>NC_060126.1:206124439-206436257 GCF_021461395.2 Schistocerca americana | reverse complement strand
ACCATTTCCAGTCAATGATCAGTTGGGTGGGACCAGAGAACCCAGTTCATTCCATGTAAACACAGCCCATGACACGTTACTATCCTTAAATAGATTAAAAAACAGCAATTTCAATTTAATGCAGCCAAAAAAGGGTAATTGTAACCAGATGGTGGGTGCGCGTATTGTCGTTCGCAATGCGTACGGCTCAGCGCGGTGATACAGTCAATGTTTCGTACCGAGTTCAGCCTGAAGCTGAGAACGCAACACGTAAGGGGAAATTGATCATCATCAAATACTTTTAAATATTCGACTGGTCTAGGCCACACAACGACGTCATTGTTAGTAGACGAATGACAGAATCCTTTGCGTAGCTTGCGTGAAAATCCTGCAAGGAGCAAATAAAAAGACCGGTCCAAGTATCTCAGGGACGTAGAGCGTAAGACGCAATGAAAAGTAATGACTGAATGCGGAAAGTGTTCGGTCATTAACGTCCACTGACAGTGTGCCGTCGACGCCTCTGTTCCAGCTGCAATCCTCAGAAAACACATCGTACAAATAAAAAATCATATAAAAGTGACATGGTTTGTTAGAAATAAAAGTCAGACTAACTTCATACCATATTAAGAAAACCTAATTATCATTTACATAATTGTCTTTTTAATGAACACAGCAGACCGGATGTTACATCCAATCCCACAAGAGATAACAAGGCATCCAAAGTACAAAAATATCAGATGAACGAAATTAATCTAACAATTCATCATGAGGTTTTAGGAGTGGATACATTCACGTAAATGGGTAAATTTAAAGTAAGAGCACAGGTGCGTCATCTACGAAGTTATTTCACAAACAGTTCATACATACAGTGGGATGGAATAAAAAATAATAATACATCCGCAGCATTATGGCGCTACCATCAGCTTGCACAGTGTGTTGTTGACAACTTGGATCCATGGCTTCGGGGAGTTTAGGCCTCCCACGAACCTTACCATCAGCATTTACCCACTGAAATCTGGAAAGGCCAAAGTTTTCCAGCCGTCTAAGGTCCAACCGACATGGTGACGAGCCCAGGAGAGGCACTGCACGCGATGTCGTGCTGTTAGGAAAGCCATTCATGTCGGTCGTCCTCAGCCAGAACCCATTAACGTCAAATTTAGCCGCATTGTCCTAATGGATACGTTCATCGTACGTCCAAGATTGATTTCTGCGGTTATTTCAAGCGGTATTGCTAATCTGTTGGTACTGACAACTCTACGCAAACGCCGTTGTTCTCGGTCGTTAAGTGAAGGTCGTTGATCACTGCGTTGTCCGTGGTGAGAGGTAATGCTTGAAATTTGGTATTCTTGGCACACTCTTGACACTGTGGACCTCGGCATATTCAGTTCCATAACGGCTGCCGAAACTGAATGTTCCTTCCGTCTAGTTGAAGCAACAAAATACGCGTTCAGAGTTCGTTTAACCCTGTCGTGCGACCAACCCTTTCACGTGAATCACCTGAGCACCACTGACAGCTCTGCCAATGTACTGCTCTTTTCTACGTTGCCTACGCCATACTACCGCCACCATGTCTGTGTGCATATCGCTATCCCATGACTTTTGTCACATTATTTTCCATGCAGTGTCAGTATTCACGTTTTAGCAAAATAAACGGAATATTTAAATCACACTTCTGTCTCATAGGACATGCAGGAGCAGTGATAGAAACAGAAAAATATTTACTCGCTGTTGGCGTGAATTTTTGAATGTCTAAATTTGTTCCGCAAAAGTTTGGCTCAAAAATGTGAACTTATTAATCACTCTGGATTTTTATTATTTCCAGAATTTTGTATCACAACTGGAAGAACTGCTCAACCAAGGAAATGCATTTCGCAAGGATATTTGCGAAGAAGTAGCTACTTAAGTATTTCAAGCAAATAAAACTGAACGGTATGGCAAGGGAATATTAAAACCAGGGGTACGGCGCTGCTGACACGAGTAAGTGCTTTGTCCTTGTTATTAACAGAAAAAGATATTTGCTGGACTCAGTGTGAAAGTGAGATACATCGTAATTTATAAGTTAAAAGTAGACAAAGAGCTGATTAGTCTTTTTGAGACCTCTTACATGTAGACTAGATTTAAAAAATCCCTGCGCCATCGGTTCAGACCGGCGTCGTATCTTGCAGCGACTGGTTCGCGGGCAGCGGGGAGAGACAGACAGCGCAACTCTTTGGATTGCGCGCGCTACTTTAAAAGAACAACGCGTGTAAGCAGAGCAGACGTCCCAGAGGGGAGATGGCAGTGACGTACTGCGCCGTTCCTAAGGTAACGGACGGCTGCGCCGGACGCACCTCGCAGTACGTGAGGCAGAGAAACGGAGAATGGGAGCAGCGAGATTTATTTAGAGGAGGAAGAAAAAGAATGGCGTAGGTGAAGGGAAGTTATGACCCTCTAACTGACGGCACAGACACGCCTGTCTCATGAACAGAACTTAATCAGCAAACTTCGTACTCACAGTTTGATTTCAGTACCAGACAATTTTAAATTCTGGACTGAAGCAAAATTTGGTCATGGTGTCACAAAACACAAGCATGTAATAACAAAGCCGCAAGAAACTTCGACAAACCTGGAACACGAACGCTTCCGAGAAACTGCGACGAACACTGAAGACCCAAAGAAACTGGAACGCCTGCCTAATATCGTGTAGGGCGCCCGCGAGCACGCCGAAGTGCCGCACCACGTCATGAAACTGACTCGACTAATGTCTGCAGTAGTGCTGGAGGGAACTGACACCTTGTATCCTGCTTGATGTCCATAGATCCGTAAAAGTACGTGGGGCTGGAGATTTCTTCTGAAAGCACGTCGCAAGGCATCCGGATATGCTCAATAATGTTCATGTTTGGGGAGCTTGTTGGGCAGCGAAAGTGTTGAAACTTATAAGAGTGTATCTAGAACCACTCTGTCGAAATTCTGGACGTGTGGGGTGTCACATTGGCCTGCTAGAATTGCCGAAGTCCGTCGGAATGCACAATGGACATGAATGGATGCAGGTGATAACACAGGATGCTTATGTACGTGTCACCTGTCAGAGTCGTATCTAGACGTATCAGAGGTCCCGTATCACTCCAACTGCACACGCCCCACCCCATTACAGAGTCTCCACCAGCTTGAACAGTCCCCTGCTGACGTGCAGGGTCCATGGTGGATTCATGAGGTTGTCTTTATACAGTGTTGTGTCGTGGAGACATCAATGATACACGAGTGGCCCTTCGGCTCCGAAATCCCATATCAATGATGTTCGTTGAATGGTTCGCACGCTGACACTTGTTGATGGGCCAGCATTGAAACCTATAGCAATTTGTGGAAAGGTTGCGCTTTTGTCACGCTGAACGATTCTCTTCAATCGTCGTCGGTCCCGTTCTTGCAGGATCTTTTTCCGGCAGCGGCGATGTCGGAGATTTGATGCTTTACTGGATTCCTGATACTTGTGGTTCACTCGTGCAATCCCCACTTCATCGATACCTCAGAGATGCTGTGTCCCATCGCTCGTGCACCGGCTACAACATCGCGTTCGAACTCACTTAAATCTTGATAACCTGCTATTGTAGCAGCAGTAATCGAACTAACAACTGCGTTAGACACTTTTCTTGTGTAGCCACTGCAGTATTATTCCTGTTTAAATATCTCTGTATTTGAATACGCATGTCTATATCAGTTCCTTTGGTGCCTCAGCTTAATTGGACATACGATGCATGTCTGATGAGGTCAAAATTTCGTAAGTACTTACGTGAAAATACAGTATGATTGTATTATTCCATGTCAGGAGCTATAGTTGTGTAATGACAGTATAGCTGGGGAATTGGCACAAAATAATCACTTTGTCGTAATGGATCGCAACTGTCCTTAAATTTAGATGAATCCAAAATAATGTCCAAAACAAACAAAAAAATCGGTAGTATCCAGAGAATATCGTTACATAGTTTAAATATTTGCTCATAATTGTCAGCAATTTAAAAAGTAAATACTTTCCATTTTTCTTTTCTGTTTGTTCGAACCAAAACGTCAACGATGGGGAATTGGCACAAAATAATCACTTTGTCGTAATGGATCGCAACTGTCCTTAAATTTAGATGAATCCAAAATAATGTCCAAAACAAACAAAAAAATCGGTAGTATCCAGAGAATATCGTTACATAGTTTAAATATTTGCTCATAATTGTCAGCAATTTAAAAAGTAAATACTTTCCATTTTTCTTTTCTGTTTGTTCGAACCAAAACGTCAACGCAGCTGTCAACACGACGTTCTAGCTAGCATATCTGCGGTCCATAATGTACTGAATCGAGGGTTCTTTTGACCTCTTGTGTAAAATGACATGGATATGACTAATTATATTGTCCCATGTTGGGAGCCAGTAATCAAGTGACATTAGCAGTTAAGTGATATCAGAAAGCGGAAGGTTATGAGATTAAGAGATTGATATGGGAATGGAAAAGATTATTTAGATGATTAAAACATGAAATATTATGTTTCATTACAATACGCCTCAGAGCTGTGTAATGGCGAGTCGGATGCTCACCTCGGTGGCTCGCGAATGCGCAGCGAGAGCGCAGGGCGGTGTCTGCGTCGACAGGACGCCGTGTCTTGCCGCAGCCGAAGTAGCTTTATCGCGGCGTCGGGAGGCGGACGTTGGCCACTGACGGAAGAGTCCCGATGTCCTCTGGCTTCCCCGCTGTTTCAACGATATTCTCTTTATTTCTCATCACTCCGTTAAACTCAACGACTCTTCGAAATGTATCTCCTGCCAGTGTTACCATTGGAGGACTAAATTTACAATGGCGTCGAGAGACTGATCACCGTTTCATGACCATGCACCCCTGTGCAGGGTGGAACCTTCGTACTGGGACACATGCACCTCCTTCCAGTATTTAAAAAATTAAATATTATGAGTTTAGATTAACCAATTCGGAGATAGAAAATCACGGGAACAACTGAAATAGCGCGTTGCTTCACTGCAGTTTGCATTTATTGTAACACTTGATAACACACCAAGAAAATGTCGAGTGTTACACATGACAGAAAATGGCATTAGAATAATAATAAACACCCGATTCAGTTTTCTGCACTTTAGTTAAAGTTCAACAGGAGAACACTTTAAGTTCTCCCATAAATATAAATATACGCGTAGGCGCGTTAAATAACTGGTTATGAAGCAGTCATTTATAACATCAAGAGAGGCAAACTCCATGTAAAGAGAAAATAATTAGAAAGTTTACACATTGACTGGAACATTAAAACGAACAACAGGAAAGTGTACCGTCCACAACACCTTACGGTGACAGTTAAACTACAATGAGTTCCTTTCTTTACAATGTGACATTAAGTACAGCTCAATAATAATATGTGCGGCTGGTCCCGGTGGAGGTTCGAGTCCTCCCTCGGGCATGAGTGTGTGCGTTTGTCCTTAGGTTAAGTAGTGTGTATGTTTAGGGACTGGTGACCTTAGCGGTTAAGTCCCATCAGATTTCACAGACATGTGAACAATTTTTTCAATAGTAATAAAAAATTTATATTCCACCCAAGCGCATAAGCACAATTAAAACGTGGAAAATCAAAAATTTGGAAATTGTCAAACCTATACTCAAAGGAGCCGCACTCCATCCAAACATACAAAAATGGCAATTAATGGCTACCTAGAGTAACAACTTAAGAATAGATTGGCTAGAATAAAGGAATAAATAACACATACACGGCCTCTGACGGCCGACAAACTGTGTTGGGCAATTGAGCAGTGTTTAAAGTAGCCACAACATACGCTAACCAGATTAGCGTCGTATTTAAAGACAATCGTCAAGCAAGAACCCTGGTCAGCAGGTAATAAAAACCAGCAGGATTCCATTATAAGGCAGACGTGCCAACACGTCAGTTCATACCACATAATCAACTAGCGCAACATAAATCATTGACACATTTCAGATAATATTTTAAAACTACATACTTAAATACCTTTGTTTACCCACATCCTTAATCAGTTAAAAGGTTACACTCTGTTACTGAAGACACGCAAATGAGGTAGAAGTTGAGGTCTCCAATTCTGCTTTGCCATTTAACTCGCGTCGTGAGGAGGAATGGAAGAATCCAGGTAATTAATTGAAAGTCACTTTTTGGATCTAGTATTTGACGATGCGCTCAAAATCAACAGACAAAGGTGAGATTCAAGTTTACACTCGCAAACAGCACACGCAGAACACGAGCATAAGGTGAACATTAAATAAAGTGCTCCTTGTTCAGTCCACACAAATAATCTTCGCCGAATTACTGTAGACGTCGGAATGCCCAGTTGCTTGCAAATAACGCAAAATAACGGTCAAAACGTCTTACTTTAAGTCAGACATTCGTATGATAGGAGTTTCAGTGGACAACCAGGCCTCATCCCCTTTGATCCATCTGCGACCAAAACAGTAACATTGGCTGCTATCACGGCCTTAACGATGCATCACACCTGACACGAGTCACGCCAAACATCAACAAAGCGGCGTGACCTCCTGTACGCTCCCAGACGTCCGCAATTAGTGTTGCTCCTCCAGACTACTATGTTTTTCTGCATTCCTAAGTTGCTACGAAAGCGGCCACACAACACTTCTTTGTAATGGCTGTCTCTACTTGAGGCTTGGACAGTCTCATATGTACTCTTCGCCTAAGAATCTGCTGGCGCTTGTGATTTATAAGCAACGTCCTTAATGTCTGGTAAACGTTTATTTAAGCAGGTTGACTGCTTCCGTAATCAGTTAGTCTCACACGACTGCCTGGGCTAATTGTTGCAGATTTTGTCTCCGTCCTAGAGGGTGCAAGGGTCCATGAATGTTCATCTACATTTATACTCCGCAAGCCACCCAACGGTGTGTGGATTGTTCGTCACGCTTCCGACTTTCCTCTCATGCTGGTCTGCTGGCGCTGTGATGGTTGCGTTGTTTGGGGGAGGAGACCAGACAGCGAGGTCATCGGTCTCATCGGATTAGGGGAGGACGGGGAAGGAAGTCGGCCGTGCCCTTTCAAAGATACCATCCCGGCATTTGCCTGGAGCGATTTAGGGAAACCACGGAAAACCTAAGTCAGGATGGCGGGACGCGGGAGCTGGCGCTGTGAGTTGGAGAAAGTGGCACCAAGTGGAGGTATCACAATCTGTAACTTTGTATATAAACGACACTCAACATTTACACCTGTAGCTCGCTTTCTTTTAAGAACAGGAGAAACTAAAGTTTTGGTGGTAATTAGTAAACGAAATGACAATGACATGATATTGCTCACAAACCTTCTCCATCCACGAAAAAAGTAAAGCAACCTTTGAGACAGTATTTCTATTATTAAACTGACATTTTTCAACGTAAGTTTTTTTAAATTATTTGCATTTTAACCATTGCGCTTTTGTACGTAGTACACACCATGTAAATTGTACATTAAAGTTTGAAGATTTTTTTATTTTTTCCATTGTTCGTATCCTGCTAATTCGGTACCACGAGTTAGACTACAACGGTACACAGTCCTCTCACTTTCCACAGTAAATTAAAATTCTGGCGACGTTAGCGCTACCAGAATTCGTTACTTTACAATTCGCTTGGCGAAAGCTACATTACATAGGAGCTACGAAATAAATTATGGTCATATGAGAGACTGATCTCATCACTTTCATTACATATGACAGAAGTCAATGAAACAGAAAGTTACAATATTTTTTTTACTTGTATAGTATTCTGTTACTTCAAGCTGTATCTTATGCAACACGTGGGACACTATAAGGAGACATAAAAATACAAGAGAAAAATATTGATCCCTCACAGTGACTATTGTAATCTATGTAAATCCTAAAAAAAAGCTCAAACTTACATTTATATTCTATTTTCGCAGCTTACGAAGTTCTATTCGAAGTATAGAACTGTGTATACTGAGTGTTTTCAAAACTTCTGTGTTTGCCTTTGAAATTTTATAATATTTAACAAGCTGCCTTTTTTGTACTATTTTATTCGTGTACTATTAACATACGTAAAAGCGACAAAATTTTCATTTCCTGACAAAGCAAGTGGATGAACACTTACGCGTATCAGAAACTATTAAGGATGTATATTGGAACACTGGTGAATACCACATCTAATTACTCAAATATCAGTGCCTCCTATTACGTTACGCACGATCTTGTGATATGGTACGACTTTATTTCCCACAGTCCATCGAAAAATTGATCCTGTCTTGATTTAGACAACGTTTTCTGGCTTTTCTCAATTTTTGAATGCTGTTTGAACACCACGACACCACTTTATGCACACATGCTTTTGCTAATAAACTGCAGAAAACTGCCATTACTTTCAGTTAATGTAATATCAACGCAGGCTGAGAAACCCTTGCGGTTGTGACAGTGTGAGATCTACCAAACAATTTTCTCCCTTATGCAGGCCCACTCTTAAGAAACGCTACGTTAATCTATACGCAACGGATTCCTTCTTTCCAACCTCTTCACCTCAGAGTAGCCCTTGCAACCTACATCCTTAATTATTTGCTGGATGTATTCCAATCGCTTTCTTCCTTTACAATTTTTACCCTCTGCAGCTCCCTCCAGAACCATGGAAGCAATTTCCTAACATCTTAACACATGCCCTATCATTCTGTCCTTCTTGTCAGTGTTTGCCATATATTCCACTTCTTGCCGATCCTGTGAAGTACCTCCTCATTCCTTACGTTACAAGTCCACATTATTTTCAACATTCTTATGTAGCACCACATCTTCTATTTTCTTCCGTTCCGGTTTTCCACAGTCCATCTTTCACTACCGTACAAAACTGTGCTCCAAACGCACGTTTGCAGAAATTTATTCCTCAAATTGAGACATGTTTGATTTTAGTAGTCTTCTCTTTGCCAGCAATGTCCTTTTAGCCTGTGCTAGTCTGCTTTTTATATCCTTCTTGGTCCATCCATCATGGGTTGTATAGCTGTCTAAATAGCAGAATTCCTTAGTTTCACCTACTTCGTGATCCCCAATTCTGATTAAGTTTCTCGCTCTTCTCATTTCTGCTACTTCCCATTACTTCCTTCTTCGATTTGCTCTAAATCTATATCCTATACTCATCAGACTGTTCATTCCATTCAACATTATTCTTCACATCCACTGAGGACAGTATTAGCAAATCTTATCATTGAATCCTTTCGCCTTGAATTTTAATTACAATCTTGAATCATTCTGTTTTTTTTTTTCGTGATTCCTCCTTCGATTATGGACTGGAGAGTGGAGATGATAAACTACATCCCTGTCTTACATCCCTTTTAATTAGAGCACTTCTTTCTTGGTCTTCCACTTATTGTTCTTGCCTGGTTTTTGTACCCCTATTCCTCTCAGAATTTCGAAGATCTTGTCCATTTTACACTGTCGAACGGTTTTTCCAGGTCGACAAATCCCATGAACGTATCTCGATTTTTCTTCAGTCTTGCTTCCATTATCAACCGCTACATCAGAACCGCCTCTCTGGTGCCTTCTTTACCTTTCCTAAAGCAAAACTGATCGTTATCTATCAGATCCTCAGTTTTATTTTCCATTCTTTTGTATATTAAGGTTTTTTAACATGGCTGTCAATCAGTTTGTGTTGACTGTAGCAAAGGACACATGGCAGCCCCCTGTGGCTTGCACCTCTGTTGCATTTTATTTTAATTCTGACTATCTGGCGCTGTCAGGTATGACCGCAGTTTTCGTATTTTTTGGTATGTTATGCTGTAACATATAGCTTTAATTTTGTCCGAAGAAGGTATCCCTTGTGACACCGAAACCTAGGTCACAAATCAATTGTGTTCACAACTGAGGGCTGTGTTTTTCAAAATTTTGGCTTCTGTATATTATTCTTATCAGTCACTTTGTTGCACGAGCTGTTACGCTCACTGTGCGATAATTCTCGCACTTGACGGCTCTTGCAGTCTTCGGAATTGTGCGGTTGATGTTTTAACGGAAGTCTGACGGTATATCGCCTGTCTCATACATTCTAAATACCAACCTGAACAATCGCTTTGTTGGCACTCCCACTATCGCTCCCCCCCTCCCCCTTTGCCCTTTCTGCCTCATTTGATCTGAAGTCTTCCAAAGCTCTTTTAAACTCTGATTCTAATACTGGATCCACTATCTCTTCCCTATCGACTCCTGTTTCTTCTTCTATCGCGTCACCAGGCAACAGCTCTCCCTCAGAAGCCTTCAACGTACTTGCTCTCTTCTCTGGATTTAGCAGTGGAATTCCCATTACAACCTTAATGTTACCGTCCTTGCTTTTAATTTCAGAGAAGGTTATTTTGACTTTTCTGTATGCTGAGTCAATCCTTCCGACAATCATTTCTTTTTCGATTTCTTCGCATATTTCATGTAGCCATTTCACCTTAGCTTCCCTGCACTTCCTTTTTATTTCATTCCTATGTGACTTGTATTTCTCTGTTACTGAATTTCCGTGAAAATTTTTGTACTTCTTTCTTCGTCGAACAACTGAAGTGTTTCTTCTGTTATTCGTGGTTTCTTCGCATTTATATTCTTAGTACCCACGTTTTTTTCCCAACATCTGTGTGTATCCTTTTTAAAGATATCCATTCCTGTTCAAATGAGCCGCCTACTGAGCAATTCATAATCGCAGCATGTACAGTCCCAGACAACTGTAACGGTACGTCTTTTTCCTTAGTGCTTCCGTATACCATTTGTTTGCACAGTGTTTCTTCCTGAATAGTCTCTTAAATTTCAGCCTACTCTTTATCATAATTAAATTGTGATCTGAGTCTGTATCTGTTGGCTGATTTAGGAAGAAAAGGAAAAGTGCTGGGAGGACTTTACTACGAGAATACAGGAAGACTGTCAGGGAAGTAGGAAATTACTATACAAAGTACTAAATAGTAAACGAAATGAATATATGAATATCGTTGCATTGGTAACAGACGACGGTAACTTAATACGAGCAGAGGAAGGATCAGAAATGACATAAAAAGACGCTTCATCATGCTGCTAAATGGAAATTTGGACAACACAACCGTTAACGACTGTAGAATACTTAACAAAGTCCAAATCAACGGACACCTATTAACATGGCGTGAGGTAGAAACAGCATTCAAGGGCATGCGGAATGGAAAGTCGAGAGGCTTTGATGATCTCAACCCAGACATGATAAAGACTTAAGTTGGATATATATAGAGTGTTATCAGTGATTTGGGAAGAAAACAAAATCCAAAAGGATTAGAGTAAAGGGGTCATCATCCCTCTGTTAAAAAAGGGCAATCGACGAAAACGTGGAAATTACAGAGGCATCATGTACCTGCCATACACCCTCAAGCTGTTAGAAAAATCACAGAAATGAGACTTAGAAAAACAGGAGAAACTTTTCTTGATGAAGAACAACATGGGTTCAGGAAAGACGGAGGTGCTACGGATCTTATTTTCGCGGTAAGAATGGTGACGGAAAAGTACTGGGAATATGGAAAAACTTGTGATTGTATTTGTAGACATTTAAAATGCGTATGACAGTGTTCCTCGATACAAGATATGAGAATGTTCGGAAGTGCTAAAGGTGCCGAAGTACTTAACTGACAAAGTCAGGATGCCCTACCACAAGTGTTACAGCTATGTCTAGATTGGCAATGGACGATCAGAATGGTCTGAAACAAAGAGAGGTGTCCAACAAGGGCCGGCCGGAGTGGCGTTTCTACGCGCTACAGTCTGGAACCGAGCGACCGCTACGGTCGCAGGTTCGAATCCTGCCTCGGGCATGGATGTGTGTGATGTCCTTAGGTTAGTTAGGTTTAATTAGTTCTAAGTTCTAGGCGACTGATAACCTCAGACGTTAAGTCGCATAGAGCTCAGAGCCATTTGAACTTATCACCACTCCTGTTTGTAATAGAAATGGACAAAATAATAAAATCAATCAAGCAATAAACAACGAACTAAATGTCCTGATTTTTGCTGGTGATTTGATAGTATGGGGAGAGACAGGAGCTGAAGCACAGAAGAAACTTAATGACTGGAACAACGTATTCAGAAATTTATGAATAAAAATAAGTAAAACAAAGACAGTATAATTGACCATCAAAAGGTAAGGAACAACCTCAAATACACTCCTGGAAATTGAAATAAGAACACCGTGAATTCATTGTCCCAGGAAGGGGAAACTTTATTGACACATTCCTGGGGTCAGATACATCACATGATCACACTGACAGAACCACAGGCACATAGACACAGGCAACAGAGTATGCACAATGTCGGCACTAGTACAGTGTATATTCACCTTTCGCAGCAATGCAGGCTGCTATTCTCCCATGGAGACGATCGTAGAGATGCTGGATGTAGTCCTGTGGAACGGCTTGCCATGCCATTTCCACCTGGCGCCTCAGTTGGACCAGCGTTCGTGCTGGACGTGCAGACCGCGTGAGACGACGCTTCATCCAGTCCCAAACATGCTCAATGGGGGACAGATCCGGAGATCTTGCTGGCCAGGGTAGTTGACCTACACCTTCTAGAGCACGTTGGGTGGCACGGGATACATGCGGACGTGCATTGTCCTGTTGGAACAGCAAGTTCCCTTGCCGGTCTAGGAATGGTAGAACGATGGGTTCGATGACGGTTTGGATGTACCAAGCACTATTCAGTGTCCCCTCGACGATCACCAGTGGTGTACGGCCAGTGTAGGAGATCGCTCCCCACACCATGATGCCGGGTGTTGGCCCTGTGTGCCTCGGTCGTATGCAGTCCTGATTGTGGCGCTCACCTGCACGGCGCCAAACACGCATACGACCATCATTGGCACCAAGGCAGAAGCGGCTCTCATCGCTGAAGACGACACGTCTCCATTCGTCCCTCCATTCACGCCTGTCGCGACACCACTGGAGGCGGGCTGCACGATGTTGGGGCGTGAGCGGAAGACGGCCTAACGGTGTGCGGGACCGTAGCCCAGCTTCATGGAGACGGTTGCGAATGGTCCTCGCCGATACCCCAGGAGCAACAGTGTCCCTAATTTGCTGGGAAGTGGCGGTGCGGTCCCCTACAGCACTGCGTAGGATCCTACGGTCTTGGCGTGCATCCGTGCGTCGCTGCGGTCCGGTCCCAGGTCGACGGGCACGTGCACCTTCCGCCGACCACTGGCGACAACATCGATGTACTGTGGAGACCTCACGCCCCACGTGTTGAGCAATTCGGCGGTACGTCCACCCGGCCTCCCGCATGCCCACGATACGCCCTCACTCAAAGTCCGTCAACTGCACATACGGTTCACGTCCACGCTGTCGCGGCATGCTACCAGTGTTAAAGACTGCGATGGAGCTCCGTATGCCACGGCAAACTGGCTGACACTGACGGCGGCGGTGCACAAATGCTGCGCAGCTAGCGCCATTCGACGGCCAACACCGCGGTTCCTGGTGTGTCCGCTGTGCCGTGCGTGTGATCATTGCTTGTACAGCCCTCTCGCAGTGTCCGGAGCAAGTATGGTGGGTCTGACACACCGGTGTCAATGTGTTCTTTTTTCCATTTCCAGGAGTGTATATTTCTATAAGGAGTCAAAGTAGAATGTGATTCCCATTTCAAGTACATAATCTCGAAACACAACACCATTAAGCAGGATATACTCAGCAGGACACAGAAATCATCCAGTTTTTACAGTCAAATCAGAAAAATTCTCTGGGACGATAAAATACACGAAAAGGAAAAGCGACCATGTGACACATTTACTTTGTACCAGTCTTTACATATGGCTTAGAAACATGTACCTTACTAAACAAAGACCTCAGCAGAATTCAGGCAACAGAAACGAGATTCATTAGAACTATTAATCGAACAACTAGAAAGGACAGAATCAGGAAAGAGCTGAATAGAAAAGTAACTGGTATTGAGCCTCCTGCTACCAATGTCATAAAGAAACGCAGGCTTCACTGGTATGGGCTCATAAAGAGAATAAACATCGAAATACCTGCCAAAAGATATTTCAACCTGAACCTCGGAGAAAGAAGTCGACGGCGAAGACCAAGGAATCGCTGGCTAGAGACTGTAAGATCAGATGTGGAGGAGGAAGGACACAAGTGGGAAGCTGTCCTGGAATGGAAGATCTATGAAGACAGAAGGAGATGGTGAGCGCATGTACGCCACAACCGGGAAACTGAAGTTGGAAAACGATAACGACGATTGACGGTAGAACGATTCTACATTCTTTTTTTCCTTTACTGTTGATCCATCCCTGTCGCCCCATTTGGGCGACGAATGGAATGCCAGCGATACAATATCCCACTCTTCAGCCTACAGTATGTACAGATAATAAATGAAGAAATGGCAAAGCATAGGTACGTATAAAAGATTGAAAAGGGTTCTAAAATACTTCTTAGAGATTATTACAAATATACCACGTGGATTTCGACGTTTAACGTTCAAAAGGAAATAAAATTCTGCCACGTAATGACAAAAAGGCAAAAACAGATATTTGAAAATTTTCAAATGAAACGACGACGTTCGTTAAAAAGCAGCATCGCACTTCCACTAGGAAGCTGCAGGACCTACGCCAGATGAAGAAGTTATGAGGAGACTAAACGTTAAGAAGGTTGTGGGTATATAAGTGACTGTATGATATCAGTAGAAAGAGGGTAGGAGGTAAGGAGTATAAAAGCGGAAAGGAAGAATGAATTTGGTGTGGGAAGGGGGGGAGGGGGGTACTGGAGCTTGGTATCAGGAGAGGAAGGGAGCGAGTAAAATGGAGACAGGCGGGGTGGGGGAGAGCGCTGACGTGGAGAGGAAATAGGTATGAAGAGTTATAGCTGACAGTACGGATATGTGTCTGAGCGGATTTTTTGTCTGAGAGAGGGTGTTGTTTAAAATTGCGTTGGGATAGGATAAGGAGTGTACGTAGGTGTAGGGATGGTGGGATGTGTTTATGAAGACACGGTAGTAAATTGGGATTGGAGAGGAAACAATGGTTTATTACAGTCTAGTTTGCAGATAGTACAAGAGAGGTGTTCGAGGTGAGTGAGGAGAGGAGAATTTGATGAATGGCTCTAAGCCCTATGGGACTTAACATCTGAGGTCATCAGTCCCCTAGACTTAGAAACTCCTTAAATCTAACTAACCTAAGGACATCACACACATCCATGCGGAGGCAGGATTAGAACCTGCTAGCGTAACAGCAGCGCGGTTCCGGACTGAAGCGCCTAGAACCGCTCGGCCACACCGGCCGGTGTAAGTAAGTTGTCCACAACGGCCGGCGGAGAATTTGATGAAATTGTAGAGGATGCACATGGGGGAACGTAGATGGATGCAGAAAGCGAAAGGGAGTGCATGGCATTCGAGGATTTGGAGAGATTTATAGAACTATGGTGGCGCATATATCTATGCAACATTTGCATAGGAGGGGGTGGGCCAAATCAAAGATTTGTAGATTTGGAGGACAGTGGAGGGGTTTAGTCCCCAAATTCGGCCAGTTGGTAGTTTTACTAGTTTTAGTCGATTGTGGTCTTTCTGTTGGATGGTTAGTAGGTGAGGTTTACAAGTTAGTTGCTGGGCGATGGTTAGTCCAAGTTATTTTAGTGTATTAGTTAACTTAACTGTCAGGTTAGTTAACTGTCAGGTAGAAGTCATGGAGACAGAAACTGTGGGTTGTTCATACTACAATTGTTGCCAGCGTTTTGGATGCCTTGATCTTGAGGAGGCATTGCTCAAACCAGGGGGTAAACTGACTGAGGTGTGTTTGAGAGGATCACTGCAATTTCTAGAGTGTAGTGTAGGAGGCGAGGAAAGCAGTTTCATCAGCATTCGAAGGAGATGGAATGGTAGTGATGATTTAGTTGATGAATGCACCAGGACAAGATGGATTCGAAGACACCTCTAAACACTGAGGTGAGGCATATGGGGCGATAGGAGGAGATATCCGTAGGAGGTTTGTGTGGTTTGACTAAAAGTAGGATTCTGGATGTTTTCCATGGTTGAGGTTTGTAACTGGATAGGAGAGGGAACAATCTTTGAAATGTCGATAGGTAATGCAATCAGGACTGGAGGAAGTGTTGCATTTTTTGTGGCATACTTATTTTACGTCATGTGCTGTGATTGTTGTACTTTTATTCTGTTCGTTGTATGTT
The DNA here is from genome assembly GCF_021461395.2 of Schistocerca americana. Classification (NCBI taxonomy): domain Eukaryota; kingdom Metazoa; phylum Arthropoda; class Insecta; order Orthoptera; family Acrididae; genus Schistocerca; species Schistocerca americana. Next base: position 206,420,188 of record NC_060126.1, on the reverse strand, counting down.
GTTCAAGTAGTGTAAGTCGAGGGTGGGAATGCGGTATTTGTTCATTCGTGGATAGTAAGGAAAAGTGAATAATCAAAATGTGGGTCATCAGGGATGGAGAGGATGTTAGAGAGATAGGAGCCTTACTCACGTTGTCAGGTAAGGGTTGGTTGTTGTGCAAAAGTGGGTAGTAATGGATGGGATTAACATTGCTAGTGAATCGATGGAATGCTTTACAGTACTTGGAAGACTTAATGGGGAATGTGGCATAGAGTCTCGAGCTTGTCTGGAGCCAGTCCCGGCTGTTTTTTGTATTCAATAAATTCATTGTATGTCTCTGTATTTGTTGGTGACGTATGAGTGTATTGCAGTCACGAGTCTATATGAAGGAGTGGTAAAAACAATGGAATTCTCAGGGCAGGAGTAGGGCTTGTGGAGGGGAGGACTGAGTGGTGAGGATGTACGATCTTGGTAGGAATGTGGGTGGATATAGCGCCTGGCAAGGTCTGCTACAGGAAGGAAGCGGCATGAGGCATATTGTCAGGGCACTGGAAGGTCAGGGGGTGCCTTCCGATCTGGGTTTCTATGGACTCCAAGCAGGCAGATGGGATTTGGAAGGTTTGACGTGTGGTACCGGTAGTAAATCAGGGCTCCCTCTTTCAGGAGACGATCTATAGTGGGGGCAGATTCAGAGAAAACATGCACGAGCCTAATGGGGCAAAGGTCATTATTGATCCGAAGTGTTTCTTGGAATTGTAAATACGGGTGATTGTTCAGTCCACATGCCATTAATTCATCCATGATCTCTAGGTTATTATTGGTGATCACTGCAGTGAGGGTTGGAAGATGGCAGATAGGCTGGAGTATTTTAGCCATAGATGTGGTGGTGAGAGATGTTAAGGAGGCCTTGCGATCAAAATACCAAGGAATTATGGAGAGGAGGTCAATTTGAAAAATTGGGTTCAAGGACTTGAGTAATATGGAGTCTTATCTTGGGATTATTTGTTGAATTTGTGGGTGTGCAGGTATTTCTTGATTTTGAAGGAGAGGGGTTTGGGTTTGAGGAATATTGGATCTGGGTTGTGGAGAATAAAGGTATGAAAGGCAGGCGAACATGCTGGATGGGGAGGGGTTGTGTTCACGTGATGATGTCAGGTTCAATTTGCTGCTTTGTAGCTGTTGTAGTGGAAGAGATGTTGATATTTTGTTGATTGTTTTAAGGCTGTTGGAATGTAGGATGGTTGTGGGATGGAAGGTGGCGGGATATGCCGTTGTTGCAGGTTACCTGGAAGTTGCACAGGTTCTTCAGCACAGCTGACATCAGTTGGTGTGGTGAGGTTTATGGAAGGGTTGACTGAGAGTGGTCTGTTGGTACAGTTGCTCAATTGGCTGTGACGCATGCAGCAGTTGTTGATATGGTGGCAAGCAAGTCGTGGAAGGAAGAAGAAAGGTATGGGAATGTGGACAGAGAGAGAGATTCAGTCATTGCTATTGTGATGAGGAGGATATGGTAGCAGAATGAGATTTTCACTCTGCAGCGGAGTGTGCGCTGTTATGAAACTTCCTGGCAGATTAAAACTGTGTGCCCGGCCGAGACTCGAACTCGGGACCTTTGCCTTTCGCGGGCAAGTGCAGAACTAGCACCAAGCCATGTCTTCGCAATATCCTTTCTTTCAGCAGTGCTAGTTCCACAAGGTTCGCAGGAGGGCTTCTGTAAAGTTTGGAAGGTAGGAGACGAGGTCCTGGCAGAAGTAAAGCTGTGAAGACGTGGCGTGAGTCGTGGTTGGGTAGCTAGGTTGTAGAGCACTTGAACGCGAAAGGCAAAGGTCCCAAGTTCGAGTCTCGACCCGACGCACAGTTTTAATCTGCCAGGAAGTTTCAAGGATATGGTACGTCGGGAAGGATAAACGCAGGAGAGTATGTGGGATGCCATTCTCCATATGGTGACGCTGGCAGCAGGAGTTGGAGGGGTATAGATGATGGACTTTTTGAGAAGGTTAATGATGGTGGGGAGTATCTGGCGGCGTTGATTGATGTGGGCGACCGCCGAAGCGTTGCTGAGGATGACGGTGAGAGCTTTGGTGGAGTAGTGGACTGAGAGGTGTCAACCACCGATTAAATGTCTACGATGTGTCAGGAAAGACAGCTGTGGTGAACAGGCTGATGTGATGTGATGGGAAATACATTGAGCGACGGCGGCTTCGAATATGGTGGTGGTGTGACATATGCGGCGGCGAGACGGACGTGGAGAGACAGAAGTGGCGATACGAAGGTGTCGAGACGGCAGATGATACACTACTGGCCATTTAAATTGCTACGCCAAGAAGAAATGCTGATGATAAACAGGTATTCATTGGACAGATATATTATACTAGAACTGACATGTGATTACATTTTCACGCAGTTTGGGCGCATAGATCCTGGCAAATCAGTACCCACAACAACCACCTCTGGCCGTAATAACGGGCATTGAGTCAAACAGAGCTTGGATGGCGTCCATGCAGCTTCAACACGATACCACAGTTCATCAAGAGTAGTGACTGGCGTATTGTAACGAGCCAGTTGCTCGGCCACCACTGACCAGACGTGTTCAATTGGTGAGAGATCTAGAGAATGTACTGGCCAGGGCAGCAGTCGTACATTTTCTGTATCCAGAAAGGCCCGTACAGGACCTGCAACATGCGGTCGTGCATTATCCTTCTGAAATGTAGGGTTTCGCAGGGATCGAATGAAGGGTAGAGCCACGGGTCGTAACACATCTGAAATGTAACGTCCACTGTTCAAAGTGCCGTCAACGCGAACAACAGGTGACCGAGACGTGTAATCAATGGCACCCCATACCATCATGCAGGGTAATACACCAGTATGGCGATGACAAATACACGCTTCCAATGTGCATTCACCGCGATGTCGCCAAACACGGATGCGACCATCATGATGCTGTAAATAGAACCTGGATTCATCCGAAAAAATGACGTTTTGCCGTTCGTGCACTCAGATTCGTCGTCGAGTACACCATCGCAGGCGCTCCTGTCTGTGATGATGCGTCAAGGGTAACCGCAGCCACGGTCTCAAAAAATGGCTCTGAGCACTATGAGACTCAACTGCTGAGGTCATTAGTCCCCTAGAACTTAGAACTAGTTAAACCTAACTAACCTAAGGACATCACACACATCCATGCCCGAGGCAGGATTCGAACCTGCGACCGTAGTGGTCTCGCGGTTCCAGACTGCAGCGCCAGAACCGCGCGGCCACTTCGGCCGGCGCAGCCACGGTCTCCGAACTGATAGTCCATGCTGCTGCAAACGTCGTCGAACTGTTCGTGCAGATGGTTGTTGTCTTGCAAACGTCCCCATATGTTGACTCAGGGATCGAGACGTGGCTGCACGATCCGTTACAGCCATGCGGATAAAATGCCTGTCATCTCGACTACTAGTGATACGAGGCCGTTGGGATCCAACACGGCGTTCCGCATTACCCTCCTGAGCCCACCGATTTCATATTCTGCTAACAGTCATTGGATATCGACCAACGCGAGCAGCAATGTTGCCATATGATAAACCGCAATCGCGATAGACTACAATCCGACCTTTACCAAAGTCGGAAACGTGATGGTACGCATTTCTCCTCCTTACACGAGGCATCACAACAACGTTTCACCAGGCAATGCCGGTCAACTGCTGTTTGTGTATGAGAAATCGGTTGGAAACTTTCCTCATGTCAGCACGTTCTAGGTGTCGCCACCGGCGCCAACTTTGTGTGAATGCTCTGAAAAGCTAATGGCATATCACAGCATCTTCTTCCTGTCGGTTAAATTTCGTGTCTGTAGCACGTCATCTTCGTGGTGTAGCGATTTTAATGGCCAGTAGTGTAGTTGGTTGACGTCGTCGACGGTGGTGGCGACCGCAGCGAGATGGAGCGGCGACTGTGGCGATGATCCACGGTTTAGGTGACGATCATCACAAACGCGCAGACACAGAAGAGTGTACGAAAATAACTAGAGACACAAAGCATAGGGGACTAGTCCTACCAGGCTATGCCACTAGGAGAGCAGCAGCAAGCGAACTAGTGCAAAGGAGTGCACTAGCCGTTCTTGTCGGTGGGCGCTGGAGAAGTGTGATTACCCCTTCGTCTCTGCACCGCCTATAAACTTTCCTTACAGCAACACGTGCCCGCAACGGCATTCAGCCTAGCGGCTGACACTGGTCGTAAAGTTGATGCTCATCAGTGTAAGTCAGCTGGTTCCGAACACTTGTCGAAGAGTGTCGCGATTCAGTTACGGAGAAGGGCTGATCGGTTATTTTGCCGAATGAGCTATCGCAGCTGTAGTTATTTTTCGACGCTAGTTATTTTTGACTGTTATTAATAACTATCAATTATTTGTGACTGGCTGAGTTATGTATTCCGTGTCGATGTCCCAGTGGAGTTTAGGTGTCATACTGAGTGGTTTTAGTATCCAGACATACGTGCTACGGAAATTTGTTGTTCCGTTGCGATGGCAAATTAAAGGTTTCCAAGAAATCCATCCTTTTTTGCAACGAAAGACGTATCCAACTTTCAGGAAGCGCTATCTCACCAGTTATGGATATCAATATTAGCATTTAACGTCCCGTCCACGGCGATGTTATGAGAAACTGAGCGGAAGCTTGAGGAAGAATGGTGAACGGAGTTGGCCGTGTCCTTTCGAAGGAACCATTCTGACAATTGCATTAAACTATTTAAGGAAATCACTGAAAACCTAAATATGGATGGTCAGATGGGGATTTTAGCTTTCTGTCTGCCAGATAGGAGGCCTGTCTCTGTCTGGCTACTGCGCCAGCTCGCTAGAGCATTCGAAACGTATTTTACTGAGCATCCGTATGCTAACGATATCACTCCCTTAGGTGTGTATCTACAACCAGAAAGACCTCTCCTTACCGATATTAACCCCAGGTTACTAAATCCTCGATCTGGTATTGTCGCTATAGGGCCTTAAAACAGGATATTCTCTGCTTATTTTTTGAGACACACCACTCGGTGTCTTATAATTGAAATTAACTTGGACATAAACTAATCTATGGCTTTCTTTGAATAAAATGTGGAGTAGTAAAATTTACCATGGTTTAGTAATAATGGAACATTTCCCCCTCTTTAGTGTTCTAGGGTTAATGACAAGTTACATATTCTATATACGAGGGGCGTTCAGAAAGTAAGCTCCGATCGGTCGCGAAATGGAAACGACTATGAAAATCCGATAAAGCTTTGCACAGATGTGTTAGGTAGTGTCTCTAGTATAACCCCAGTTAGCATCACGTCGCTCTTCTCATTTCTGAGCTCGCAGTGAGTGCGTAAAGATGTCTAGAATATAGTGTCTGCCGCCAAGTACGAGGGCCTGGTGAGAAAGTTCGCCTGAAGCTATGCAGCTAACATTACAAAACTGTCGTGCTGTTTCGTCTTCACGACAATTCTCAGCCGCATTCTGCAGGGGCAATGAAGATGCTCCTGCATCGTTTTCAAATGGAAATGTTAGATTACCCACAATACAGTCCGCAATTGTCTCCCCCTGAGTTTCATCTCTGGTCACATGAACCGCTGTCTTTGAAGACAACATTTTGACACAGACAGCGAGGTGTAGGCCAGTGTGGAGAATTGGCGGAAAGCACTGGCGGCTGCCTTCTATGATGAGGCTATCGAAAAGTTGGTACAACGCTATGACAAAAGTCTAAGTCAGAACGGCGACTATGTAGAGAAGTAGCTGAAAGGTGTAGCTAATTGTTACAAGTAAAACATTTCTGATGTTCACTGTGGTTTCAATTTGGCAATCAATCGGAGCTTACTTTCTGAACAGGCCTCGTAGAATCAGCAAGGGGCCGTGGCTGAACATCTTCGAAGCAGTGGAGATTTATTCAGCGAATAGGAACAAACCTAATAAGTTACCGAAGAAACAAAACCAATTAACTCGGCGCCCATATTTTAATATTATTGACGAAAAGCTCCACTAAGTCTTTCTTTTCTGGCATCCCACTTCCCAGTCCGCAATCATTTTCCTGGTTTAAAATATCAGCAAGTATCTGTCAGCGTTCTAAAGCCAGTTTTTTTGACTCTCGGAGGACGATACATCAAATTTAGATTTTTTTGAAACAGGCCTGGCAACATTTGGAGAAAAATTTGTGATGAGTAGGTATCAGTTTTGGCAGAAAAAATCTAAATAATACTTACTGCATTTGCCACAGTTTGTAGGTTTGAAACAAGATTTTCGACTTTGGTAGCACTGAAACTATCTGAACTTTCAGGATGAATTAAGACTTGAAGCGACCGATATTAAACCAGTCACAAGAGGGAAACAAGCAACAACTACCGTCTAGCTAAGTCATTATTTCTTGGGTGAATGTAAAAACCTACGAAAACATGTGACGTTTATTTGTTTGAATGTTACTTAAATATTATCCAATAATTTTAAAATAGAAATGTGAATTTTTCCCATAAAACGTTAATTTTAGTTAATTGTGTTGAGGGGAGGGGCAGGGAGGTAATTAAGTGACGTCTGATTTAATTCTGGGGTAGTGGTTTTAGAAAGTTGGGAAAACACTGTTCTAAAATGTATTAATTTTCTTATTCATATGGGCATCGTGATGGATGACTTTCTACAATGCCTGTTTGCAAATCATTGTCACACCTACAACCCAGTAACTGTACGAATACCAGTCATAAGAGACCTTAACAAAGCGGTTTCATATAGGTCAGAAAATATTTCAGACCATATTTTTAATGATATATTTAACTCTTTTAACGAATTCAAAGTGATGTTTTGCAATAGTTTCCTGGAGCAACCTTTCGTTTTATAATGTATTTAAAAGAAATAAATTACTCAGAAGAAGGGTACGATAGCTGTAAACATTAGGGAGTTGCATGCAAGACCTTGAGAAGTGGCATGTCTTTAGATGCACACAGCAACTTGCCGTGTCTCATATTTATATCTTACTCTGAGTAATTTGGTTTGGGGAAGTATGGCTGAGTATTCTCATTACAAGGCTAGTATTGAGAACTCAGAAGATATGAATATTTTCCTCTTTAATTGCATGTGGTGAAAAGTTGTTATTGCTTCACATGTGGACTTCACACGCAGCGTCTCTCGTCACCCGGCTGGTCCGGTGACAGGCGGGGTCTCCTGATCTTGAAAGGGTTATGCCGACGGGTGTGAGGGAGTCGAGTCGATGCTTTCCAGACGCCGAAATTGTCATAAGAGCGGGGACGACGCGCCCACAGGGGCCTGAAGGAGCGGTTGGGGTTAGAGATTCCGTTTCTTCACAGAAACTTAGTGAAAACACTTCCTGACATGCTTCCAGTGAGTTGTGGGAATGACTTGTGTTCCCAGGCAGTCTTGGCGGGCAAATTCCCGCGTTTTCTGCAAAATCATAACTGTGATTAGCTTCCTCAGGGGATAGCTCCGTGACGTAGTAAAATCGTCGCAGAAATTGGCGCCAGGTATCTCCATTGGTGGAATAGTAGTGCTTCGGCAATAGAGTGGAATTTTCCGCCGGTTTTAGAGTTTCTGGTTGGTACATTTTAACCACAGCCACTGTCGTGGGGATGGGAATGTTCTGTGTTCGGCTTGTACGGGTGCTCTTGAGGGAGTCGGCTCTCGCCTTTCGGTCGGAGTAGCTTACAAGACTGAGCTCTCACTGCTCTGGACAGTCTGCCTTCCGTTGGCTGTCTAATATACTTTCATTTAATTGTAACTGATTGACTAAGTTGCTGAAGTTTCGACTTCAACGTAACTTTCCGAGTACAGTTGGCAATTGAGCGTTCTTCGTACAAGTGGCCTATGTGTCCGTCTTGAACAGTTTTGGCTAAAGTTGACTGTATCAGAGTTACTGTGTGCTTCGCTTGTTAAAATCAATCACTGTACCGTCAGTGATTGTGTAGCGAGCCTTCTTCGTCTCCCTCAGAGGCGCATTTGTGTTGCTAGGAAGTCTTTAGTCTGGAACAACCAGAGCAGGGATAATATTGTTTCGGGCTATACTCGCGACATTATCATCACCACGACGGGACGTCTAAGCAACCAGCCATCGCCTCCAGTATGCCAGATCATGTCCTTGCAGTTAAGAAGACAGCTTGGTAATGTATGTCCGCAGCGCCGGCAGATTAGGAAATTTTGCTATGTGACAATCAGAGCTCAATAGAGTGTGCTTGTTCACGTCTTTTCTAACGTGATTCTGTTTTGGGTGTTCATTGTCTGAGTTCTCACTACTGTAGCAGCAGTTAATGTTGGGTTGGCTGGGTGTTCCTCTTATGATTTGAGTTGCAAGGAATTGGCTTCACATACCACTTGATCATAAATGTCGCAATCTAGTTTATGAACAACTTCACCTTCACAGAATTTGAGTATCCAATTTGACGTATTGTAAATGTTTCATGTGTTTTGTTTATTATTTTGAGTTTAGTCATACTAAATCAAATTGTTATTTTGGACAGAACTTTCATTCTGTAGATCGGTAGAGCAACCCTTTCATTTCTCACTACGTTAATGAAACTTTCCTTTTCAAATTAATTTCTATCAAATCAAATTATTGCAGGTGCCAAACTCTTTTCTACTCCACTTGCAGGGTCGATTACAGTCAGTTCGCGTTTCTTTTTAATCCATGTGCAACAGCAAATGGTTCAAATGGCTCTGAGCACTATGGGACTTAACTTCTAAGGTCATCAGTCCCCTAGAACTTAGAACTACTTAAACCTAACTAACCTAAGGACATCACGCACATCCATGCCCGAGGCAGGATTCGAACCTGCGACCGTAGCGGTCACGCGGTTCCAGACTGTAGCGCCTTTAACCGCTTGGCCACCCCGGCCGGCGCAACAGCAAAAGTCGGAGTTAGAAAAGGGGGAGGGGGGCTTAGAGCATCATTTCCAAATGGAGATTCTAGAAGAATTTAGTGTTAAATACACTGCTAGCCCCGGCACCTCGCAACCTAATATTCTAGCACAAAGGGATGCGGCTACACTATCTATACAGTAAGCTGACATGCTTTCTGAATGCATTGAATGAGAACGATAAAGACCGTAGGAGATAGCACGAAGAAGCATTTGCAGCGCCCTCCTACCCTAACAGGATTAGCGACAGCCAATTTTAAGTTACTATTGTGCCTCTATCGTCGTGTTTCAGCACAGAAATTTAATTAGCCCTCAGTAAACGCGGCCTTGCAACGGTTACCCAAGGTGTCTGCTGCTATTTACAAGGGTCGAAACGCTCGTGCCGGATCTCTCCGTACAACGCTTACGTGTGTTGGGCACACAATGCGCGTAGTGTCCGGAGACGAAAGTGACTGCTCAGACAGAATTTGCTCCCAAGATAGGAAATGAAAAAGAGCCAAATTGTACGTAAGAGGTGAGAGGCTTTTCAACGTCATTGCGTAATTACTGGCATTATAAATTTTAGAAATAAAAAGAAAGGAAAGATTAGTACCTAACATTCACACTAATTAAAATAAAGCAGTGATCAGTCCGAAGACTATTTTAAACACCACAGTGCTTTACTAGTAATGGTCCTGTTGGAGGTGATATGCCTTCGCCGTCCTCTGCGCTTTGAAGAGACTTACCCACCTATCTACGGGAGGGACCTACAATTTAACCTGGATTACGAACCACGGTGTGACTCATCGTTTTTCAGATCAAAAACATTGCCAGAAGTGAAAGAAATGATAAGTGAAATAAAAATAATGAAAATTCTATAATCGACCGCTAATCGAACCCGGGACGCTCGTACTTGTAGTCTGGCACTTCACCACTTTCTTTTTTTCGTTTGTCTGACTGTTTCTTCGTAATTTGGATGTCTCATGATACTTCTTGAAGTTTATGATTTAAAACTTCATTCGGTTTCTTTTATCACAGAGGATGGGTATTCCGCTGACCGAACTCGCTGAGCTATGAGTTCAAGTGGTTCAAATGGCTCTGAGCATTATGGGACTTAACATCTGAGGTCATCAGCCTCTGGAACTTAGAACGACTTAAACCTAACTGATCTAAGGACATCACACACATGCATGCCCGAGGCAGGATTCGAACCTGCGACCGTAGCGGTAGCGCGGTTCCAGACTGAAGCGCCTAGAACCGCTCGGCCACACTGGCCGGCGAGGTTCGAGTACCATGCCGCCGTGCCACTGAGCCGTCACACTATGAGTAGCGAAACCTCTTTGCGACGGTCCTGTTGCTATCCCAATAGGTATTTTCCGCTCTACGTAAGGTAAACTACTGTGGATATGAAAACTTTAAGTCCAACACTTTACCAGAAATATCTTCCGTGTCTTACTTGTAGACACACCAAAGGGATGACTTATAGTCTTGCGACATAACCTCAGTGAGGGACCTGAAATCACACACATCCCATAGCTGATACAGGATGTCCTGGTACAACGCCGATCTGGAGCGTCTTAGCTGAGCTACCTCACCTAACAGTTGCACAGTTTGTCTTACCAGTTTCCTCCATGTCGCTTCTTCCATTTGCATGTATGAAATAATTGTCCTGTAACACAGGCCAAATACTAATAAGGAATTCGGTACAGAAATATCAGTTTCCAAAATGTGCAGGCAACATATGACACAACAATGTTACCCTGTACTTTATTGGTTTTCCTCCTAATAAACGAATTCCTCCACCTGCTACAAGCTCTATCTTTCCCTTTTACTTCCTCATTTTGTCCACAAAATTTAAGGATAGTGGAATTTTGAAACAGAGTAATGCAATGAGCTATCCATGCATTTGCTCTCAAGACAACTAAATGGATTCAGTTTATCTCCTCAATGGATTAAAATCTTAATAAACCATTAACATTCAAACTTTCAGTTATGGAAATGTAAGTTATTTTGTTATCTTTGAAGAAACTGGAAAGTATCACTTTAAAGTCAACTTGTGTGTTATACAGGGTATAAGAAAAAGTTATGCCCAAACTTCCAAAAAACAATCCTCACGTATAGAGGACGGAAATATGTTATGTGGTTATGGGTCCGGAAACACTTTACTTTCAGAATAGATCTCAGTTTCTACAACTCATCAATACATTAAAAAAAAAAAAAGGTTCATATGTGTGTGTAATCTTATTGGGACTTAACTGCTAAGGTCATCAGTCTCTAAGCTTACACACTACTTAACCTAAATTATCCTAAGGACCAACACACACACACATGCGCGAGGGAGGACTAGAACCTCCACCAGGACCAGCCGTACAGTCCATGACTGCAGCGCCTGAGTCCGCTCGGCTAACCCCGCGCGGCCAACACATTCAACATTGGAAACACATAGGAGAAGAACGTATCAGCAAAGTGTAAAACAATTTTCCTAAACGAAATGTTCAGAGGTCCTACATGCATAAAGCAGCCATCGCATTGAATTCCTGACACGCTAATGTATCCATGAAGGATTGCGTATTGTTTCACAGCCTTTCACAATACAGGTACGAAGACTCCGTATATTGTGTGCCAGTGTTCTTTATACGATAGCTTTCAAACGCACCAACATGTAAAAGTCTATTGAGTTTAGGTACGGAGAGTGTGGAGACCAAGGAAATGGTCCACCTCTACCTATGCATCTATCAAAGAATCTGTTATTTATAAGCTTAACTGTTGTGTACGATTTTGTACACAACAGAAAGGAGAGGTGGGCTAGAGAGCGGTGCGGCAAGTGTTGTAGGAAAGCTGGACAGGACCAGAAATGATTAGCGAACAAGATAACAAAGAAAACAGAAGATGTGCTTAATTAGTATTTCTCCAACCGTATGAAAACGCATTACAAATAATGCAGCAAGAAATGAAGTCCATTTATCAGTATCAAAATGAAATAAGCTCTTGTACTAAGACACGAAGCCTGGAATCGGAGCCGCTGGAAGCGTGGACAACAGGCTTGCACCATTGGGTCACCAGATTCCGTGTGTCTCCTATCGGTTTCTGACGGAAACTTACAATTCCGTTGCCAACCTAAAGGTGCCCATAGGGTGGTCTCAGTACGTGTAGTGGTAGAGGAGCGAACGACGATGGGGGCGATGGCTGGATGCAGGTGGGAATGAGGAGATGGAAGCCGAAACTGAGGCTGCTGCCGTGTTCCCACCCGCGCCCGCCCGGGGGCACCAACTGAAAAACGAGGCAGAGGGCATGCATGCACATCCAGAAGCGGAGCAGCAAACGAGGATGAGGACCACTCGTCGTCTGCAGAGGGACCCGGGTAGGCACGTGGGACAGCCGCCGAAAAGAGAGGCCCATCCCGAGACAATGCTGACTGTCGAGACGGCGACGACCGTGAAAGAGCGTCAGCATCTCATCGGCTCCGGGACTGTGGTCGATGGTGCGGGACCCGCAGAAGTCGGATGCAGTGAGGCCTGCTGTACCCAAGCAGGCATGGAATCTGTAGCACAAAGCCTGCAGCAGGATCATGCAGTTCACACGGATGAATTTGATCCTGTAGATCCCTCCAGTAAAGGGACAGAACGAACAATAAATTGTAAAATGATGCCTGACTTCCAGCGCTTCGTCGGCCGTACAATCTGTAAAAGGCTGAATCGTTGGTGTGATACTTTGGCTAATTGGGCGGAGGTGGCGCCGCCCACCGTGGCGGTGCACCACTGAAGCAAGGTACAGTGGCGCCAACCGTGCAACAAGCCCGCCGACGATGGTCCATCATGTCACTGGGACCCACAGGAAGACAAGAATAGTAACAGATTGTGACCCTGTATGCGGGAGGTACGAAGTTTGTCCATATGTTGCTTCAATGTTCGTACAAAGCTTTCAGATTCACCATTTGATTGCCAGTGGAACGGCACATTATGATGTGGTTGATGCCAGAGACATTGCAAAACTATTCAAACATGGTGACAACAAACTGATGTCCACTGTCAGTCACAATCGCTTCACGCAATCTCTTGAGGCAAAAGGTCGACGACAAGGCATGGATTGTGGAACGAACCGCAACAGAGTGCATAGGAACCATGAAGGGAATTGCTGAAAGCGTCAACAACGATGAGCCAACGTCTATTCCAGTAACGACATGCAAGATCCAAGTGTAAAAGTAGCCAAGGAGCTTGAGATTTAGGCCATGAAAAGAACTGCTGAGGCGGGGCTGACTGACATTCAGCACAAGGATGACACTGATAAGTCAACTGTTCAACTTGTGCACCCAGACCATGCCAAGTGCAATGACGTCACCCCAACTACTTGGTGCGAACGACGCCCCAGTGAGCTTGGAGTCGGAAACGAAGCACGTCAGGCTGGAGAGCCTGGGGATACACAACATGTGACTGATCAAAATAACACTGAGAAAAATAACACCTTGATGAAGTGCAAGGGGGTACCGAAGGGCAGAATATCGGCGAACAACAGAGCTACGAATGTGTAGCTGAACGCGACTGTGGCCTGGGCAACTTTCCGGTGATTAAGCGGAAAGCTACGCAAAACATCTGTCCATGAGCACCAGCGTAGCAACAAGAAACAGAGGACTCGTCGAATGCAGAATCTAGACCAACAGAGAGGCGAGAAAGAGGATGCCTATAAGAGGACCAATATACAATCTCATATCGATAATTTGACAAAACGAAAGCCCGCCGTCCCAGTTTCTGCGCATTGCGAGTCCGGACTGACTGAGAAGGACTGAACAAAGTTTGTAGTGGTTTATGGTCAGCCACCAAGCATAATTTTCTGCCAAAAAGATACCGGTGGAATTCAGTGGCATCATAGACAATGGCGAGAGCCCGTTGTTCAATTTGCGAATTACATTGAGCTTTGTTCAAAAATTTAGACGGAAAGACAATTGGCCTGCTAACAACACCAAATTTATGCGGAAAAACTGCACTGATGCCGCAAGAGGAAGCATCCACAGCCAGGACCATACGATGGATCAAAAAGAACAAGGCATTACTACGCAATGCTTTTTCAGTTTCTCGAAAGCAGAGTGAAAACTCTTGCGACCAGATAACAGGAATGTTCTTGCTGTACAGGCGATGTGAGGGAGCCCCAACTGAGCCGCGTTACAGATAAATCGGATGTAATACGTAAGCTTCCTTAACACAGGCCGTAATTCTTGCAGTGTACGTAGGGGTGGAATGTCACGGACAGCAGGCAAATGTTATTGCAATGCTTGAACTCAAGTTTAGTCCGCTCCAAAAATCGTCGAAGCATGACGGGTGCGTAAACAGTGCCAAACGGCAATCTCAAGAATTTGAAGAGACCCAAACGGAATCTGGCAGAAATTCCAAAGAGATTCTGGTCGTATGTGAAGTATGCTAGCGCAAGACACAATCAATGCCTTCTCTGCGCGATAACAATGGAGATACTATCGAACACAGTGCTGCCAAAGCAGAGTTACTAAACACAGCCTTCCGAAATTCCCTCACCAAAGAAGACGAAGTAAATATTCCAGAATTCGAATCAAGAACAGCTGCCAGCATGAGTAATGTAGAAACAGATATCCTTGGAGTAGTGAAGCAAGTCTTCCGGTCCAGATGGTATACCAATCAGGTTCCTTTCATATTATGCTGATACAATAGCACCATACTTAACAATCATATATAACCGTTCGCTCGACGAAAGATCCGTATCCAAAAACTGGAAAGCTACGCGGGTCACACCAATACTCAAGAAAGGTAGTACGGGTGGTACACTAAATTACAGGTCCATATTTATTTATTTGTTTGCTTATGGCAATACAGCGACAATATTTTATATAAGTACAGCAATATGTAAACGAAAAGTATAAAGCAAAACAATGTGTAAATAGTACATGCGTAAAAAACAAACAATAGCACAAAAGGATAAAGTACAAACACTCAAGACAAAATAACTACACGTTAAAAGCTTGGCAATCCTGACTGGAAACTCATTCATATATTTAAAGCGACGTGTAGACAACATCCAAGATGGTGCACCCCGGGCAACGGACTGGGATAGCAGGATGACAGAAAGCCTACACAAATGGCGGCCGAACTAGATCATTGATCTCTCACGGCCACACGCAGCGACAAAACAAGGTCCATATCATTAACGTCGATATGCAGCAGGATTTTGGAACATATATTGTGTTCCAACATCATGAACTACTTCAAAGAAGTCGGTCAATTGACACAGTCTAAACGGATCTAGGAAACATCGTTCTAGTGAAACACAACTAGTTGTTTACTCGCATGAATTTTTGAGTGCTATTGACAAGGTATTTCAAATTGATTTCGTATTTCTGGATTTCCGGAAGTCTTTTAACACTGTACCACACAAGCGACGTGTAGTGAAGTTGCGACTTATGGAATATAGTCTCAGTTATGTGACCGAATTAATGATTCCTCTGAGATGTCACAGTTCGTAGTAATTAACTGAAAGTCATCGAGTAAAACAGAAATGATTTCTAGCGTTCCCCAAGGTAATGTTATAAGCCTTTTGCTGTTCCTTATGTATATAAGCGATTTGGGAGACAACCTGAGTGACCGTCTTAGGTTGTTTTCAGATGACACTGTCGTTTGTCGACTAGTAAAGTCATCAGAAGATGAAAACAAATTGCAAAACGATTTAGAAAAGATATCTGTATGGTGTGAAAATTGGCAATTGACCCAAAATAACGAAAAGTGTGAGATCATCCACATGAGTGCTGAAAGGAATCCGTTAAACTTTGATTACACTATAAATCAGTCAAAAATGAAGGCCGTAAATTCAACTAAATACCTAGGATTTACAATTACGAACAACTTAAACTGGAAGGAACACATAGAAAATGTTGAAAGAAGGTTAACCAAAGACTGCGTTTTATTGGCGGACACTTAGGAAATGTAACAGATCTACTAAATACACCGCCTACACTAAGCTTGTCCGTCCTCTTTTAGAATATTTCTGCGCGGCGTGGGATACATACCAGATAGGACTGGCGGAGTACATCAAGAAAGTTCAAAGAAGGGCAGCACGTTTTGTGTTATCTTGAAATAAGGGAGAGAGTGTCACTGAAATGATACAGGATTCTCCACCGAATGCGAAAATATTTTGTTGACGCCGACCTACATAGGGAGAAACGATCACCACGATAAAATAAGGGAAATCAGAGGTCGTACGGAAACGTATAGCTGTACGTTCTTTCCGCGTGCTATACGAGATTGGAATAATAGAGAATTGTGAAGGTGGTTCGATGAACCCTCTGCCAGGCAGTTAAATGTGATTTGCAAAGTATCCATGTAGTATGAGTATTAATGGCAAAGCTTCGTCATAGCACATTAGACGAACGCTCTGATTCTTTAAACGGACGCACCATTTCACAGCAGAGACAGACGTTCAGCAATAAATGATTTCAGCAAAGTTTTGCAGGTTTCCTTGGAAAATATATTATGCAGTGGTGCTGTTTGCTGGATTAGAAGAGTTAAAGACATTCACATTCCTCTGATATTAATGATAGAGATTCAATACCAGTGAACACTGAAGACGTTGAAACCATTTATGCAAAAGGAGAAATCCAGAGTAACGGACATTATTAATCCAATTTAATATTATTCGCGTTTGATAGACTGTAAACATAAATGCCAACTAGACCACCAACCTTTATAGACATTCAATTAATTATTTTACTTGTCAGAAAGCATTCAGTTATGCAGATATTGTTGAAATGTTCTGGTTATATTTGGACAGCTAGCCAGGTCTTGAAGTGTAAACACGTAGACGCAAAACGATTAGTCTATACTGACAAGCGTAGTCCACTTTGTAGAGCAGTTATGGCCATACAGAAAACATCAGGTAGTAATACTTTTGACGTGTTTGTGGAAAGACTGAGGCAGAGAAAAAACGACCAACACATTAATGTGTGTGCATATTAATGTACCCCATATGAAAACTTCTGCACTTATAGGCCTACTCGTTACGCTCTGTATGAGGGGTATTTGTTAAACTTCATTGTATCGAAAAACTGAAGTTACGTAATTAATTTTTTGTTTGTGAGCAGGTAAATGCTTGCGGTCTTGGTAGACCTTACAATCGCCGTGGCACAGTACTGTGGCCCGTCGCTAGAGGAGCCAAAACAACAAAATGGCGCAGCCCACTGATAAAGTTAGACAGTGTATTGAAATCTATATTTGAATTTGATGACAACAACGCTGTAACAATCCTTGCTAAGTTGGTAGGAGTGTACGGCAACAAACCACCATAATAGAACGCAGTATTTAGGCGGCGCCGACGCTTCCAATGTGGTCGGAGAAATCAGGATGGAGAACAACGTAGTGGCAGACCATCTCTTTATGATAAAATGGGACTCGAAAAAGAACTGGGTGCCCTCGTGGTCGAAGTTAACCATCACCGTCGAGCCGATAGTGGAAAAAGTGACAGTCAGTCATAGATCAGTTTTCAGAACCTTGCACGACATTTTGAACTTGTTAAAGATCGCCATGCGGTCTGTTTTGGGACTGCGCCCATCGACACAAAAAGCGCGGCATACCAAGATAGCAGCGGGAATGTTGCATCAGTCTAGTTCAGATGACTCCTTTAGCCACCTAATCACCATGAACGAGTGCTGGGTGTATTATTATGACCGCTGGCCAAGGGAGGAACGGAAGCAGTGGAAACATGCGATGTCAAGTATCACTGGTTCATTTAGTAAGCACGAGAGTGTCACAGAGCTGGTCAGCCAACTGCAGTGGCAGGCGCTGCGAGGTAGCTGTTATGCATCACAGTGTGGTTTACTATTAAGAGGTACTGATACGTGTTACAAACCGGACACAATAGGAAGGACCAGGCCCCTTTGCTTTTTTATTTTATCACTCGTTTGTTACATCAGAGAAATACACATATTACGACAAAATTTAACTACATGACATGTTGCTTCCAGTAAAGGTTAACATAAGCGGTAACAAAAATTAGTTCTCTTAAGGGTTTCTGCTGGCAACAAATTTTAAGGAGGCAATGTAAGGTTTATATCAGTTTTCCTCAAACACGTAGCTAGTGATAGAATAACGACATAGACACTTTAATAATTTCGGCAACAAATAAATAGCGTGAATTTGTACTCACGGTAACCAACTAATCAACGGCCTTGCCATTGAATAAGTAGCAGGCCATTTGGAACGAATTAGCAACACCCAGCAACTTTAATACCAACAGTCTTTAAATGTCTTTCTCCCCATTAAATAAACAAACTTACAGTAATTGAATGAATAACAAGTTAAACACACTACGCTCCACTCAAACTCTTCAATGGAAGCCAAGCCAAAATGTAGATTCTATTAACTGACTAGCACTGAAGTCACACTAAAGCTCATCTCTGTGTTCCCAGATACACATGGGGCAAACTTATACAAGACAATATTTTGAAGGGAGCACATCAGTAAAACCGATAGTGGAGCTAACTCGTGCCACTGAAAATTAAGTACTAGACCGGGGCACAAAGTGGTATACAATGAGGTTGCCTTAGTGCTATATTGCGCTCCAAAATATTAATTCATTTGGCCAATTCAAAATTAAGTACACATAAATCAGCATTAATTAACGGGGAGTGACATCAAGTCACTCGAAAGGATGACAACACTTAATTGAAAAGACGAATGCCGGAGGCGGCAGTAACATCAAACACCTTCTCCGAGTTTTAACCAGGAGTCACTTCCCGCTATACAAGTAAACATTTAACCAAGCACAAGGAAGGAACCCCAAAGAGAAAATTCAGATAAAACCCCCAAAAGATTATAAAGGACAGGGAACCCCAACTATTTAAATGTAAAAGGATTAGATCTTCTCAAAGGCAGTGTAAACGCTAAAGCCACACTTAACCCATTACTGGCCATTGTCCCTTCATTGTTGGGCCTGTAGGTTCAACTAACTGCTATAATGCCTGTAAATGTAAAATAAATAACTTTTTCTAAGTACTTCACGTCAGGAAAATTATAAACTTGCCAATTTTTTGTTCTCGTACTTGGCAGCACTGTATGTCAGCTGGTAGTTCCTGGACGACAATGAGCTGTGATTTAGTTGTCTGGGCGTGTTTCTTATGAACATATGGATGTCCATGTAAGATTAAGTATACTTCAGATTTTTTCAATATCGATATATTTTATGCGTCCCAATAATGGGACAATGGCATGTTATACTATCATTTATTGTTGATGTGCCCTATTCTTGTATACACGTATTATACAGAGAAGAATTGCATTTTACTTTCTTTATATCAGCTTTTTTTCATGTTCTATTCGAATTTTAAGATTCCAACAGGATAAAAACATGCCGCGTGGACTTACACTTGAAGAAATTCTAGCAGAGCTAGCGAACCATCAAGAGAGTGACGATGAAGATGATGACGTATAATTGGCGATTATTCCACCCGATGCAGATGTAATAACAGATGAAGAAGACATTGACAAAAATGTATTGAACAATGAGTCTGTTGTACAAGATGTAGTCGGTACTTTAGAGAGAAGCTCTCACTTTTGGATGTCCGACAGAGAATAGTGATGTTTTACCTATCAAAGAAAACAGAATCAGTACCAAAACGCAGAGGACCACAAGGAAGCGAATTGATGGGAGGACGGGTGAGCACAGATGTACGACTAGATCCAGGAAATCATTTCATTGTGTCAAGTAAAACACAGAAGGGGGTAAAACACAGAAGAGATGTGCTTACTGCAAGATAAAAACAACAAAAATTTGTGATAGGTGCAATGTAGGTGTACACGACAAGTGTTTCGCTTCATTTCACACTGAATATACATTCAATAATATTAAAACATTCTTTATTTATTGTTTGTGTTGTTTCTTACAATATTATGCATGGAGAATAAGGTTGTGAATTTGGATAGCGCATTTGGCCAATGTCCCAAAAATGGGACGGTCTGTAGTTTTTGTTCTAATAAACTGAAAATTTTCAGAACAACTTTTTATTCAATTAATCACTCAATGTAACGTATTTATGTGTAAAAGTCTGCAAAAAAAGATCCGATGGAGTTTTGGCCAGTAATGGGTTAAGGAGGCCACCAAAATTGGTTACAAAAGTCTTATACATTTGCTGCTTTTCTTTAAAAGAAACAAAAGGCTGCTTCTGCTGGACGTCCGGTAGGGCTCGTGTAGGATACACCAGGCAGCAACCCAAGCTAGGCGGTCGCAAGCCACGGCGAGTAAAATCAGGAGAGCAGACAGGCAGGTAGCCAACACATATCCTCCATCCTGAACCGGCAGACCGCCTACAACCAACTCCACATATACGTCTCAGCAGGTCGCCCGAGGAAACGTCAATTGCTACTCTCCCCGCGAATGCGGAAAACAACAATGCAAGCAAAGATAAGAAACATCGAAGGATCGATAATGGACATCCAAGAGACTGGCGCGCCAGTAACGAGCGCCACGGCTCAGGTACGAGAGCATTCGTCCCTGGAACGGTTAGCCGATATATTGCTCCCTCTCAAGTATATCTCACGAAAAGACAATAAGATAGAATTCGAGGTAAGTGAATCCACACAGAGGCTTCGTTCTTCATACGATGAATTCGCGACTGGAACTGGAAAAAGGGGCAGTAACAGTGGTACGCCCAGTACCCTCCTCCGGACACTGTAACGTGGCTTGCGGAGCACAGATGTGGATGTTCACCACTAGCGACAAAGGCGTATATCATCGGGCGAGTAAATTTTGGAGCTTTCATAGGTGGTGCTAACATATTGTAAACGTAAGGGCAAACGGTGACAGGAACATACTACCAAAGTATACTGGTAAAATTATGAGAGTCTGTCGAGACGAAGTGTGTGGAAAGCTATCTATGGACGCGTTTCTGCTCCACGACTTCGTACCGAAGCATTCTGCGAAGGACACGATGGCACACGCTCCCTCTTCGGGCCATCAAATTATGCTTCATATGCAGTATTCTTCTGGCAGGGCACCCAGTGACTTCGTTCTTTGACCTCGGATGAAGAAACCGTTACGTGGAAACCAGATCAAGAGTGAAGACGATGTAATTTTCGAGGTGAAACGTTTCCCGAGCAGCCACAGTACAGGCTTCTATAACCAGTTTTCATTATGTCATCCATCACTGGCAAAAACGTGTCTCTTTGAGTGGTGAATGAGCAGAGAAGGAGAAAAACCAAAACCACGTTTCATGGTCACAGCTTGATTTTTTCCAGACAATAATTAAAACTTTATAACTATCTTTCATACATACTCAAAACTGTTCAGATATATTTCTTCCACTGCGTATTTCGGCAAATCGTGTATTATTCATTACGTCTAAAGGGCAGCGGGTAGTAGAGAAGTCAAGAATTGCAGAGTTTACTTCGTTGCTTTGGCTGGAGTTGCGGAAACGCAGTCCTCAAGTGTTATTTCCAGCGTTCCTGTCTCCGCTTACATGCCGATCACGTTTGCTTCTCAGGATTCCCAGAGCAGAGGATAGAGCCACACCTCCCCTCTGTTTACGTGAAGTTGCTGAGGCGGCGTCCTCCTGTTGTTCTTGTAGTTTGAGTTCTCCCGTTGCAGCTCTTGCGCTTTCTTGAGGTCAGCTACGCTGGCGATTGGCCAATTGCTTTTCTGTGGTTGTTAAGGTGAGCGTGAGTCTCGGGTTCGAGGTTTCGAAGAGACGATTCCAGCCAACGTTTTCTCTCTCCCTCTCCCTCTCTTTCTCTTTGTGTGTGTGTATGTGTGTGTGTGTGTGTGTGCGTGTGCGTGTGTGTGTGTGTGTGTAATTGTTCTGCCATCCCTTTGCCTATGACGCGGAAGGCGGCTGTATCACAAGGAAATTCACTGTCAAAAATTTGCATTTTCTGTCATAAATTCTTCTCATTCACAAATAGGTACGTACTTTAGCGAGTCAAAAATGAATATTCCTCAGGACTTAAGTATACAATTCACTTGTCACATATTTGACTTGGAACAATATCCCATCCGACAAGTTTATTCTGTATCCCATTGCACTATATGCGCTGACGAAAAAACAGCGCATCATCAAGAAGGAGTTGTGCGATATAAACGAAAGTTGGTAGGCGTGTTTCTACATCTCAAAGATGATAACTATACAAATTTCGTGCCAGTACCATAAGAATTCCGCTAGTAGCGCCACTACGAGAACGCAAATTAGGCTTGCTTTTAATACACACTGTAATGGCTGTGAGCATAAGTTACCTTTGAGGCGGGGTGTGGTTGAGTTGATGTTAGCCAATAACGCCTTTAAGGCGAAAAAGACGCGATTATCAACATCTCACTTGAAAGGGTACACTACTACCCGACAAAGAAAACATTTGCCTCATTGGGTACAGTAATACCCGTTGTATAACAACATACTTCGTTGTTATTGTCAGAACAGCGGTTTTGGGGTAACACAATTTTATTCAATACACTGAAACCGGATACTCATGCAAAAAAGAAGGACAATTTGTGTATTCAATTACCTACATGTGCACTTCCTTCAAACATAGATCACTATATCCAGTTTTGTGACGTTTGAGAAATGAGTGATGGTTTGTTGTCTGCTGACCATAGAGAGTGGATGTAGAATCTGTAATTATCTCTGAAACAGTCCTCTGGTCACCTTTTATCCTTGAGTAGTCATCTTCACTACTAAACGTTAAATATAACTGTGGCTCAGAAGGGGGTAAATTATGCTGCCACAAACGTCTTTGGTCACTTACCTAATAGCATCAATAGTCTGACAGTTAGCCGTATAGCATTTAAAAGAAAATTAAAAGAATTTCTGAATGGCAACTCCTTCTACTCATTAGTTGAATTTTTGGGTATAGAAAGAGGGTCATTTCCCCACCCCACACACAAAAAAAAAAAAAAAACAAAAAAAACTGTTAAGTGTCATGTAATATTTGTGTAATGTAATATCTTGTATAGACACGTTTTAGTAACCTGACACGTTCCACATCATTACAAAGTGTCGTATTCATGATCTATGGAACAAATACTAATCTAATCTAATCTTTGGCAGAACCAAAGAAATGGAATATTCCAGAGCACTAGAGGGCCTGGAGTGTGGCTGACCAATACGATAACAAGATCCTCCCCCACTTCTGAGGAAACGTGGGGCGGCCAGGTGAGAGGCCATGTTCCGGCACTCCGTTTCTGGTCCTTGAAAGTTTGTAAGACGTATGCGTTGCCAGCGATGGGCGAGGCATGGCAGAGTCTCTGACCAGAGAGTAGTATGTAGTTAGTTGTTGCTTGTCGCTAGTCGGCAGTAGTGTGCTGTAGTCTTCTGTAGTCTGCGAGTGTCGGCAGTAGTCTTGAGTAGTGTGCAGTAGTCGACAGCAGTCAGCGCGTGCCTGCTCTGGTCGGGACTCTGGAGGATGAGTGTTATTGTATAAGGTAAAGAAGCAGCCTTGCGCATATCTAGCAATGTATATTAACTGTCATTAATTTCTTTTTTTTAAAAAAATGCCCCAATAATAATTTTTATAATATAAAGCAATTTTCTTAAGAAAAGCATTCATTTCAATTTAAAGAATATTTCCAATGCATGATAATTCCTTCCAAGAATAATAATAAAAAAATATAGGCCAGCATTGCACGAAGCTGTGCCGAAAAATTTTACATAAGAGCAGATATATTCGCAGTTTTTATTGAGGTAAGAATTTTTCCTTTTTTATTCAGAATACAGGGCCGAGGCGCAGCGCTGCTGTCCTCATAAAATTTACCAGGTTACTGAATTTTTTTATTATTTCGGTGTTTAGGAATTGAATTTTGTGGTTACATTAAATGTGAATGCATTTCTGCACAGAGATTATAAATGGGAGCCAATTTTGTTCAGAGGTTACAATATGAAAAAAAATTCATTTAATTATAATATTTTGTGCAGAGGTTACACTTGGTTTATCATTTAATTACAATTTTCTTGTGGGGAGGTTCCACTTGGCGACATCCGGCCAGGATCGTATTTCTTTGTGAATCTTCTGAGAAGTAGTCATATATCTGCTCTTATTTACTTAAACGTAGTTTGCATCTGGCGCAACGCATTTTCTAATTTGTCACTCTTTCTTTCACAGATCATCGGCAATTTGTTGCTCTTTGTTGTAATTGTGTTTGTTGCGTTTTGCATTGTCCTTGTTTCATTTGTGCTTAATTTTGATTTGTAAAAAAATGCCGCAAAAACTGTAAACAGTACATCGCAATGTGCAATGAGTGAAAGAGCTGACTCGAATAATTTGACCGATAATATTTGCGACACTAAGTGTAATGATGATAATCCTTTAATTGTAGACAATCAGTGCGTACCGACCACTAATATTGATTTTGATCCTAGTGATGAGCAAATAAATTCAATTGTGTCCTCTGTTAATTTAACGACAATCGATGACGCGACACGTTCTGTTACAATGAACGCTGCCCAGCTTGACACACCCGGTTTGCAAAATTTATGTAATGAACAGATAATTATTTCTAATGAAAATGAACAATGTACTCAAAGTACGACAGATTTATTTGATTCCGATTTAGTGTCCAAAAGTGCACATTCGATTGACAAACCTTTTCAAGAATCACAGAATATCCAAATGGATACACAAAACGTGACAATTGCAGGTACGCCATCAAACAGCACAGAGAATAGAGTAGGTAATATTGGCTTGGATCAAATTATGGCAATATTGCTACAACAGAATGAAAGACGAGACTACGATCACAAACAACTTATTCATGAAATTAATGAAAAACTAGACAACAATTCCAAACAGTTGAAGAAAGAACAAGACAACAATCATAAACAACTTAGTGAAAGTCTCAAACAACAAATTAATGATATTAATGAAAAACAAGACAACCTTAATGAAAAACTAGACAACAGTTCCAAACAGTTGAATGAAAAATTAGACAACAATTCCAGACAGCTTAGTGAACAGATTACAGCCGTTGCCGCGCAATGTCATGATACTAAAGAACAATTACGTGAGGAAATTAAGGCTTGTGCTAGGAAAAGTAGTGAAGAAATTAGATCTGTTGCTCAAGAATTAAGGAATACGCAAACAGCTGCAACAGAATCACTTAGAGGCGAAATTAGTGCAGTCGGTAAACAATGCTCTGAAAACGCAACACAGTTACGTGACGAGTTTAAATTAATGTCAGCAGAACTTTCGCACACACTGGATGCAAAAATAGACGCGAAATTAGACCAACAGAACAGTCAATTTGACGAACGTTTTAATCACCACCTACAAAACAGTGAAACGCGTTATACAGGAACAAAATAAAGTAAAACGACAAGTCATGGAAACAATTACCGCACAGAGACAGGAAGATAAGCGTAAATTGTTTACGAAACCAAAAACATACGTAGACAACAGTATTGCTACAGTATCAGACGAAATTAATACTATCAAACAGTTGAACACCGAATTGCGTGATGAAATTTCCGATCTTAAAACAAAAACAGATACACATACAGTAGACTTTCAGACAGTGACCGACAGACTTGAACAATTAGAATTAATACAGGATCCCGATGCCATCAAAGCAGATGTTGAATAATTGAACGAAACCACACGTAAAATACAAAAACAAATTAATGCTTGTGACACTAAAAACGATGATCAGGTAAAAATACTGACTGAAAAATATGATGAATTGGCCAGTCGTGTTGACGTTATTGAAAATAATAATGACAGCAAATCAGACGATATTTCACCGATTTCGTTTAATCAAACACCTGAATCCAAAATTTACAGCAGACAATCAGTGAGATAGATTTGTCTAATACTACATTACGCAGAAAATTGTCAACTTTACAGCAAGAAGTGACAGAGATGAAAAATATTTCAGTCAATAACACGTCACAGCATACGGCACATTCCAAACATTTGTCACACTCACACAGCGAGTATAATTTAGGCAATTTACAGAGAGTACGTGAGGTAGATTCCGAACAGTCACAGACAAATAGATTCTCATACAATCCTGAACCTGTTCAGACATACGGAGACGATAATTTTAATTACAAGCATTTTCTATCAGTGAGAAAATTTAAAGTATTTAAAAATGACAGAACACAGATCCACCCCTTGGATTGGATACAACAATTTAGCTTTACTTTTCCACCGACTTGGCCCATATCACATAAACTTGAATTTATTTGCAGTTTTTTGGAAGGCGAACCGGCAACTCGTATGAGACCGATCGTGAGACAATGCTACTCGGTAGAAGAATTTCAGAATGCTTTTCTGTCAGCGCATTGGTCGAAGACGACACAGCGCAGAATCAAGGATCAATTAATTAGTTTACCGAACTATGAGAACTCAAATTTTCCCACTGTCACGCAATTTTTTGAACACATGGTCCAACAAAACTAGTACTTAAGTGAACCATACAGTGAATCTGCACTTATTCAATTATGTATTTCTAAATTACCACGATCATTAAGAGTGTCACTTTTAACGGGTCAGCGGAAAGAAAACATTTCGGCATTCAGAGATCTGTTACAGCTTTTGGAAGTGCAGCAATCGGATTATTCCTTTATAAACAAAAATTTTTCATATAATAACCAAGGTCAACAAACATACAGCAATTACGATCAGCCACACAATTTCAATAGCAAAGCTAATAGACGCTTCAGGAACGACAACCACCAGACAAAATTTTAATTATCAGTATCGACAAGATTATCCGTAACAGCGAATGCATTTTGGTAACAATAGAGGTTTTTCACAACAACAGCATGAAAGTGAGCCGGTTAGCATACCTAACCAACAATAGAATGTACAAGGTCAACCAAGCGTTAATGTTTCGCCGCCTACCCATATAGCGTCAGCTCCAACAAATAGTAACGCACAGCAACAAGGGAATCAGTACGTACAGAAAACACACTGTTTCAATTCCTATTACAATGCACCGTATAGAAATGACTATCATGACAGACGTAAAAGTAATGAGCACAATTTTCAGCGTACATTTAATAACAGTCGGTCTTATCAGCAGCAAAATTATCCGCAACAATATATTATCATGAGTGAACCAGACAGTAGATATCATCCCGAACGTAATACGTCAGGAAGGAATAACAGAACCGTACAAATAGTAGAAATACCACAGCATCCTCCCGAAAATAATAGCACGTCAGATAGAATTTGACTAGATACAGTACAGGTTGCATCTTCCAGCAACGCAAGCAATACTTCAGATACGCAAAATCTTGTTCACGAAAATGTTATTACTTTTGACGACATCCGAGACACTCTTTTGCAGAAAAAACCAGTTATTCAAAAAACCATTTCACACCCTGTCATTGAAGTAAAGATTGGATCATCCAAATTTTCAGCAGTAATCGATTCTGGATCTCCTATGTCAGTCATAAATGAGGAAACTTTCAACGAATGTAACAAAGAGAATACCTATCCTACGTTACCATTAGGCAAAACGAAAGTAAAAGGAGCAGTACCTAGTAAAGGAGTAGCTGTAAAATTACAGACACATTTATCATTTTGTATTGCAGGTCATACATTTCACTCAAATTTATGGATTGTTCCCTTATTGACGACAGACGTTATTTTAGGTACGAATTTTCTGGTACAACACGACGCAATTATTGACTTTCAAAATTCCTATTTAATGTTAAAGGATGAAAATGTACAACTGGCACTAGAATTTCAGCACTCTTTATCTGCAGAAGAACAAACAATCTTACAGAGGTCATTTCCGCATCACGTTACTTAGACTGTCATTCCACATTGTTCACAGGTACGTACGTACACAACTATAATACTCCAGACGAAGCCGACTATGACGTTATACAGATGATTTCTGATAAAGTTAAACAGAGCAGTGCAAATACAGACGACGAACGTACAGAGCTACGCAAAATTCTTTTACAGCAAGCGCCAGTTTTTGACAACATCCCTGGTACTATGTCCGGTTTTATGTATGAATTTCAAGTTAAACAGCACGATACATTTAAAGCCAAACATTATCCCATTCCGTATATTCACAGAGAACAAGTTAAGAAAGAATTGCAAGCTATGCTTGACCAAGGTATTATTGAACCGGCAGTTAGTCAGTACATAAACCTGCTCCATATTGTTAAGAAAAAGGATGGATCACTTCGGCTCGTACTTGATTCGCGCCACATCAATGACATTATTATTAAAGAAACAGATCGCCCTCAAACACTAGAAGCACTTCTACAGAAATTTCATGGTACTGCTATTTATTCCACATTAGATTTGAAATCCGGATTTTGGCAAATTCAACTCCATCCGGACTGCAGAAAGTACACGGCTTTTCTCTGTTTTGGTGACTGTTACCAATTTTGTAAATTACCGTTCGGTTTAACTATTTCTTCAGCAGCATTTATTCGCGGTTTGAATACAATACTTCCGACAGAACTTAAGGACATAATCACGACGTACGTAGACGACATTCTTATTGCAGAAGCTAACTGGTCTGAACACAATCTGATTCTTGAACAACTGTTGCAAACTTTTCGTGCACAAGGACTCACAGTTAATCTCAGTAAATCGCACTTTGGTAAAACTTCTATAAAATTTCTTGGACATGTAATTTCAGCAGAGGGCATTACGCCTGACCCGGAAAAACTTCAAGCTTTACGTGACATTACTGTTCCTACGATGAAGAAACAACTACGCAGCTTTTTGGGTTTAATTAACTTTTTTCGTAAATTTATTCATTACTCTGCTTTAGACACCCCTAGATTATGTCAATTGACAGGTAAAAACACTATTTGGTCCTGGGATAAGCAAGCACATTCTGAATTTATGAACCTGAAACATGCTTTGTTGAATGCACCACTTTTATCACATCCAGATCTAACTAGAAATTTTTCCATTGCCACCGACAGTTCTAACTCCGCTTTAGGCGTACATATTTTTCAGGAAATTGAAGAAGATGGCACTACAGTAATTAAAAACATCACCTTTGCGAGTCGCATTCTGTCACATGCTGAACGCAATTATTCTGTTACAGAACTCGAAGCATTATGTGTTGTATGGGCATTCACGAGATTTCGGCATTTTCTTTATGGAAGACATAATACCGTTTACACAGATCATAGAGCGATACAGTTTTTACTTTCGGCTAAATTTACACATGATAGATTAAGCAGATGGAAACTTTATTTACAAGAATTTAATTTTACAATTGTTCACATTCCCGGTACACAAAATATTGTAGCAGACGCACTATCCCGTTCTCTTAGCAACAATCAGCAAGACATCGCAACCAACTTCTGCAAAACAAATTTCAGCGTCATGTACATTCAACAAGTTGCATTTGAAAATTTCATTTCGACGTCATTACAAGACATAGCACAAGAGCAGAGTAAAGACAACGTGTGGAAAGAAATTAAACACCTTTGGCAAGATAGGAATAATGTTACCATTAGAAACCATTACACTGTATGCAATAATATTCTGTTTCGCCGCTCTCACCCTGACAGCAACAATTGGTTATTATGCATTCCTGACGAGCTTGTTAACAAATTAATCTGGTATACTCATTTAAGTTAACATTACGGAGCCAGAAAATGTTTTCCTATACTGAGACAGAACTGTTATTTTACCAACATGGAGAAACGTATTCGACGAGTTTTTGCGTCATGTAAAATCTGCCAGAAAGCTAAATCAGATACGACTTCACATATTCCTCCATTACATCCCATTGTACCTGTTAAATTGAGACACATGGCCGCTGTAGACATTTTTGGTCCGATTCCCGGAACTAATAGAGGTTTTTGCTACATCTTCGTCGGTGTTGAACTCACTTCAAAATTTGTTATCTTCACTCCGTTACGCAAAGCTACTGCTAAAACTGTTTCGAAAGCATTTGTAAAACATTTTATATTTCATGTAGGACATGTATTGAAAGTAATTTCCGACAATGGCTCACAGTTTCGATCTGCTATGTGGACATGTATGTTACGAGCTAGAAGCATTTCTCCGATCTATATATCCAGGTACCATGCTTCTTCGAACCCTTGTGAACGATTAATGAAAGAAATTGGTAAACTGTGTAGAATATACTGCCATAAAAGACATATTGATTGGGACACACACATACTGTCATTCCAGGATGTAATTAATTCCATACCAAATGAATCTACTATGCTATCTCCGACTGTTATACTGAAAAATGTTGAACCAACTAACAAAATTAAATAATTAGTAACCTTTCCTACATCTCGTCGACTACGACACCATGAAATAATTGACATTGCGCTGAACAACATCAAACGTGCCTCAGAGCGCCGGAGAAGACAGCAAAAACAGGTTTGTACGCGCCGTGACTTTCACATTGGACAGAAGACATTAGTACGTACACACTATTTATCCAACAGAGGAAAGAGTAGATGCAGTAAATTTGAGCTTCTATACACAGGTCCATATCGAATTCGCAGCATTCCTCACCCCAATGTAGTACACGTCGAAACTCTGAGAACCAGAAAAACCAAAGGCAATCACCATATCTCCAACATCAAACCCTTTATTGAATGAACATACTTTATGATTTGTCACACTGTAATGCCATTTCCTAGTTTTTTTATGACCACTTATGCAATTATATTCACATGAACACTTACTGATGATTATCGTATTTTTTCTTGGCAAGTGCCCGGCAAGGTAATGTTAGCAGGTCGCTCTTCTTGTCGTTACACATCAGACCGTGCATATTTTTCCAGATGAACTTACACATTTTATGACCACTTATGCAATTATATTTATGTGACTACTTACTGAAGATTATCGTATTTTTTCTTGGCAAGTGCCCGGCAAGGTAAGGTTAACAGTCGCTTTTCTTGTCGTTACACATCAGACTGTGCACATTTTCCATTTTTTATGTATGTATGATTGTATCCTGTTTTGTTTATATGCACTATGAAATATTTAAGATATAACAAACACCAGTTGACTTTAACATTTTGCCTTATGATATCTCAACATCGTGACTACTTTAATTTTTTTTGCTTCTACATTGTGATACACTGTGTACATTTTTGCCTCTGAACACTGTATATGTTTTGGACATATTACGTTTTCTGTCATGCTATGCTGTATGCTTAATTATATCACTAGAAACCAGTTTTTATTTAATGGGTATATGATTTAAATGCAAGACATTAATCATTGTTCATCATTTTCAGAAAGCAATAACGTATAAAAGAAGTAAATGAAACAAACCACAGTGGATTACTATGAAATGGGAATTTCACCTTCGGAATGAACGAAAGAAGATGCAATACCTCGTCACGAAGAGTAAATGGATCAGAATTAACAAGCATTAACAAGAATATACTATACACATCGTAGAATAGCAGACTTAACTAATTTTTTCTTTCAGAATACGAGGCGATTGATGCAGGCTGTCAGGCAGAATTACACATCTTAGTTTTAGTGACGAAATATGCTAGAAATAAGGAATAGTTGTATAATGAATAATGAAGTGACTTTTTTGCAGACGATAATGAATGATGATTAATAGTGATGAAGAGTATGCTACTATGGTTAATGAAGTTTTTCTTTACAGGTGATGATAATAATGGAGTTATGATGATATGGATAATGAAGATTTTCTTTGCAGGTGATGATAGTAATGATAGTGAAGTTTTTCTTTGCAGATGAAAATAATGATGAAGTTCATATATTTACTGTTAATTAAGAAATGCTATGTAGTTATTTAGGTATTTGTTGCAGTTCGTTTTGACAGTATGTCTTATGTTGCATGGTATGATGACTGAAGGTTTTGGAAAGGACAGCTAGAGAACATACATATTTTATACATATTACACTACCTGATAATTCGAAGTTCAATACTTTTCAGCATAATATGCGTTTCTTCTTTCAGTTTAATAATCCATTTTGTATTTTTTGCAGGAGAAATTATTCATGAAATTAATGTGCTATAAGCAGTTGGTCATTAAACTTGTGTCATTCATGAATGTGATCACATATACTTTATTTGTTTCATAACCTTGCTATAGCTGACTCATGACAAATGACGTTACACATCTTCATTTGCAGCAATAACTCAAAAGCAAATATTGTTATGCCCCAGTAATTAATTATCGATCCCAATGCAGTGCATTGCTAGCAAAAAAAAAAAAAAAAAAAGGAAAAATGTATTACCAGTCCCAAATAATGCTACCAGTTTAAGAGAGTTCTGAGTAATACTGAATAATGTTTTTTAACCACAGACGTTGAGTAATAGTTACAGTGTGTTACATTTTAAATATGTCCTATGTCACTTGAGTGACCAGTTCTGAGTAATACTGAATGATATTTTGTAATAATGTGTACATGCTATGCCAATAATTTCTGTAAATAATATTTTTTGTTATACTCTATAAATGATCAGTTCTGAGTAATAGTGTACGATTTTTGTACCTTGAGTAATAGTTACAGTGTGTTACATTTTAAATATGTCCTATGTCACTTGAATGGTGAGTTCTCAGTAATGTTTTCTAACCACAGACCTTGAGTAATAGTTACAGTATGTTACATTTTCACTATGTCCTATGTCACTTGAATGATGAGTTCTGAGTAATGTTTTCTAACCACAGACCTTGAGTAATAGTTACAGTATGCTACATTTTCAATATGTCCTATGTCACTTGAATGATGAGTTCTGAGTAATGTTTTCTAACCACAGACTTTGAGTAATAGTTACAGTGTGTTACATTTTAAATATGTCGTATGTCACTTGAATGATGAGTTCTGAGTAATGTTTTCTAACCACAGACCTTGAGTAATAGTTACAGTGTGTTACATTTTAAATATGTCGTATGTCACTTGAATGCTGAAAAATGTTTTGTACTATTCAATACTTGCTATATGTTTTGTAACTGGCCAATGAGTGCCAATAATTATTTTAATGATCATTAATGATCATTAATGATTAATGATTAATGATTAATGATCATTATTTTAATGATCAGTTCTGAGTAATAGTGTACGATTTTTGTACCTTGAGTAATAGTTACAGTGTGTTACATTTTAAATATGTCCTATGTCACTTGAATGGTGAGTTCTCAGTAATGTTTTCTAACCACAGACCTTGAGTAATAGTTACAGTATGTTACATTTTCACTATGTCCTATGTCACTTGAATGATGAGTTCTGAGTAATGTTTTCTAACCACAGACCTTGAGTAATAGTTACAGTATGCTACATTTTCAATATGTCCTATGTCACTTGAATGATGAGTTCTGAGTAATGTTTTCTAACCACAGACTTTGAGTAATAGTTACAGTGTGTTACATTTTAAATATGTCGTATGTCACTTGAATGATGAGTTCTGAGTAATGTTTTCTAACCACAGACCTTGAGTAATAGTTACAGTGTGTTACATTTTAAATATGTCGTATGTCACTTGAATGCTGAAAAATGTTTTGTACTATTCAATACTTGCTATATGTTTTGTAACTGGCCAATGAGTGCCAATAATTATTTTAAATATGTCCTATGTCATTTGAATGATGAGTTCTGAGTAATAGTGAATGATATTTTGTAATAATGCATACATGCTATGCCAATAATTTCTGTAAATAATATTTTGTTATACTCTATAAATGCTATGCCAATAATTGACTCTCATTTTGAATGATAACTTCTGAATAATACTGAATAAGTTTTTATAAAAATATAAGAATACTTTGCAACTGGCCAATGAGTGCCAATAATTGTTTAAATATGTTGTATGTCACTTGAATGATGAAAAATGTTTTGTACTATTCAATACTTGCTATATGTTTTGTAACTGGCCAATGAGTGCCAATGATTACTATAACTAAGTGAATTATGTTAATACTATGCCATTCATTAGCTCCTGTTTAGAATGATGACTTCTGATGGTTTGTAACTGGTAATGAGTGCCAATGTTCTCTGTAAACAGATTACTTATGAACATTATTCTGTAATACTTCATACATGGTACAGAAATGTTCAGTAACTGGGCGATGAGTGCCACCAATTACTCAAATCAGTTGTTAGACTAGTGTAATTCTCAATGAAGACTAGTATGTGACTTAATGTCCTTCACCTTCTGACCTAATTACCAGAAATTACTGCAATATCCGTTTGTCCTGTCTATCCTCATGATCATGGAGCACTATATTTGGTTTTTGCACTAATTCTACGTTGGTGTACCTTAAAAAGAACGTGGTGTTGACACAACATGCTGTCCACCACCTTGAGCGAAGGAGATGTTATTATGGTCCCACTGTTTGGTGTACCTAATGTACTACCAAAATGATAACATGGAATATTACTACGACATTTCAGTGTCTTGGCTACACTGATTAATACTGCAAGGAAAAGAACTTCAGATTGTCTCACTTGGTGTTGTGCTTCTGTAGAAAGATGTGGACTTTCAGTGCAGCTGTGTGCAACCTAATGTGCTACAACCATGATGCAATCCCTCCCTTTCCTATCCTAGTTCTTGTAAAATAGTAAAAAAGGTATATACAGTGTGTGCACTTTTGTCATTTTGTTAACATGATTTGTATTCATTGCATATACATTTTGTGATTTGCTGATATGTTCTGAACTACAGTGCGTGTGCACTTTTGTCATTTGTTAATATGATTTGTACTCATTGCCTATACATTTGTGATTTGCTGATATGTTCTGAACTACAGTGCGTGTGCACTTTTGTCATTTGTTAATATGATTTGTACTCATTCCGTATACATTTTGTGATTTGCTGATGTGCTCTGCACTACAGTGCGTGTGCACTTTTGTCATTTGTTAGTATGTTTTGTACTCATTGTGTATACATTTTGTCATTGCTTGATACGTTCTGTACTCAGTGCATGTGCACTATATTTTATTTCATGTGATGCACTTATATATATGTATGTATTCTGTGATTGTAAACTTAGTTAATTAAGAAAAAATTTGTTGCTCATGGCAAGATCAATTGACTCACCATCGCTGCCAAATTTTTGCCCCCCAGTGGAGGGTTATGTAAGACGTATGCGTTGCCAGCGATGGGCGAGGCATGGCAGAGTCTCTGACCAGAGAGTAGTATGTAGTTAGTTGTTGCTTGTCGCTAGTCGGCAGTAGTGTGCTGTAGTCTTCTGTAGTCTGCGAGTGTCGGCAGTAGTCTTGAGTAGTCTGCAGTAGTCGACAGGAGTCAGCGCGTGCCTGCTCTGGTCGGGACTCTGGAGGATGAGTATTATTGTAGAAGGTAAAGAAGCAGCCTTGTGCATATCTAGTAATGTATATTAACTGTCATTAATTTCTTTAAAAAAAATGCCCCAATGATTATTTTTATAATATAAAGTATTTTTTTTAAGAAAAGCATTCATTTCAATTTAAAGAATATTTCCAATGCATGATAATTCCTTCCAAGAATAATAATAAAAAAAAACATAGGCCAGCATTGCACGAAGCTGTGCCGAAAAATTTTACATAAGAGCAGATATATTCGCAGTTTTTATTGAGGTAAGAATTTTTCCTTTTTTATTCAGAATACAGGGCCGAGGCGCAGCGCTGCTGTCGTCATAAAATTTACCACGTTACTGAATTTTTTTAAATTATTTCCGGGTTTAGGAACTGAATTTTGTGGTTACATTAAATGTGAATGCATTTCTGCACAGAGATTATAAATGAGAGCCAATTTTGTTCAAAGGTTACATTAAAGTCAATTTTGTTCAGAGGTTACAATATTAAAAAAAATTCATTTAATTATAATATTTTGTGCGGAGGTTACACTTGGTTTGTCATTTAATTAAAATTTTCTTGTGGGGAGGTTACAAGTTGAAACACCTATTGTCAGTGTGCTCCGAAAAACTGAAGAATATGGGAATGGTATGCATGAGGATTACTTAAGAGTAGCTAGAAATAATGATTTCCCTTTTAAGAATATCGACGTGAACAGCACTTTTTAGTGGGAGATTCATGTAAAGGTAGGTAGGTAAAACTCATGGGGAACTTAGGATTCTTTGCTAGACAAGCTGGATGTTCCTTCTGCCATACCACAGAAAGACTTGGCCGGTATGTAGCCACTGTACATGATGCTAATAGTGGGGGTCAGGAGAATGTACAGCCTGCAGGAAGCCCGGGCCCCAGATGGTCATGTGGCACTACATAGAGGGAAGATGATGTTCGGCATGTGGCTCTGGCACATTGTACTGCATCTGCAGCAGCAACTTTAGCAGCAGTCGGCACCACATTAACACAATGAACAGCTACAAATCGGTTACTTCAAGGCAGCTCCGAGTCAGACGCCCTGTAGCGTGTATTTCACTGACTCCAAACTACCGCCATTTGCGACTTCAGGGCTGTAAAGCGAGAGCTTATTGGAGGACAGATTGGAGGTCTATTCCATTATCTGATGAAAGGTGGTTCCGCCTTGGTGCCAGTGATAACCATGTGTGAGTTAGGTCAGTTGAGTGTGTGCCAGACACACTGGACCTACAACTGGATTTGTGGTCTGAGGCGCAATTAACCTATGATAGCAGGAGCACTCTCGTGGTTATCCCACGCACCATGACTGCAAAACTGTGTGTCAAACTGATGATTCGACGTGTGCTGCCATTCATGAACGCATTCCAGAGGGTGTTTTCCAACAGGATAACGCTCAGCTACATACCGCTGCTGTATCCTCACCTGTCTTCAGAGTGTGACGTGTTGCTTTGGTTTGCTCAATCATCAGATCTGTCTCAGATCAAGTACATAAGAAACATCATTAGACAACTCCAGTATCATCCACGACCAGCTTTAACCGTACCTGTATTGACCGACCAAATGCAACAGGTATGAAATTCCATCCCACAAACTGACATCTGGCACGTGTGCAATACAATGCATGCACGTCTGCATGGTTGCATTCAGTGTTCTCGCGGCTACATTGGTTACTAATGTACCGGCATTTCACTATTTTAATGGCTTACCGGGCGCCATCTGTGATCTTGTAATGTTAATCACTTAAATATGTTACCTAGACAAGTTTACTCTCGAAATTACATTACTCTACATTAATTATTTTTTGGTGTTGCGGCCAGCCGGGGTGGCCGAGCGGTTCTAGGCGCTACAGTCTGGATCCGCGCAACTGCTACGGTCACAGGTTCGAATCCTGTCTCGGGCATGGGTGTGTGTGACGTCCTTAGGTTAGTTAGGTTTAAGTAGTTCTAAGTTCTAGCGGACTGATGACCTCAGCAGTTAAGTCCCATAGTGCTCAGAGCCATTTGAACCATTTGGTGTTGCCATTTTTTTCCATTGGTGTATGATAACTATATACTATGCTATATGTCTCTCATCGTGGTATGATCGCGTTGTGGTATAGAAAACTTACACGGATCACATCTTATTGTAATTAATGTGCAGTGCATTCACGATGTTATCAGATCTTTGTATGAATGAAAATAATAAATTCGCAGTACTCTTTCTTATTCTGCTTCTAGACGCGAATGATACCATCTGTGACCAGTCTGTAATTGCAGTCTAATTCTGGAATGTACTGAACAATAATTGGAATTATCTGGGTCGTTTTATATGTTACTATTGAGAAGTTTTGAAGTAAATACTAACAAAGAGATAGAGGGGCTAGCCAGTACTTACCTCAGCTCAGTACAACCGATAGATACACAAAAAACAGAACCGAGAATTTACATTCCTAGCTTTCGGAATAAATGTTCCTTCATCAGGGAGGAGAGAGGGGAAAGAAAGGAAAGAAGGGAAAGTGGATTTAGTTACTCACAACCCAGGTTATGAAGCAACAGGGAAAGGAAAACAGGGAGGGTAGCAAGGATGGAGGCATGGTTGTCAGAGGGAAGCCAAAGATATTCTACTGTAAGTACTATGCCAGCTTCAAACCAAAGAGGATGCATACAGCAGTAAAGAGGTATATAGTATAAAGATAAACACAACTATGTAGGATAAAAAGATGCGTGAATGGCTAAAGAGGAAAGGAAAAGAGGAGAAGACTGAAGAGTAAATGGGAGTGAGGTTGTTTAACGTAGGTTCAGTCCAGGGGGATGGCGGGATGAAAGGATGTGTTGGAGTGCAAGTTCCCATCTCCGCAGTTCAGAGGGACTGGTCTTGGGTGGGAGAAGCCAAATGGCACATACGGTGTAGCAGGTTCCTAGGTCCTTAGAATTATGCTGGAGGGCATGCTCCGCTATTGGGTATTGGACATCTCCTAGGTGCACAGTTCGTCTGTGTCCGTTCATGCGCTCAGCCAGTTTAGTTGTTGTCATACCGATGTAAAAGGCTGTGCAGTGCAGGCATGTCAGCTGATAAATGACATGTGTAGTTTCACACGTGGCCCTGCCTTGATTTGTGTATGTTTTACCAGTAGCGGGGCTGGAGTAGGTGGTTGTGGGGGGATGCATGGGGCAGGTTTTGCAGCGGGGTCGGTTACAGGGATAGGAACCGCTGGGTAGAGAAGGTGGTCTGGGAGTATTGTAGGGTTTAACAAGGATGTTACGGAGGTTAGGGGGGCGACGAAAGGCAACTGTGGGTGGTGTGGGGAGAATTTTGTCAAGGGATGATCTCATTTCAGGGGTTGACTTGAGAAAGTCATATCCCTGGCGGAGTAATTTGTTGATGTATTCGAGGGCAGGATAATATTGGGTGACAAGGGGGATGCTTCTGTGTGGTCTGGGGGTAGGAACATTGTCGTTGGACGGGGAGGAATGTATTGCTCGGGAGATCTATTTGTGGACAAGGTCTGCAGGATAGTTGCGGGAGAGGAAAGCACTGGTCAGTGACGAATCCCTCAACAATTACACCAATAACCTGATCTTCCGAGCAATACATTCCTCCCCGTCCAACAACAATGTTCCTACCCCCAGACCACACAGAAGCATCCCCATTGTCACCCAATATTATCCTGGCCTCGAATACATCAACAAATTACTCCGCCAGGGATATGACTTTCTCAAGTCAACCCCTGAAATGAGATCATCCCTTGACAATATTCTCCTCACATCACCCAGAGTTGCCTTTCGTCGCCCCCCTAACCTCCGTAACATCCTTGTTAAACCCTACAATATTCCCAGACTACCTTCTCTACCCAGCGGTTCCTACCCCTGTAACCGACCCCGCTCCAAAACCTGCCCCATGCATCCCCCCACAACCACCTACTCCAGCCCTGCTACTGGTAAAACATACACAATTCAAGGCAGGGCCACATGCCTGCACTGCACAGCCTTTTACATCGGTATGACAACAATTAAACTGGCTGAGCGCGTGAACGGACACAGACGAACTGTGCACCTAGGAGATGTCCAATACCCAATAGCGGAGCATGCCCTCCAGCATAATTCTAGGGACCTAGGAACCTGCTACACCGTATGTGCCATTTGGCTTCTCCAACCCAAGACCAGTCCCTCTGAACTGCGGAGGTGGGAACTTGCACTCCAACGCATCCTTTCATCCCGCCATCCCCCTGGACTGAACCTACGTTAAACAACCTCACTCCCATTTACTCTTTAGTCTTCTCCTCTTTCCCTTTCCTCTTTAGCCATTCACGCATCTTTTCATCCTACATAGTTGTGTTTATCTTTATACTATGTACCTCTTTACTTCTGTATGCATCCTCTTTGGTTTGAAGCTGGCACAGTACTTACAGTAGAATATCTTTGGCTTCCCTCTGACAACCATGCCTCCATCCTTGCTACCCTCCCTGTTTTCCTTTCCCTGTTGCTTCATAACCTGGGTTGTGAGTAACTAAATCCACTTTCCCTTCTTCCCTTTCTTTCCCCTTTCTCCTCCCTGATGAAGGAACATTTATTATGAAAGCTAGTAACGTAAATTTTCGGTTCTGTTTTTTGTGTATCTGTCGGCTGTACTGAGCTGAGGTAAGTACTGGCTAGCCCCTCTATCTCTTTGTTAGTATTTGTTTCACATCTTTATATGAGATTTTCCATTAATCATTTATTGAGAAGTTTTGTATATCGTGAAGCAGTCATATTGTAAAACAGATTTTGTACGATGCTCAACTGAACATGTGGTATAACACCTGAAGGTTGTCCAGTGTTATGTGAAATCGGTTACTCAACAATAAATGAACTACCTTGCGGCTATCAACAACCGCTTGCAAAAATATTACATTTGAAAATGCCTCCCACACTGTCATTGGAAGGTGTATCTTGTGGGCGGTCGTATTGTCTATTTTTATCATGTTTTGTGCACTTTTATCACCGCTTCATCTCGTTCAACAAACTGCCTCCCTTGTCATCTTTTCACCGGTTTATTTATGCTCGAGATCTACTTTCTAATTAGAAGGAGTCATGTCTTTGTTTCAGCCCTGATAGCGTGTGCTCTGTATTCTTTCTGCAGTCTTCGATGTTAATTAATAAAAATAAAAAGTCAGAAATCTGCGAAAAATAAAGTAAGGGGGAAGTCAAACGCGAACGAGACGCATGGGAAAAACCTGGTGAGGTAACGGACGAGTTGTGGTGCCCTGAAAATATTTTAAGTTCAGAGTTGGTGGGCAGCTCGTTAGTAACCACGTAATGCCGCACACCGGCTGGACCGCATGGTCCATCGGCCGCGTGGCTGGGAATTCCATGGTGATGCTGTGTTGATTAAGGAGACATGCCGGGAGTGCCAAAGATGGCAGGCTCTGTGAAACCTTAATGGCAGACATTTCACAGTTCGTATAGAAATTAATAGTAGCCAGACATACCTCAAAAAGAAACATGTACATTACCATTATTTTCACGACGTTTCTGATGGTAAAATCAGATTTCAATATCTATTTTAATTTAAAGTTTAGTATCTGACTGTAAATTACACAAGTAACAGCCAGCAACGAATTTCTAAGATCTAAACGGTTCATCCTACTTTGTCGATAGACGTGTATTTAGAAAGCTATTAGTGTAAACCTAAATTGGTATAAATTACAGGCGTCTAACTTGAGTAGTACATGAGTTATTGGAGGTCAAAGTGGCCGATTACTGTCGATCGCTTTAGACCGTAAGTACTCCACAGTTACACGAAAAAACGGTAGCAGCATGCTTATAAATATGTTTATTCATCTATGTCTTTGTTTATATCCGATATATACTATTCATGAAGCAATTGGTCAACTATGTACTGTGTTTTAGAGAGCACAGAGACATTAGGCTACTGGCTTACTGCTGTTCTATTCTTTTGATATACGTTTATTTAATTTGTTTATGTATTTAATAATGTGTATTAGAGCTTGTTTATGGTCCAGCCATAGGAATATTTATTTAATTTCAAGTTATTTAAATGTAAATCCAGTATTCGAATGGTTTCAAAATGTTTGTGAGTGGGCATTGGCTTGGAGACATGACGGGAACACTACTGCGGATCAAAGCTCTCGTTACTAAGGGGGGCAACTACCGAAGTGAATGGAGGGGGAGTTCTGAACAGTGCGGCGTGAGGGACAGTCGCACAGGGCACAGACAGTCCTGGACAGTACGGCGCGACGGACGCACATTGGCGGGAAAGACTTGGAGAGCGGAGCAGTTTTGCTTGTGGTAGCGGAAGATAGAAATATTTCGTAGTGACGACTTGTGCATTGGTGAGATTTCCGTGGCTTACGCAGTGAAGACGCAGTATGCATTTAGAAGTGAATATCTCGTGAGATATGTTGTTGTTCAATGCTAATTACGTGAAGTAGGAATCTATTGTTTCCCTGTTATTCATCTTATATTTTATTTACTTGCTGGATCATCGACACCAATAAGTGTTCTGCAGTAATAAACGGCATTCTAAAAGGCACTTCCACTATCGTACTCATCATTTAAAGTCATTAAGATAGTACCCGTAGATTTTATTTAGTTGCAATCTTTCATTCATAAATTACTATGCTGTATTAAAAATTCGCAATTACCGAGTGATAGGAACCTTTGACCATTCGATTCATGTGTTTATTTGTATTGTATACTATAGACTCAGCAGTATTTGGCTTGTAATGCGACAACTACGTATCCCAACCCCTAGACAACGAAACCAGCCAAAACTTTTAATATTTCAACTCTGAGTCATGGGATACATAGTTGAGGGTCACATCACATTTCATTTTATTTTATGATAGCTCGCAACCTAAGTAAGCTGTTTATTATTTCAAAAGCAATTGCCTTAACTGTTATTACTTTTATCCCACTGTGAGACAAGTTGGTCAGTGCCCTTATACAAAAATGTTTGCGTTTTCCTACGAAAGCACGATTGTACTCAGGTGTGCAGCTGTTCGTCCGAAGAAAATCTTCGGCCACGAATGTCTTTCTTTATGGCACCAAATACATAGAAATCGCATAAGGAGAGATGTGTACTGTGTAGAGGATATGTAAGGGATTTCCAGCGACACTTCCGCAGCATAGTCGAAAGAACCTAGTGCAGGTGTTATCCCGCTAAAGAATGATAACGCCCATCAACATTTCAGGGCTTTTGAACTACATGGCGTGGTCCAGTTGTTGCAAAGTGTCCACTTATTGCTGTGTATTAATTGTGACGTCGTGTTCCTGAAAGCCTATGAGCAGCAGGCCCTTCTGTCGAAGAAGAAGCTCATCTTGACATTGACTGTGCTGGTGTGCCTGTTGCTTCGACTATCCTGTAGAAGTTTCACTGGGAAGCCGTTCACATCCTACACAGAGTCCCGACCTCTTCCCATGCGTTTTCCATATTTGCGGAGCCCCGAAGAAGACATTCGTGACAGTCGATTTGCTTCAGATGAAGCCTGGGTGCAATAACGATTCCGTAGCCAACCATCAAAGTTTTTCCATGGAGGCACCGAACGTATTTCTCAAAATGGGTTAAATGTACTCATATTAATAATTATCTCGATTACTTCTGAAATAATAAACAGTTCGCTTACTTTTTCCATCTGTCTCATTTTCACTGACTACCCCTTTTAAAGAAGTCTATAGCATAAAATCCTC
Organism: Schistocerca americana; assembly: GCF_021461395.2. Lineage (NCBI taxonomy): Eukaryota > Metazoa > Arthropoda > Insecta > Orthoptera > Acrididae > Schistocerca > Schistocerca americana. The sequence goes on along the minus strand of NC_060126.1, from coordinate 206,377,482 downwards.
GTCAACTTTACACCAGTTTGAAAACTCGAAACACCAGCCAAAAATATCAAAATAACTGTTTCGAATATATCAACTTCGTCGTGTAGCTAAAACAAAATAAAAGTAACATTTATGATTTTTAAGTCATTAATAGGTCGCTAATTCTACTCTAATGCCTTACGGATGCATTACTTTTTCCTCGTTTTCCCAGGGAGGTTAAGGAACCCTTTTAAAGGTCATATATCTCATGTTCCTCTATCCTTTGCAGCTACCATCTTCTGACCTTCTTCTTGGAGGTGTACTCTTAAGTAGTACGCTGAATGTTGGTAAGTTTGGAGTAGGTGCCATATTCTGCTAGCTAACTGTTGCTGTTGTACTTTGCCGTGGGATATACGCACGTGAATCTATTTAAGACGGCAAGTTTTTATGGGTCTCCACTACCTCATACGGGGATCAACTCTCCGGACAAAGCTTGAAAAAGGCAACCGATAACGCTACAGCGGTCGTACTAAGGGCTTGTTTGATGTTGAAATTTTGTTCGCCCACTTCGCTCCAACGTGTATCGTTGAGATTCTGTTATGTAGGCTGTGTCGATCTCTCTCCAGACTGACGTTTCCCCTACTTGAATTTGTACGCGGTGAAAGGCCCTCATGCTCTGCTCACGAAGAGTTGCCCGAATTGGCTGTAATTTGACTTGCAAATTAAGGTCAGTTATCTCAGTGGGAATGACCATAAAGTATGTTCACAGTACTTAGAGCGTTTTAATTCTATGAAGTCACCTGTGCTCATGAATTCTGAGTTGTGTCTGAGGAAAGTATGGTCGGTTTAATTAACTTTTTTGAGATTCAATGGCGTATTCGTAGTCACTCATGAGTTTGTACTACACTCCGCAACTTTTTGGAAATCCCATAATTGTCTCCAATTGCGAACGCATAACGTCGAAATTTGGCTCAATGGTGCTCATAATCTTCCTCAGTCATGAGGTAAAAGCGTGGCGGCCTGCGACGTCAGCCTAGCGGTCGACGACGCTCCGAACAGCAAAGTGTCGACAAGTGCGGGAAAAGGCCACAACTCAGAAGTTCATGTGACGTGTGAGGTGGGTTAATGATGTCACATTGGCACCAAACTGCACCACAATTGTGCCGAAAGCCACGGGAGACGTGTCACACGACGGGGTGGTCGTCACAGAGCCTATTACCCACATTTCACCCCTTCTTTTGTGCCCCTGCGACGGAAGTTAGAAGCATGAGTGACCGAGGGAAAGATTCTGGACACACGACCTCTCAGAAGCGACACGCAAATGGCGCAGGATGTGGAATAAAGCGTGTCAATGAAACCACCACTTTCCCTGGGACGATGACCCCCACACGTTTCGCAGTCGAAAACGAGAGTTCGCAGTGTGATGAGCAACAGGAAGACTTTCTTGAAAACCTTTGACACTGATGCCACACGCAAACGTTTCAACCCTTCTCTAAGGACAATGGGGGCCACATTCCCACTAAAATTGGTCCAATCAATTTCGAGGGCAGTGGCACCGCTATTTTTGCTCCTGTTTGCACGTTGGAACCACACTTACTTTGTTGTATGTATGTTGTATGTTAACCGGCGACCTAGAAACGACGGAGAGGCTCCGTCCCCGCCTCAACCGCAGTGGTCCACAACCCCACGACGACTACCGCAGTCCACTGCACCCCTGCGCCACCCCTTTCAGTCTTTCAGGGTTATCGTGCGGTTCTGCCCACACTGGACCCCACCCCAGAGAACGTTTAACACCATATGAGTGTAACCCCTATGTTTGCGTGGTAGACTAATCATGGTGTATGCGTACACGAAGAACTTGTTTGCGCAGCAATCGCCGACATAGTGTAACTGAGGCGGAATAAGGGGAACCAGTCCGCATTCGCCGAAGCAGATGGAAAACAGCCTAAAAACCATCCACAGACTGGCCAGCTCACCGGACCTCGACACAAGTCCGCCGGGCGGATTCGTGCCAGGGACCAGGCGCTCATTCCCGCTCCGGAAAGTTGTGCGTTAGGCGGTTCGGCAAACCAGGCGAGCACATTTACCTTATTTGAGCCCGTTACAAATGTATCTGTTTGAAAATTCAGTACACATTTATTCTCGTAGCTGATATAACGCCTGAGGGTTAGGCAACCCCTTCGACACCCCTCACGTAGTGTTAACCTGCCTTGCTCTTCGCACTGTGAACTCTCATTTTCGACCGAGAGCCGGCCGTGGTGGTCGAGCCGTTCTAGGCGCTTCAGTCTGGAACCGCGCGACCGCTACGGTCGTAGGTTCGAATCCTGCCTCGGGCATGGATGTGTGTGATGTCCTTAGGTTAGTTAGGTTTAAGTAGTTCTAAGTCTAGGGGACTGATGACCTCCGAAGTTAAGTCCCATAGTGCTCAGAGCCATTTGAACCATTTTCGACCGCGATGTGCGTTGGAATCAACGCTTCAAGGAAAGTGGTGGTTTCATTGACATGCGGCCTATTCACGTCGCTCATTTTCGACCACGATATGTGTTGGAATCAACGCTTCAAGGAAAGTGATGGTTTCATTGACACCCTTAATGCCACACCATGTGGCCTATACAGATCGCTTCTAAGCGGCAGTGTGTCAGCAATGTTTTCCTTGACCAGTCATAAGAACACCAGGCGAATTCAACGTTGCGTGACGTGCTTCTAACCTCCATCACAGACGAGTCAAAAAAAGGGGTGAAATATGGATAAGAGGGGCTGTGATGGCCTGCCCATTACGAGACACGTCCGAGGTGGCTCTAGGCAGAATTGTGGTCTAGTTTGACGCCAATGTGACATCATTAACGAAGTTAGACGTCACGTGAACTGAGTTTTTTCGCACTTGTCGACACTTTGCTACATGAAGCGGTGACGAGCACGAGGGTGACGTGGCAGGGCGCCACGCTTTTGCACCATGACTGAGGAAGATTGCAAGCTAGCCTATGGTGGCGGCAGTTCTCTGTCTGCCAAACGACTAAAAAGTCGTAACCACCTCACCCAAGAGGTGCCACGTTTATCACTAGCACAAGGATATCTGACATTCGTAAGTAGTGGCCCCTGCATGGATCACCTAATGAATTGACTAACTTCACATAAAATTAATTTAATGCCTTCGAACCCACAACAAAGTAAATGATACCGTAGGGAATGAAAATGGGTTTGTTGAAAAATTTATGACAAGGACTTATGGTATCACAAAGAGATTTATTAACTAATATAAAGGTCGAGAGAGAACAAACATATAAACAGAAACTTCAACAGTATAATATTTCATTAACATGGACTCAGGTTGGTTACCATTAGACGTGGGGAACCTAACTGGAATTTACTTGTAGATGAGACTGGCTACTGTGAGTGGAAGGATTCCAATCTACGCAAGCACATTCTGCTGTATTGTCTAACTCATCGGCCTCTCACTTCAAAATATTATTAAGTATGCAATAGACACTGGGAGTGACTGCTGCGAGTGCAAGGCTGCTATAAAAAAAAGATGTCCGTGAATACGATTGATAAGCTACTGAATTTTCCAAAGCTGCGCAATGTTACCGATGTAGCCGTGAAAGTAGAGATGGTGTCGTCTGCGTGCGGGTACTGTCGAAGTTGCTATGTTCGGTGGTGCATCGTACTGTGGGAGATGACCCCCAATCCGCCGGTGATTGTCTTAAGTCCGCGAAAATATACAGTTTTGCCAAGGTGTCGAGATGTCTTTACAGCCAACTGTTGTCTCCGTAGAAATGGAAGAGCTCTGACGACTGTACTCCGCGACGGCCGAGAAGCAACTGTCCTCCTCTCCTGTCGCTCACAGCCTCTTGAAGAACAGCCGATCCCCACAATGTCGTTGAATAAACCTATCATGGCCCAGCAGCAGTTACCATGCCAATCATGTTATCTAGCAAGGAGACCCCGTTTTCCTCAACCAATTACTGCAGTGCAGTACACACTAAAAATAAAAAAAAATAAATAAAAAAAGAGCACACAATGCCTGGTGGTCCTGCAGTCAAAACCCCGGCACATTTCACAAGATGAGGGTAGGTTCCTAGTGAAAAAAGCATCGTCTCGTCCATAAAACGACTGAGTGCACCCCATTTTGGCGAGGTGCGGCGGCATCTAAGAAACGCGACATCTGGAGAAATTCGTCGTCCCATCGCATAAGGCACACTGTTCTCGTAATAAACACATTAGCCGGGCGCCAGCATAACGCTGCTTTATCTGGACCCGCACACGGGATAAGGAGATCAGACTCCCACACCACCTCCACTGGCTAACAAAGCGGTTAAGCTAGCGTCAGAATGCCCGCTGCCGCCAGTTTCAAAAGAAGTGCCATTTCGCATTGGGCCATGGCGTTCCCACCCTCTTACTTGGTTGCCAGCGGAGCAAGGCCGACCGCCAGAATGGCGGCCCATACACCACTGCCCTGCAGTGCCCACGGCCAGGTTCGGTGACTACAAAGGCCGACTAGCAATGAGAAGGCTCGGCGAACTCGTTTGCAATTCGGGGTAAGTTTTAAAGCTGCCCCTAAGGTAATGGTCACCTCCAGCGTCCAAAATTCTGTCTCTACAGCCGAGTTTAATTCTACTACTGTTACCCAAGTCATGCAAGTACTGTGAGATCAATCAGTGGTTTACCCTACGAGGTTCGTGGTTCGCCGACTCAGGACGTCAAAGTTGAGTAGTGGTTTCAATTACCAAAGCCACGTCTATTCATGTTGTGATGGTTCCCTTCGGTGGTTCGGTGTTGGGGACGTTTTCCGGTGAGCAACACCAAGTGCTTCTACTGCTGAGATTTAGCCGCAATGCGGTGCAACCAACTATTTTGGTCGACTACAATCTGAGTGGACTAGTGTCTTGTGGCCGTTAATGTTATGGTTACCTTCCCTGGGCACTAACATAAATTCAGGCAGTGTTCTTTTGAGCGATTTAACTATTACCGTGTTTCAAATCCAAGTGTACCATCGGAAATTTCTGCCTAGTTGCCGTTAGTGTTCCGGTTACCTGCCCTGACCACTAACGTAATTTCAGATAGCGTCCTTTCCTCACCTGTTGTCGCTGTCCAACATGGTGTGTAATTTTGACAGTTAATACGTACTCCATTGTGGATTATCAGGTTTGTAACATTGCCGGTTGGTGTTCTCATGTACTGATTGACGGGAGGCAAGTTGTTGTGTCGGTCGGTCCGTGGCTGTCCCTTGGTTGGGTTCCTACGGATCAAATATAGTTGGGCTCACCACCTGTCTCACCTAAGTGAACGAGGGCAGACCGGCCTCCCTGGAGGCCTTCGGAGTGCTACCAGTGTTTAATTATCTGTTGTCAGCTATTTTAAATTTTAGGCTTACGGTTATTGTTTGTTTCCTGAAATCTTGCAAATTAATTTTTAAATTTATCTTTCAAGCTTAAACATTGCGGTCTTCTGCCTTTAAAGATTATGGTAATATATTGTGAAACTTTGAAGTTTGATTGTGGCCCTCAGCCATTGGTAGTGCACCCTGCATATCTTGTTTCTTTAAATTATTTTATTACTATCTTCATTGGATTTTTATCTTGTTGATTTTTAAGATTTATTGTTGTTAAACATGCTGGCCATCTGCCTTTAAAGGTCTATGGTAATATATTCTGAAGTTTTTGGAAATTGATTGTGGCCCTCATCCCTTTGTATTGCACTTTGCGAAAGTTGTTTTCTGAATTATTTTATTTCTATCTTAATTAGATTTTTATCTTGTTAAGATTTCTTGTTGGAGGCCTTCAGCCGTGAAAGAGTTGCTAAATTACTATAAATGACAATTAGAAGGAGAAACCGACTTCAGCCCTTAGCCCTTTTCACAATTCTATTACCTGTTCTGTCCAGCGGGTTTAGCGGGAGATTCAAGGGGTATTACCATGGCAGTGGCCTGCCCGGAAGACACCACCATATTTCATGATTATTTGCACCATTGAGCCAAATTTTGATATTATGCGTCGCAGTAGGACACAATTATGAGCTTTCGAAAAAATTATCCTTTTATGCTGGTGCGCTGTGTAGTTTCATTGTCTTCATGGTTATTATTAGGACAGTGAGATCGTCGGGGCCAATGGCTACCAGATGAGCTTGATATTAAATACACTGCTCTTCGTTAAAATTACAACTAGATACAGTTGCAGTGCAACAAACGTCACATGTCTGGTTATGCAAACGGTCAGCATTTCAGCGATATTGCATGGAGTAGCATGTAATAACAGAACTCTGTACGTAAGGTAGGAATCAGAAGTGGCTTTCTCAGTCAGAAATCGCATTTGAATCTTTGTTTGTTTGTGATAACATCGTGTTATGCCTCGTATAAAAAGGAGATACCTCTGCCAGCACGTATCATTATTCATATCCATGAACGTCTACATACATACTGCTCGAGCCATCGCACTGTGCGTGGCGGAGGGTACGCTATACCACTACTAGACATTTCCTTCCTTGTTCTACTCGCAAACGGAGCGAGGGAAAAACAGCGGTCTATAAGCCTCCATATGAGCCTGTACAGACCTCGTAGTGGTCCTTACGCGAAATGCAGGTAGGCGGCAGTAGAATCGTTCTGCAATCAGTTTCAGATGACGATTCTCTAAATTTCCTCAGTAGTGCTCCTTGAAGACAACGTCGTCTTCCCTCCAGGAACTGCCATTTAAGTTCCTGAAGCATCTCTATTGCAGTTGCGTGTAGGTCCATCCTACCGGTAACAACTCTAGCAACCTGCCTCTGAATTGCTCCGATATCTTCCACTAATCCAATCTGGTCTGGACCGAAAACACTCGAGCAGTACTCAAGAATAAGTCTCACAAGCGTGATAAATAAAGTCTCATGTACAGATGAAACTCAATTTTCTAAAATTCTCCCAATAAATCGAAGTCTACTGTTCCCCTTCCTTACCACGATCCTCACATGCTCATTCCTTTCCATATCGCATTGCAACGTTACGCTCAGGTATTTAACCGACGTGACTGCTTCGATCTGCACACTACTAATGCTTTACTCAAACATTAACACTTTCTTTTTCCTAATCATCCGCAATAACTTATATTTCTTTACGTTTAGAGCCACTGCCATTTATCACAGAACTAGAAGTTTTGTCTAAATCATCTTGTGTCCTTCTACAGTCACTCAACTTTCACACCTTCCTATACGCCACAGCATCATCAGCAGGCAACTGCAGATTGCTGCAGACCGTGTCTGTCAAATTATTTATGTGTACAGAAAATAACAGCTGTCCTATCACGCTTCACTGGGGTATTTCTAACGACACCTTTGTCTCTGAAGAACACTCGCCATCGAAGACAACATACTGCGTCCTTTTACTTAAGAAGCCGTCGAGCCGCTCACATATCTGTGAACCTGTTCCATATGCTCCTACCGTTGTACGTTCGACAGTGGCAACGTTGTGGCCAATGGAGACAAAGTGTCATCATTCAGCGATATTGAGGTTCGTAATGGTCGGGATCCCATGACTCATGCAACTATAGAAGTGATACGTTCAGTAGAGCCATAATTCACATGGTCCAGAATCTCAACGGTCTCATGAAATTAGCACCCAAAATGACAGAAATATTGTTCGCTCAGTTTTGCTGGATTGTGCAGCCACTTCACTTACCTTTATTCATGGTATGAGCTTGTTTTTCAATAAGACAAGTATTCACGTTGAAAGGTATGTGCTAAGGTCTGATCAGGGTAGACCCAGAAAATAAAGTCGGTAGTTGCCAACCGCAAGGTGGAACGATTATAATATCTTTGAGTAGGAGGATCTTTGATGGTTAAAGAGAGGCGGGCGCACGCAGTAAACAAAAAGCAGGTAGGTGCCCGGAGGAAGCAGACGTGTGGTGACAGCGTTAAGGTAGGTCGCTGCCCCTGACCAAACTTTAGCACGTAAATGAGAGAAAATATATAATAATTTCATATTGGTTTTTGTCAGATAATGTTCAGAGTTAGGATTTGTAAGTCCATGGTTTGACGCAGTAAGCGTTTTGCAAATTTTTTTTGTGAGAGTGATTAGTGCTACAAAAATGTTTGAAATGGTAGATTTTGTGTATGACTAAAAATTTTAACAATATATATATATTGAGATCAACATTGTGTTTAAATCTAACAGCCTGAATCATAATCCACATCCTTTGCTTGTATTGAATATGAAAATGAGTAGTAAAGTTACCCACCAATGAAAGAATGTAAAGAAAATAAGGCCTCTATGCAATATGTATGTGCAATTCATGGTTTGAAATTGATTTTGGTCGAACTAACGTTATCAGAGCAAAGTTAATTCAAATAACTAAATTTTATGCCATTTCAGAACTGACGTTATTAATTTAATTTCATTAAGTAAACATTAGGGCCAAAAGTTAATTTTTCAGTACCATCTTAATGCCATTGAACAAACGGCATTATTCTCTTAAACCTGATTGCTGAGTTAAATACATATTGCATTTGTGCCAAAACGGAGAGTGCAAGAAACAAGTCAACAGACGCAGTCAGATGCAGGTTTGTTGAAAACTTAATATAGAACAATCTTATCAATGATACTTTCACAAATAAAAAAGGTAACAATTTCGGTTAGATACTTTCAACGTCTCTACCATGCAACCATTGAGCGACATCGTTTGTCGCAACGGTAGATTGAAAAGCGCACCGACAGTAGTTTGCTTAATTGTAACAAACGACACAGGATATACACCATGACGTTCATTCTGCGCACAGTATCACGATGGACGAATCCGTGAGTGGAGGCTGTTAGGAGGACGGACGTTGCCAGACAGCATCGTCGTACGGGTGCAGTAGCTCACGTGGTGGTATTGGCTGCCCTCCAGTACATAACACGATCACTTTTGGTTTGCGTAGCCGATAAGCTGGGCAGCAGGTGTTATTTATATTCCTGAAGTGTGGAGGCGATGGTTGTGCCCTGTCTTCGAGGTCTCCGAGACATAATCCTTCAACAAGATAACGCAGCACCACACGTTTACCAGGGCTGTCCTGACCTATCTCTATGCAACGGGCAAACAATTACCAATGCTAGCAGAATCTCCAGATCTCTCACTGATTGAAAATATCTGGTCATGGTAAACCGAGGAACTGTAAGGCCACCAGCCGACAGTCAGTAGAGTTGATAAACTCTTACACGGACTTGAGGTACCATGAAACAGCATACCCACACCAGTCATCTATGCTCAGTTCTACTCGACGTACGTTGAGTAAGAGCTGTTGTTGTTGTTGTTGTTGTTGTTGTTGTTATTGCTGCTGCTTCAAGATACGGCAGCCCTCTGTACCAACTTTCGCACACTGTTTCCCGGCAAATCAGCTAAAAGTTTAATAAGTATTCTTCCTGCTGCACTGTAGATGCACATGAGTAATATTTCTGTATTTCCTATTCATCATGGTATTAAAATTTTAGTGGAAAGTAGTATACTTGCTGTCTAGGTGAGCTGATTTGTGCCTTTGCGAGTAATCATGGTGGGTGTAATCAGTTGCTAATTATGGCCTGTTCTATCAAATACTTAATGGAAATTTAAAAATGGCAAAAGGAAGCTGGGACGAGCTTATTTGACCATAAGAGGTTGACGAAGATTCTATATGTGTAATGTTCTATCAAGAGTCTGCCAGAAGTCTTCCTGGTCTGATAAAGTTTTATCGTCATGGGTAACATAACATACTTGCATTCATTAATCTCACTGATACTGGAAGTCAATTCTGAACGACAGCCAATTCTGATTGCCAATGGATCCCAATCGCTAGCCGACCCTACGTATTGGCCGGTCCCCATCGTGAGCCAACCCCGATCAACAGCCGAGCCCGTGGACCAGCCCATCTTGATCACCAGTCGATCCCGATCGCCAGCGAATTCCACGCAGGAACCAATCCCAATCGCTGGCCCATCCTGATCACTGTGGAATCACTTTGCTCTCTGTGCTCTTGGCTCACTGATTTAGCCTGCTGATCACTTCCTTGACTCAGTGCCTCTTCATCCAAGTGGAGCTTTACTGGATTTTGTTCTTTATCATAATAACAGTACCTATTTACATAGTTATTTTATATTTATGATAGTGCAAGTTTATATTGTTTCTACCTTTACTTATTTATTTATTTATCTTGAGCGGATTAAACTTACGAGATATGTCTTACACTTGAGCAGGGTCTTGTATGTATCTTCAAAACTTATCACATCACAATTACTTAATAAATCATATTATCTTTTATTGATTGGCGATTCCATAGAGTGCTGTGTGCATCACGACCATGTAAGTTATATTAAAAGGAAGGTCAGCGTTCGTCGTAATATTGATGTTTTATTGATAGCAGAATCGATTTTCGATCACATAGTGATCATCTTCGGTGCTGTACACATTAAACTCAGACACTGGTATCAAGTTATCAATAACCAAAACTGAGAAGCGATCACAATCAGTTTTAGTTATTGATAACTTGATACCAGTGTCTGAGTTTAATGTGTAAGCACCGAAGATGATCACTATGTGATCGAAAATCGATTCTGCTATCAATAAAACATCAATATTACGACCGACGCTGACCTTCCTTTTAATATATTATCTTTTGTCTGGATGTATCAGGCATTCGGGTGTTATATCCTCCTGATTGAAATTTTTGATCTTTCCACCTTTTCCTCGGTGTTCCTAAAGACATTACGCCCACTTGATAACAATTCATCAGTATTTCGTGAATTTTGTAATCTTCCATTCTTGTAACACAGTTCATTCAGTTGTTCCTGCATTTCTTAATCTGCTCATCGAAGCTTTTCACTCCCTGTCTTCTCTGATGTCGGCCATCACCCTCCTGTCAGACAGAGTGCGCCAAGTTACACTTCTTAGGCATCACATCACCTATGCTTGTATTTTTTATTAATTTCTTTTTTCTTTACAGACAACAATTTGCTTCCAAATGTCACAGTTGTCTCTCCCGTTCTGTAGAACTTAAGTAGAATTTTCTTTCTTACTTTAGCTCCAAAGGTTCTATACACTGTTCTGTTAACGCAATTTAATCTTTCTACTTTCTTTTGTATGTCCATTTCCGTCATGAATGAGATAGTATTTCCTAAGACGTGGAACGAGTTTACTCTTTGTATTTTTGGGTCATTTGTCATTATTTTGATGGGTATTGGCCCCTGAAAGCCATACCGTATTTTTTTATTTGAAGATACAGACAGATTATGTCGCATAGCGGTTGTGGATAATATATTAACAGCTGTTTGGGGTGTGTTATCAGCAACAAGAAAGTCATGACCTGGGATATGTGGTGATTGTTGATCTACTATCGGGTCTTTTATTATGGAGACTCGAGATTAAGCTTTAATTACAGGCGAACCAATATACCTATCGCAAGATGAATTGCAGCAGTATTTTTCTTGTTTTATTCTGCGGTAGGCCATATGGAGCAATTTTGTTTTAAAGTTCAATACATATTTCTTATTTTAGATTGTAGTAAGGATTGTCCGATTTTCGGCGCCTTCGCTACGAACTGCTCACTGCAAAACTATTTAGCTTGAAACGTAGCTGTCCGATGTTAATGAAATTTTAATATGTTTTAAGCACGTATATTGGTAGAGGAAATATCAGAGTACGGAATTTTTCCATCACCCAAAAAAACCTGTTATGGGTTTTCTAAAATAAATTTTTGTGAGCGCAGCATAAACATATGACAGAATGCGTGGGTTTGTTTTGAAGGTCTCTTTTGTAGTTGTAAGAAGCTACATCCACTGTGACCGTAATACAGCTTTTGTAAAGATTGATATCTAGGACTGGTTCTGTGTGTGATGCACCGTGGGAATGCGCCGTGGGAATAACAGTGGAATGAGGTGATACGTTGCCAGCCACAAGCAAACCGTTTCCCAACAACGCGGGAGTCCGCGAGAACGACGCATTCATTTTCACGGCGGTGCACCGTGTTAATCGCAAGGTCCACCACGCACAGAATCAGTCTTGAAAACCACGCCTTATGAAATCCGAATCACATTCTACGGTCGCAGTGGTTGTAGCTTCTTACATCTGCAAAAGAGACCTTCAAAACAAACCACCGTTGGCTGTTAAGTGTCTGAGAAAAGTTATTTTATAAAAATCATAAGAACTTCTTTGTGAGTGGTTGAAAAATTCCGTACTTTGAGATTTACGTTATCAATATATGTGACTATAGCCCATTCAAACTTCATTAATATTGGACACATGCATTTCTAGCTATATACTTTTGAAGTGAGCAGTTCGTAGAGAAGGCGCCGAAAACCGGACAATCATTACTACAATCTAAAACAAAAAATATATACCGAATTTCACAACCAAATTTCTCACTGTAGCCTAACGCAGAATAAAACAAGAAAAGTAGTGGTATAACTCATATTGCGATAGGCCTATTGGTCTGCTTATTATTAAAACTTAAACTCGAGTCTCCATAAAAAATACTATAGTAGACAGATATGTATCTGAGGCATATTTACGAGAAACAGTGCTCCCTTAAACTGATGGGAAACCAGAAAACTGCTACACGGAAGGCTATAGCAATTGGTCCTAAAACTATTCCAGCTATATCATTGCCGTGTGAGTGTATTTTTTCAAAAGTAGGACAACAATGCACTGAGAAAAGAAACTGACTCGCTTTGAGTAATACAGATCAAATATTATTTATAAATCACAGTACTTACTAGTTCAGTTTATTGTTCTTGGGAACATATGTTATCATACTGACTGTTAATGATGACTGTAGATACTTAATTTCAGTTATGATATATTTGTAATGTTGCATTTTGTCTCCTGAAAAATTATTATAACGTAACAAGAATCAGTCTTGCTGTTAAAATTTTCCCACTTGATAAAAATGTTTAGGAATTTGTTGTAATATTTTTAATTTTTACAGCAGATGAAATGCAAAACATTTAAATCCCAAAACTTCTAGGGGCATAACGTAAACCTACTACTTTTCTTTCTACAATCTTTCAAAATGGGATATAGAAAAATGGATTTAATGACCGGAATTAAAAAGGCAAGCTGATTTCCTTTTATTAACTTTGTGAATGAATGGAGAGTGATGAGTCATGAAAAGAAGATAGTTCATTTCAATGAGAGACTAGTTCTGATCCAACCTCTGAAAAGAATGGTTTTGCCCTTGGACATTAATAGGTGGACTGATATGAGCCTACGCTTTTTTGACGGCTTTAACGATAACGGGGACCCTTTCAATGTGGTGTGTGAATGTCTATCGAGGAATGGCAGCCCATCCTTCCTCAACAGCCGAAACCAGAGAAGGTAGTGACATTGGACACAGGGGACTTGGCGCGCCGCTGACGTTCTAACTCATGTTCAAATGTGTGTGAATTCCTGAGGGACCAAACTGCTGAGGTCATCGGTCCATAGTCTTACACACTACGTAAACCTACTTATGCTAAGAACAACACACATACCGGTGCCCAAGGGAGGAACCCCCATCAGGAGGGGCCACGCAGTCCCAGTTCAAGAACGTTATTTTCCACAAGCCACTGCCTCGGAGTTGCTATTTTAAAGAATCTGATATCATCAATCACTGTGTCTGAACCGTTCCTCTGTTGTACGCAGTGAACAGTGCTGCAGGATGTGTTCATATCCACCTGCACTTAGTGTTTTCTGAAGTGCGGTAAAAGGACTGCACCCAAACTGCAAAAAACACCTGCACAATGCGACACCACCTTTTTTGTACATCACTGTTGACCTTATAGACAATGGCAGGTAGTGACCTCCAGGAATTCTCCAAATCTAAACAGTTCCATGGGTTTGCTGCAGGATACAGAGTGATTCATTCGTTTCTACTTATTTACTGCCAATGGCAACGCTTTTTATACAACTGCAGGTGTCGCTCGACACTGACTAGGAGTTGCTCTACCATTGTTCCTCATTCGTTTTAACTCCCTATGCACAGTCGTTATGCTAGCTAGACAGCTGGTAGCACTTTGGAACTCATGAGCGACTGCTTTCGCTAATTTCGTCAGATCTTTTTCTACCAGCCTCCGTAATGCTCGGCGGTCCCTATACGTCATTACATAAGGTTTGCCTGGTCTTGTTTTAGCTGTGGTTGCTCAAATCAAAAATGTTCAAATGTGTGTGAAATCTTATGGGACTTACCTGCTACTACTTAAACTAAATTATCCTAAGGACAAACGCACACACCCATGCCCGAGGGAGGACTTGAACCTCCGCCAGGACCAACCGCACAGTCCAAGACCGCAGCGCCTAAGACCGCTCGGCTAATCCCGCGCGGCTGTAGTTGTTCCTTTGAACTTTGACTTGGCAGTCGCAACACTAACATTCCACCTGGGCAGCTTTAGGAGGGTTGCAATGTGCCTGGTGGATTCGTTACTCACGTGACATGTAGTGAGCAGCACACTGCACTCTGCTGACCCGGCCATTCTCCTGCTGCCGCTTCTCTGCTCACAACATATTACTCCCGCCTTCTTTTCTAATTTCAGGTCAGCACCTCGTGGCATCCTGTGGTTAATCCTCATTACACAGGGCGGCACTCATGGGCCAAAATAGTATGGTCACCTGTTTAACAGTGCATTGATCCACCTTTGGAGCGCAATACAATAAACATTCGGCGTGGAACGGACTCGACAAGTCTGCCAACGTGACTGTGTGAACACAATGGGTATTTGTTCTTTAGTTAGTAAAATTTTTAATATTTTAGAGTACAGTGAAATGAGATCGCTTAGGAGCGAAAATGTATCGAGATGCTAATCTATGTGTTGTAGGGGAAGGGTGGGCATAGTGGCCACTGGCTGTTACTGCACAGTACGGTGCTACTACACAGCAGCGGATTCGTCAGCTATTCCATTGGTATGCCATCTCAGCTGTGTTGAAGGTGGAAACTGTTCTGATCACTTGTTTAAAAGTTATTGAATATTTTCGTGTTTTTCAATGTCCTGATGTAAGGTAAGTGTATTTAATTAACTACTGTAACCAAACTTTCATTCATAATACATGCAACTGACAGTAACATCTTAAAAGAGGTGTATTTGGGCTACAAAATGATGTTTCTGTGTAACGCGTTGCTCTATTCGTTTAGCCGGCAGTGTGGCATTTATGTAATGACGGCGAAGAGGGCAAAGTAGCCACGTCTGTGGCCACTATGCCTGACCGTGGCCACTTTGCCAGACACAAACTAAAATATATTCTCATTGAAAAATAATAGTATTATATGTTGTTTACAAAACTATTGAGGGTTTCAACCAACCAACTCAGTCCACTGCCTCATTGCAGTACACCATGTGATTTAATCAGCATCTCGAAGACCAATAGGCCCGATACTTTTGCTGTAAGCCCACAGGATACTGTTCGAATCCCTAAGGCAAATATTGTCAAACGAGAAAATAAACGAAAAAAAGGAACAGCTGCAGTTTTGACCTCAAGCCCTTTCAAGATGGAACTAGTAGCCTCAAAAGCAGAAAAAGAAGAAAAGGAAAGACTTCAGAAAATAAATCTGGAACTGAATAAAGGAAAACAGAGTAAGAAGGGGACTGAAGGAAGCAAAGAAACAGTTAAAGGAAAGCAGAAAACGAAATCAAAATCAGCGAAGCGTGCTTTGTTTAATGACTCGGACAGTGTCTTGAGTGGTACTGATTGCTTTTTCTGCGGGAACTTATATTCCAAGTCAAGGGAAAATGAAGGATGGATAAGATGTTCGGGCTGTTTACGATGGGCACATGAGGCCTGTGCTGGGTGTGAAGAAGAAGACAGACTTTCTTGTCACGTTTGTAAATAAAGTCAGTGTGAAAGTTTCTTATTCTACGATGGTAATAATGTTTTTATTTTGAAAATACGCTTTCATTTAGTATACAAATTGAGTTTACATTTTGTATTTTATATCAGGCAAAGTGGCCACCTCATGGCCACTTTGCCCCACCCCGAAGGGCAAAGTGTCCATTTGGTACGGATGGAGTAAAAAAAAGTATATAAAAAATTTACCGAGATAAAGTCAAAATCAAAATTCTCTTATGTATCTAAATATGTAAGATATCGTATGTTAATGTATAGTTTATTTCTTATTTATTTTCATCAAGATAAAAAAAATATTCCTTAGCATGGCCACTCTGCCCACCCTTCCCCTACATTATACTAACGTTTTTAAAAAAATGAAATTCCAAAGTTCTTTTGGTACTGCCTACGTCACAATATTCTCTAATGAGGTGATCAAAACTTCTTCCATTCTGGTATAAATAAAATTTCGGGGTGAAACGACATTTTTCCTTATGTCTATTTTAATAAGTTTATTTACTAAAAATGGTTCTTACTTATGTCGAAGTCGGTTTTCAGTACACTCGTTTTATTCTGAGGTAAGGAAGGGGCAGTATGTTCACATACTTTTTTTCTGAAAAATTTATTATCTGGACTGTTCGGCCATTCCTTGATTACTTTCGTCATGGAAGTTAATGACAGTATTTGCTTCATAACTTTTGATCACAGTTCAGTATTTTAATACAGAAAGTCCATCATTGCGATCGTCCTGATTTAGCGGTACAATGTATATTTTGTGTCTATAGATTGGAAACGCTCCCACATACTGCAGCGGACGCGTTGGCTTCTGATTAATGATCTGAACATATTGCTTCACAGTAGACAGCGAAACAGTCTTTATTGTTTTGTTTTCATATGGTAAGATCTAAAAAAAAAATTAAAAGTTGGGTGATTCATTCCTGAGAAAACCTTCACGAAGCGAGAAAGTCAGCAACGCGTTGGTCCACCTCTGGCACTTACGAAAGCAATCGTTCGGCTTGGCAGTGACTGATACAGTTGTTGGATGTCCTCCTGAGGCATATCGCGCCAAATTTTGTTCAACTACCGCGTTGGGTCGTCAAAACCCTGAGCTGGTTCGGAGCCCCACCCGAAATGCTCCCGAGGTCCTCACTTGGGGGTGAGATCTGGCGACCTCACTGGCTAAGGTATAGTTTGGCCATCAGACTGTCGTCCACGTACCGCTGTGAAGTAAGGGTGCGAGACGTCCCGGATAGCGGTGGAATGCCAACCTCACTGTCTCCCGTCACACTGCTCGACAACCAGGAGTGATGGTCTCGGGTGTCATTTCTTCTCATAGCAGGACCCCTTTGCTTAACAACCGCGGCACCCTTACAACACAACGTTACTTCAACGATATTCCACGCTCCGTTTTGTTTTCATTCATGGCAAACCATCCTCGCCCTACATTTCTGCAAGATAATGTCCACCAGCACACGGCTATAGTTTCTATTTCCTGTCCTCGTGCTTGCCAAATCCTACTTTGGCCATTAAGGCCGATGAATCTCTCCCAAAACGAGAACGTTTGGACCATTGTGGGCAGCTCGTGATTCTGAGGATCTAAAGCGCCAGTTGGATATGATGGGGCTCGATATTCCACAAGAGGACATCCAACAACTCTATCAATCATTGTCAACACTACTAACAGCTTGCATAAGAGCTGGAGTTGAATCAACGAGTTATTGGCTTGCTCTATTTGCAAAGCTCTTTGTTTTAATAAATCATCCAATTTTATTTTGTTGCCGGCTGCTGTGGCCGAGCGGTTCTAGGCACTTCAGTCCGGAGCCGCGCGACTGCTACCGTCGCAGGTTCCAATCCTTTCTCGGGCATGGATGTGTGTGATGTCCTTCGGCCAATTACGTTTAAGTAGTTCTACGTTCTAGGGGACTGATGACCTCAGATGTTAAGTCCCACAGTGCTCAGAGCCATATTTTGTTTTTGTTTAGAGTGTATGTATGATACGCGTAACTTAGAGGATGGAGCAAAGTTAGTTGCATGACTGTAGACAATAGAAATCGAGCTTAGTGTGTCTCCCACTTACCTTTAAGAACGAAGAATGAATAGCTGTCAGGTCGATGCCCCACTAGAAATCCAACGTTGCTTGTTTGTTCTCCATTTCGAGGACTGGTGCGATGCGGCTTTTCACGACAGTGTATTCTGTATAAGTCTCTTCATCTGTGCTACTGCGATCTACATCCACTTTAACCCGATTATTTTATGCAAACCATGGTCTTTCTTTGTGGTTTTTAACTTTCACACTTCCTTCTGTTACCAAATTGACTATTCCCTTTTCCTCCGGATGTATCTTATCTCCCTGTTCTATCTTCCTGTCGTATTGTGCCATAAAAGGTTTTATCCCCACGATTTGATTCAATAAGGGTTCGGTAGATTTTACATCAACCGATATAATCTTCGGCATTGTTCTGTAATATTTCTCGCTTTCCACTCGTGTGTGATGTTTAAGTAAAGCGTTTCACTTCTGTATATCAATATACACATGACATTCAATTTCGGGAAAGACATCCTAACATTTAAGTTTATATCAGACGTTAGCCGCAGTGCCCGACGTTGCCCGAGATGTTCAGTATCTGCCACACAAAGTGACTGCCGCTGTCCCTTTTGATACTCATGGTTAGTGACACGCAAGCGGCGTGGGAAACTACAGCCGCTTTAAGTCGAAGGGCATATTTGAGTCACTGGGTGTCAGCGAAGTGCGACGAATGAAGACCTCTTCACCTGTATGGAAATATGATCTGTTGTGTCATCTGTTATTACAATTTTCTAAAGCATCTCATTGTTTTTGGACGGTTGTTGTGGTCTTCAGTCCTGAGACTGGTTTGATGCAGCTCTCCATGCTACTCTATCCTGTGCAAGCTGCTTCATCTCCCAGTACCTACTGCAACCTACATCCTTCTGAATCTGCTTGGTGTATTCATCTCTTGGTCTCCCTCTACGATTTTTACTCTCCACGCTGCCCTCCAATACTAAATTGGTGATCCCTTGATGCCTCAGAACATGTCCTACCAACCGATCCCTTCTTCTAGTCAAGTTGAGCCACAAATTTCTCTTCTCCTCAATCCTATCCAACACCTCCTCATTAGTTATGTGATCTACTCATCTAGTCTTCAACATTCTTCTGTAGCACCACATTCCGAAAGCTTCTATTTTCTTCTTGTCCGAACTATTTGTCGTCCATATTTCACTTCCATACATGGTTACACTCCATACAAATACTTTCAGAAACGACTTTCTGACACTTAAATCTATACTCGATGTTAACAAATTTCTCTTCTTCAGAAACGCTTTCCTTCCCATTGCCAGTCTATATTTTATATCCTCTCTACTTCGACCATCATCAGTTATTTTGCTCCCCAAATAGCAATACTCATTTACTACTTTAAGCGTCTCATTTCCTAATCTAATTCCTGCAGCATCACCCAATTTAATTCGACTACATTTCATTATCCTCGTTTTGCTTTTGTTGATGTTCATCTTATATCCTGCTTTCAAGACACTATCCATTCCGTTCAACTGCTCTTCCAAGTCCTTTGCTGTCTCTGACAGAATTACAATGTCATCAGCGAACCTCAAAGTTTTTATTTCTTCTCCATGGATTTTAATACCTACTCCGAATTTTTCTTTTGTTTTCTTCACTGCTTGCTCAATATACAGATTGAATAACATCGGGGGAGGCTATAACCCTGTCTCACTCCCTTCCCAACCACTGCTTTCCTTTCATGCCCCCCAACTCTTATAACTGCCATTTGGTTTCTATACAAATTGTAAATAGCCTTTCGCTCCCTATATTTTACCACTGCCACCTTCAGAATACTCTCTTTGAAAGAGAATATTCCAGTCAACATTGTCAAAAGCTTTCTCTAAGTCTACAAATGCCTTTCCTTAATCTAGCTTCCAAGATAAGCCGTAGGGTCAGTATTGCCTCACGTGTTCCAATATTTCTACGGAATCCAAACTGATCTTCCCCAAGGTCGGCTTCTACTAGCTTTTCCATTCGTCTATAAGAATTCGTGTTTGTATTTTACAGCCGTGACTTATTAAACTGATAATTCGGTAATTTTCACATCTGTCAACACCTGCTCTCTTTCGGATTGGAATTATTACATTCTTCTTGAAGTCTGAGGGAATTTCGCCTGTCTCATACATCTTACTCACCAGATGGTAGAGTTTTGTCAGGACTGGCTCTCCCAAGGCCGTCAGTAGTTCTAATGGAAAGTTGTCTACTCCTGGGTTCTTGTTTCTACTTAGGTCTTTCAGTGCTCTGTCAAACTCTTCACGCAGTATCATATCTCCCATTTCATCTTCATCTACATCCTCTTCCATTTCCATAATATTGTCCTCAAGTACATCGCCCTTGTATAGACCCTCTATATACTCCTTCCACCTTTCTGCTTTCCCTTCTTTGCTTAGAACTGGGTTTCCATCTGAGCTCTTGATATTCATACAAGTGGTTCTCTTTTCTCCAAAGGTCTCTTTAATTTTCCTGTAGGTAGTATCTATCTTACTCCTAGTGAGATAAGCCTCTACATCCTTACATTTATCCTCTAGCCATCCCTGCTTAGCCATTTTGCACTTTCTGTCGATCTCATTTTTGAGACGTTTGTATTCCTTTTGCCTGCTTCATCTACTGCATTTTTATATTTTCTCCTTTCATCAATTAAATTCAATATTTCTTCTGTTACCCAAGGATTTCTACTAGCCCTCGTCTTTTTACCTACTTGATCCTCGGCTGCCTTCACTACTTCATCCCTCAAAGCTACCCATTCTTCTTCTACTGTATTTCTTTCCCCCATTCCTGCCATTTGTTCCCTTACGCTCTCCCTGAAACTCTGTACAACCTCTGGTTCTTTCAGTTTATCCACGTCCAATCTCCTTAAATTCCCACCTTTTTGCAGTTTCTTCAGTTTCATTCTACAGTTCATAACCAATAGATTGTGGTCAGAGTCCACATCCGTCCCTGGAAATGTCTTACAATTTAAAACCTCGTTCCTAAATCTCTGTCTTACCATCATATAATCTATCTGAAATCTGCCAGTATCTCCAGGCTTCTTCCATGTATACAACCTGCCCGATTAAGGGATCTGACATTCCACGCTCCGATCCGTAGAACGCCAGTTTTCTTTCTCTTGATAACGACGTCCTCTTGAGTAGTCCCCGCCCGGAGATCCGAATGGGGGACTATTTTACCGCCGGCCGCGGTGGTCTAGCGGTTCTAGGCGCTCAGTCCGGAGCCGCGCGACTGCTACGGTCGCAGGTTCGAATCCTGCCTCGGGCATGGATGTGTGTGATGTTCTTAGGTTAGTTAGGTTTAAGTAGTTCTAAGTTCTAGGGGACTGATGACCGTAGATGTTAAGTCCCATAGTGCTCAGAGCCATTTGAACCATTTTTTTTTTACTATTTTACCTCCGGAATAGCAATGATTAAGTTGTGCTCTGTGCAAAATTCTACCAGGCGGCTTCCTCTTTCATTTCTTACCCCCATTCCATATTCACCTACTACGTTTCCTTCTCTCCCTTTTCCTACTGACGAATTCCAGTCACGCATGACTATTAAATTTTCGTCTCCCTTCACTATCTGAATAATTTCTTTTATTTCATCATACATTCTTCAATTTCTTCGTCTTCTGCAGAGCTAGTTGGCATATAAACTTGTACTACTGTAGTAGGCGTGGGCTTCGTGTCTATCGTGGCCACAATAATGCGTTCACTATGCTGTTTGTAGTAGCTTACCCGCATTCCTGTTTTTTTATTCATTATTAAACCTATTCCTGCATTACCCCTATTTGACTTTGTATTTATAACCCTGTATTCGCCTGACCAAAAGTCTTGTTCCTCCTGCCACCGAACTTCACTAATTCCCACTATATCTAACTTTAACCTATCCATTTCCCTTTTTAAATTTTCTAACCTACCTGCCCGATTAAGGGATCTGACATTCCACGCTCCGATCCGTAGAACGCCAGTTTTCTTTCTCTTGATAACGACGTCCTCTTGAGTACGGTAAAGCTGGATGCCGTCGGGAAAAATTTGGTCGGATCGTCTTCCATTGTTTGAGCTCAGTTTTACTGTTTCAAGTAGGGCTGTGTTGGACCCGACAGTTCGGGAAATCACGCGTTTTGTTTGCTCTTTTGATCGGCCGACGATACTTATATACCATGTATATTAAAAATATACATATAGTCTATGCCCGCCCATATATTCATTAGGGGATCGTGTACAAATTTGATGTAAATTATCGAATAATTTCTAGAGATTTTTGGTAAAAGCTGTTCCCATTTACACATTACACACATATAACTTTCACGTCAGATCACGTAATCTTGTGTAGACAGTTATCTTCCTTTGGTCTTCAAGATGAAGTGTGCAAAATTTAATCAAGATTGGAATAAAATTGTAGATTTGTATGAATTACAATCAAACACAGACGCTCTTCTTCGTATATATGATTTAGCAAATTTCTCTTTTAGATAACTGCTTTCCTTGCTATTACTGGTCTACATATTCTATGTTCTTTGCTTCTACCATCATCAGTTATTTTTCAGACCAAAAAAATGCTCACTCATTCTATGAGAGGCGTTCCAAGGTAATGCAACACATTTTGGTTAAAAAAAAAAATGCGGAATTTCTTGCGGAACGTCGTGGAATATTCCCGCTTCAGTCTTTGTAGTTTATGAAGTTCCCGTAGATCGCGGCGCTATACGTAGCCTTGAAAATGACATCTGTAACTGAGGTGCGTCCGAAACAGAGAGCTGTCATGCGGGCGCTGTCGATTAAGTTTCTTTTGGCGGAAGAACAGAGTATTGCAGATATTCATAGACGGAGACATGGCAGTGAACAAAAGCACGGTGAGTCGTTGGCGAGGCGTCTGTCATCATCGCAACAAGGGCGCGGAACCCTATTTGATCTCCCCCGTACCGGCTGGGCGCACACAGCTGTAACTCCTGCAATGTTGGAACGTGGGGGCACTGTCATTCCAGGTGATCGGCGGATCACAATCAAACTCCTCGCTGCACAACTGGGCATCTCTGTTGGTAGTTTTTGAAACTGTTTGCCTCATCTGTCCCTAGGGTTACACACTACTTAATCTAACATAAACTAACTTACGCTAAGGACGGCGCACCCACCCATGCCCGTGGGAGGCGTCGAACCTCCGACGGGAGGATCCGCGCGAACTGTGGCAAGGTGCCACTGACCGCGCGGCTCTGACACATCCGCCCACCAGTGGAGGTTTCAAACGTTCGTTCCCGTTGGGTTCCTCGCCGCCTGGTAAAAAGATCATAAAGAGCCAGGAAGGACCATACGTGCGGATGTGCTTGAGCGTTCCAGGCTGATCGTCGCGTAAGGTCGTAGCATTGAACGGAGATTATGTTGAAAATCAGGGTTTTGTAGCAAAAAGAGTGGGGAATAATATAATTTAATGGAATCCTAAATGAAACCAACCTGATTTGAATAAAAAAAATATTGCGTTATTAGTGAACGTCTTTTGTAAATTGAAGACAGGAACGCACGGTATGCGCAAAACGGCTGTAACGACAATACTTGAGGAAATTATGATATAATGTCATTTTAAAATTTCTTTTGATATGTGTTAAAAACATCTTTGCGTTCGTTCAGTTCTCACTCAAACGGCTCTGAGCACTATGGGACTTAACATCTGAGGTCTTCGGTCCCCTAGACGTTGAACTACTTAAATCTAACAAATCTAAGGACATCACACACATCCATGCCCGAGGCAGGATTCGAACCTGCAACCGTAGCAGCAGCGCTGTTCCGGACTGAAGCGCCTAGAATCACTCGCCCACAATGGCCGGCAGTTCTTACTCACCACAAGGCAACAGACAGATGGTATTCTGTTATGTGACATCAACCATACTGCTTTTAGTTGCTGTGTTAGAAACGCTTGAAATAATATAGTAAACATTACGATAAACAAAAAAACCCAAATTAGTATTTATGCTGATGTAGTCGTGATAGAAGTAATCTTGAAAGCATAAGTAATTAAATGAATAAATTTAATGAAGTTATTGTGATTTACATTTGGAATATAGAAATACAATAGTTGAAAGAATTTCCTTGTAACAGCTCAGGTAAGGATGTTAAGGATTAGAAAACGACATTGGTGTTGAGAATGATAGTTTGTGCCCGACGACGGATGGGCTGGGCAGGAGGAACTTCAGAGTTTGCCGCTGCCGCTAGGTAGCCGCGCGCCAGTCACAGTCGTATCTGGGCAACGAGGATCTGCCACAGCTTGAACAGCAGCAGTGCGCTCCCTGTGGCGACCAGTGTCTGGTTCACGACGACTAACCTGAAACAGTTCATTACGACGACATGTATTTATAAAGAATACTATCATATAAGCAGTCTGTACAGGGTGGTCCATTGATCGTGACCGGGCCAAATATCTCACGAAATAAGCGTCAAACGCAAAAACTACAAAGAACGAAAATTGTCTAGCTTGAAGGGGGAATCCAGATGGCGCTATGGATGGCCCGCTAGATGGCGCTGCCATAGGTCAAACGGATATCAACTGCGTTTTTTTAAAATAGGAACCCCCATTTTTATTATATATTCCTGTAGTACGTAAAGAAATATGAGTGTTTTAGTTGGACCACTTTTTTCGCTTTGTGATAGATGGCGCTGTAATAGTCACATACGTATAAGTACGTGGATCCGCGCAAATTTCCGCCAGTGCGGACGGTATTTGCTTCGTGATACATTAGTGTTCAGCCACATGTGAAACGTCAACCACGACCTGCAACAAATGATGTTGCCCAAGTAGGTGTTTTAGCTGCTGTCGCGGCTAATCTGCACATCAGTAGCAGACAAATTGCGCGAGAATTGGCAATCTCAAAAACGTCGGTGTTGAGACTGCTACATCAGCATCGATTGCACCCGTACCATATTTCTGTGCAACAGGAATTGCATGGCAACGACTTTGAACGTCGTGTATAACTCTGCCACTGGGCACAAGAGAAATTACGGCCGATGACAGATTTTTTGCATGCGTTCTATTCAGCGACGAAACGTCATTCACCAACAGCGGTTACGAAAACCGGCATAATATACACTATTCGGCAACGGAAAATCCACGATGGCTGCGATGTTCTACCGATGTTACTACAAGATGTTTCACTGCATGACAAAAAAGGCTATGTACTTCCAACATGATGGATGTCTGGCACATAGCTCGCGTGCGGTTGAAGCGGTATTGGTCGTTGAAGCACCGACAACGCCTGACAACATGCGTCAGCGAATTGTCAGTGCATGTGCGAACATTACGGAAGGCGAACTGCTCGCTGTTGAGAGGAATGTCGTTACACGTATTGTCAAATGCACTGAGGTTGACAGACGTCAAATTGCTTCAAATGGCTCTGAGCACTATGCGACTCAACTTCTGAGGTCATCAGTCGCCTAGAACTTAGAACTAATTAAACCTAACTAACCTACGGACATCACACACATCCATGCCCGTGGCAGGATTCGAACCTGCGACCGTAGCGGTCGCACGGCTCCAGACTGTAGCGCCGAGAACCGCACGGCCACTCCGGCCGGCCGACAGACATCATTTTGAGCATTTATTGCATTAATGTGGTATTTACAGATAATCACGGTGTAACAGCATGCGTTCTCAGAATTGATTAGTTCACAAAGGTATATGTATCACGTTGGAACAACCGAAATAATATGTTCAAACGTACCTACGTTCTGTATTTTAATTTAAAGAACCTACCTGTTACCAACTGTTCCTCTAAAATTGTGAGGCATATGTTTGTGACTATTACAGCGGCATCTATCACAAAGCGAAAAAAATGGTTCAACTAAAACATTCTTATTTTTTTACGTGCTACACGAATATGTAATAAAAAATGAGGGTTCCTATTTTAAAAAACGCAGTTGATATCCGTTTGACATATGGCAGCGCCATCTAGCGGGCCAACCATAGCGCCATCTGGTTTTCCCCTTCAAGCTAGACAAGTTTCGTTCTTTGTAGTTTTTTCGTTTGACGCTTATTTCGTGAGATATTTGGACCGGTCACGACCAATGGACCACCCTGTATGATAGGCGGAAACTTCCAATGGTCGGCTAACTGATGGTGCGTCGCAGTTAGAACATAGAAGGGAATAAGTTTTTCTTGAGATTCAGTTTCTGTAGTTACCTAAGATGTGGTATGCATATAGATCCTGTAAGTTCCGCCGAGCACTAATATCATTGTGGGCGGGACATTAAACACCAATATTTGTTCATTTCTTTTCGAAGAACCATCCTCACGTGTTACTTCGTTCGCAAAAGTACTAATTACATCCGCAAGACATAATACTCGGTTACTTACGAAAATAGCTAACTAAAAACTTAAAAAATTATACTTCAGAGGCACTAAATTTGGTTACTGATTGACAGTTAGAATGACTAATGAGAGATGAAGAAATTACCAGCCATTAAAAACTTCAATAGTATTTGACCTCACATTCATGGTGTAGATAGAAACAAGTCTCACAGTAACAACACACACGTTCATCAGTTGTCAAGTTTGCTTACTATTCCGCCAGCAGGCCTTGGCCAATCACAAATGTGGCAGAGATTGTAGTAGGAATGTGCGCACGCTGTTTAATGCCTGAGATTAACTTTCATAGCTTCATATTTGGAGTTAATTATAATGACGAAAAATAGAGACTGAGGGAACAGTTGGAGTTTTAATTTAACAATTCCCATCAACGATGTACGAGGTGCGATTGAAAAGTTTTACTACACCGTGGTTCAGGTCGAAAAAAAAATCGATTTTCGATTTTCATCATATTTCGATAGATTAAGTTTTTATTTAGGTACTCTGAAGAGGATTTTGCTGAAAAAATCTTTTTCGAGCATTTAAAGAGCATTTTCCTACCACGTGTATTTATGTGGCACACCCACTTTTCTGTCACCCACTGTCAATTCTGAGCCATATGGAGATGCCATTATTAGCAAAATAAAATGTGCAGGCCATGTTCAAAAATGTTTGGGAACAGGCTGAGAAAAATAACTGTTGATATCAGAGGAAAGCTGTTGACTGGACAGGGTCAGTTAACTAAAACTGGAATAGAAAACTTGCAGGTATAGTATGGGCAGGAAATTGGGAGAAATAAAGAAAATCAGGAGGCAATGAAGAGAGATGTTTGGGCCATATTCTTCCATAAGTCCTCTACTGATGATAAGCCATGTCATGGATTGTGTCCATTAGGAGAAAATTCGAGGTGCAAATACAATAGGACTCAAGCAACTGGAGAATCTTATTCTCTCCAGCATTCTCTTCCTGCTGCTGTTATTACAGCAAGTAAACCTATTTTCAGAGACTTGGCTCATCCTAACCTTCTAAGGAAATGTTTGCATGGGCAGGCACAGAACCCAAATGAATGTTTCAACAGCATTATTTGGAACCGCCTTCCTAAAACTGTTTTTGTAGGCATGCATACAATAAAACTAGGAATTCATGATGCTGTTATTACATTCAGTTGTGGTAATATTGGAAAGTGTTCGGTATTGTAAAAGCTGGGAATTAATTCTGGTGAAAATATGATCACTGAGCTGCAACATTGCGATAAAATGAGAATAGCCGATGCAGACAGGTCTCCATCTAATATGGCCAAGAAAGCAAGACAAACATCCAAGAAGGCGAAAAAAAATCTGAAAGAACTGTTAGAGGCCAAAGAAGGGGCCGTCACATGCAGCAGACAATTTTAATTAACTGTAAGTAACAAATTTCAAAGGTTTTTCCTTTAAAGTCAATTTCCCACAAACTAAAATTTTCAGTACATATGCTCCATTATATCAGAAACTATCATAGATAAATGAATGAAATGTTCAAAGAGTGTGCATAACATAAAAACTCACCGGTGGTACTACAGTAATTAATATTCCCCCATTAGGAAGTTCACAAAAAATATTTTCTGCAGAAAAAAGTTAATATTTTTTGTTAATAATTTAAAAAAGTATTTCTTAAAACCTATAAAATGGATAAAGTAGATTTTAGTACAGTTGACTATATTAGCATCATGTAACATACAGTAAAAATATTAAGGTCCTGCATTAAATAGTTTTTTCAGAAATAGGTCAAATGGTTCAAATGGCTCTGAGCACTATGGGACTCAACTGCTGAGGTCATTAGTCCCCTAGAACTTAGAACTAGTTAAACCTAACTAACCTAAGGACATCACAAACATCCATGCCCGAGGCAGGATTCGAACCTGCGACCGTAGCGGTCTTGCGGTTCCAGACTGCAGCGCCTTTAACCACACGGCCACTTTGGCCGGCAGATAGGTCAAATACTTGCATAAATTAACGTGGGTTTGATAGTCAGGGTGTGGTCCCCTTAAGAATGGGCTTGTAATTGTACAATGGTGGTACTGACATGCTACTGTGATGCATCTCCTTCAAAATAGTCCCCTTCTTACTGAACACACCGACTCCAACAGTGTTTCCACTTTTTTAAACGTTCCTGGAAATTTTTCCTTAGGTATGTTAAGGACGCTCTCCGTATTTGCCTGGATGTCCTCAATCGAGTCAAATCGCTTCCCTTTCAGTGAAAATTTCAGTTTAGGAAACAGGTAGAAGTCCGCAGGATCAAAATCAGGGGAATATGGCGGTTGTGGAAGCTTAGGAATTTTGAATTTGGTCATTAGTCCCCTAGAACTTAGAACTAGTTAAACCTAACTAACCTAAGGACATCACAAACATCCATGCCCGAGGCAGGATTCGAACCTGCGACCGTAGCGGTCTTGCGGTTCCAGACTGCAGCGCCTTTAACCGCACGACCACTTTGGCCGGCAGATAGGTCAAATACTTGCATAAATTAACATGGGTTTGATAGTCAGGGTGTGGTCCCCTTAAGAATGGGCTTGTAATTGTACAATGGTGGTACTGACATGCTACTGTGATGCATCTCCTTCAAAATAGTCCCCTTCTTACTGAACACACCGACTCCAACAGTGTTTCCACTTTTTTAAACGTTCCTGGAAATTTTTCCTTAGGTATGTTAAGGACGCTCTCCGTATTTGCCTGGATGTCCTCAATCGAGTCAAATCGCTTCCCTTTCAGTGAAAATTTCAGTTTAGGAAACAGGTAGAAGTCCGCAGGATCAAAATCAGGGGAATATGGCGGTTGTGGAAGCTTAGGAATTTTGAATTTGGTCATTAGTCCCCTAGAACTTAGAACTAGTTAAACCTAACTAACCTAAGGACATCACAAACATCCATGCCCGAGGCAGGATTCGAACCTGCGACCGTAGCGGTCTTGCGGTTCCAGACTGCAGCGCCTTTAACCGCACGACCACTTTGGCCGGCAGATAGGTCAAATACTTGCGTAAATTAACATGGGTTTGATAGTCAGGGTGTGGTCCCCTTAAGAATGGGCTTGTAATTGTACAATGGTGGTACTGACATGCTACTGTGATGCATCTCCTTCAAAATAGTCCCCTTCTTACTGAACACACCGACTCCAACAGTGTTTCCACTTTTTTAAACGTTCCTGGAAATTTTTCCTTAGGTATGTTAAGGACGCTCTCCGTATTTGCCTGGATGTCCTCAATCGAGTCAAATCGCTTCCCTTTCAGTGAAAATTTCAGTTTAGGAAACAGGTAGAAGTCCGCAGGATCAAAATCAGGGGAATATGGCGGTTGTGGAAGCTTAGGAATTTTGAGTTTGGTCAAAAATTCAACGATGGAAGAGGCACGATGAGCCGCAGCATCGTCATGGTGTAGCACCCAACTCCTGTCTTTCCACAATGCAGACCTTTTCGTCCACACCTTTTCATGCAAACGGTCAAGTACACATTTGCAGTTTTCCTGGTTAATTGTCTGTCCTCCAGGTGTAAATTCATGATCGACAGTACCAGTGGATTCAAAGAAAGTTACCAACATTGTCTTCACCTTCGACCGACTTTGCCGTGCTTTTTTCTGTCATGGTGAACCTGAAGTCTTCCTCTGCGAAGACTGCACTTTGGTTTCAGGATCATACCCATATAACCACAATTTGACATCTTTGATTACCCTATTTAACACATGTGGGTCATTTTTAGTCCAATGAATCAGCTCTTGGCACACTTCAAGCCGGTATTGTCTCTGGTCACTTGACAACACTTTTAGAATGAATTTCGTGGACCGCTACGGTCGCAGGTTCGATTCCTGCCTCGGGCATGGATGTGTGTGATGTCCGTAGCTTAGTTAGGTTTAAGTAGTTCTAGGTTCTAGGGGACTGATGACCTCAGAAGTTAAGTCGCATAGTGCTCAGAGCCATTTGAACTATTTTGATTTGAATTTGGTGGACACTCGGCACCTGTTCAGATCTTCAGTTAAAATTGACTGAACTGCATAGAAACTTAAGTTCATCAGCCGTGTCCCTAATTGTAAGTCTATGATCGGAGCACACTAAGTTGAGAACTTTCACAACGTTTTCATTCGTTTTTGAGGTGGAAGGATGGCCGTACCCGCAGTTCATCTTGAAATGATTTGTGGCCATATTAAATCTGTTGCCCCAGACAAAAAACATTTGACAGGCTCATACAATTATCTCCAAAGGCTATTTTTAGTAGTTCGTAAGTCTCAGAAGCAGATTTCAGAGTTTTAAAACAAAATTTCACACTAACTCGTTGTTCCGTTTTTACGTACATTTTCACGCAGACAGAATCCGGCAACAAGCTCTAACATACCCGCAGCCAACCAGCTGTCACAACGAACTGAACAAAGGAAACGCAGTTTCCTGTCAGAGGGCGTTCAAGGACAAGGTAATGACTCATTCCCCAACTCTGTGTACCTCCCTGCCAAACCCATAAGCAGTAGCGGATCCATTCTTAAAACTTTCCAATCAAAAAAATGGTTTAAATGGCTCTGAACACTATGGGACTTAACATCTGAGGTCATCAGTTCCCTAGAACTTAGAACTACTTAAACCTAACTAACCTAAGGACTTCACACACATCCATGCCTGAGGCAGGTTTCGAACCTGCGACCGTAGCAGTCGCGCGGTTCCGGACTGAAGCGCCTAGAACCACTCGGTCACCACGGCCGGCTTTCCAATAACACCTCGACATCGTTGTTAGAGACATAGTATTACGCTTGGAATTTAAATAAACAATGTTCAGTACATACTTTTGTGCCTCTGAAAGCTTACTTTTTATATCGGTTTTTCAAATGGTTCAAATGGCTCTGAGCGCCATGGGACTTAACTTCTGAATCATCAGTCCCCTAGAACTTAGAACTACTTAAACCTAACTAACCTAAGGACATCACACACATCCATGCCCGAGGAAGGATTCTAACCTGCGACCGTAGCGGTAGCACGGTTCCAGACTGTAGCGCCTAGAAACGCTCGGCCACCTTGGCCGGCTATCGGTTTTTCACATAAGTCTCCGGATTCTGGCGTTAGAAATGTCTGGCGGAAACTGGTGTTCTACATCTACATCTACGAAAATAGTCCACAAGCCACCGTACAGCGTTTGGGGGAGGGTACCTTGTACTACTCAAAGCCATTTCTTTTCCTGTTCCACTCGCTAATAGTGCGAGAGAAAAACGACTATCTATATGTTTCCGTATAACACTTAATTTCTCGTGTGTTATTTTCGTGGCCCTTACGAGCAGTGTTTGTTGGCGGATGTATAATCGTCTAGCATTCAGCTTCAAATGCCGGTTCTCTAAAGTTAGAACGTCGTCTTCCCACCAGGATTCCCATTAAAGCATCTGTTCGAACCTATCGGTAACAAACCTAGCAGCCCGTCTATGAATCGTTTCGATGTCCTCTTGAATCCGACCTGGTACGGATCCCAAACACTCGAGAAGTATTCAAGAGTAGGTTCACCAGTGCCATATACGAGGTCTCCTTCACAGATGAACCACACTTTCCTAAAATTCTCCCAGTAAACCGAATTTGACCATTTGCTTTCCCTACGATAGTCCTCGCATGATCGTTCCATTTAGTATCGCCTCGCATCGTTACGCCCAGATATTTACATAACATCAGGAAGGACACTAGTAATTCTGTATCCGAACATTACTAGTTTATTTTTCATACTCATCCGCATTAACTTACATTTTTCTACGTTTACAGCTAGCTGCCATTCATCACACCAACTAGAAATTTTGTCTAAGTCATCGTGTATCCTCTCACAGTCACTTCCTGGTCACCTAACGCCCGCAAACTGCCGCCCACCCTGTTCGCCAAATCATTTGTATATACAGAGAGGAACAGCGGTCCTATCACACTCCTGACGATACAGTTGTCTCTGATAAACAGTCGCCGTTGACGACAACATACTAGGTTCTATAAATTAAATAGTCTTCGAGCCACTCAAGTATCTGTGAACCTATTCCATATGTTCATATCTTCGTTAACAGCCTACAATGGGGCAGTGTGTCAAATGCTTTCCGGACATATAGAAATATGGAATCTGCCTTTTACCCTTCACCAATAGTTTGTGGTATATCGTGTGAGAAAACGGCAAGCTGAGTTTCGCAGGAGTGATATTTTCTAAAACTATGCTTCTCTGTCTCAAGAAAATGTAGTATATTGTAGCTGAGATTCTCCAGCAAAGTGAAGTTGGGGATATTGGTCTGTAACTTTGCGGATCAGTTCTTTTACCCTTTCTTATATACAGCAGTTACCGGCGCTCTTTTCCAATCTCTTGGGAGTTTGAGCTGGGCGAGAAGATTCGATAAACGCAAAGTAAGTAAGGCGCCAGTGCCGTATTCATCGATCTCGTTATGAAGCTGATGATGTCTGGTTCAGCATCTACTCACTTAGGTGGTGTTTCGACCACTGTACTCTTCTATTAACTATTGACGGAAACATCTTGTCTCTGTATTTCAAATCAGGGTGTACATAGTTGATCATTCAGGATAAATTGATGTCTATTGTACACCGTTGTTTGGTTTTTTATTCGCATTCAGCAGCTTGTTCATGGACAATCACAGTTTATTTACAGCTCTCGCACAGTTCACATTGCCTCGATCAGAGCTTCACAGTGAACGTGCCCAGCGAGCAGACAGTGAACGCGGGCACTCGTGTCGCGCGCTGTCTGTCCCCCTCTCCCTCCCTCCCCTCCCCCCTCCCCATCGCCACAGGGAACAGGTCGGGCAGCCTTTTGAAGACTTGTATAAACGAGAAAATCGATCCTGAGGGAAATGCTTGGAGAAATCTAGAATTTCTTTATATTCACTGAAGAGTTATAGATTAGTTACTTCAAGCTGCAGATCAGCGCAAAATTGGATGCCGGAAGTTCTCTCATTTTCCCATTCAGCTGCGCTACGAATCCTGATCCCTCTCCCCATCCCCCTCCCCTGCAACATGATTGGATCACCGTGTGTCGACACCTAAAGCAATAAATTCCATGGCAAACCTACATTTTCTACACCTTGTTCATCGCTGCTAAGAATATCACATGGAGCTACGTGCCTACGATATCTACACTTCCATAGAGCTCTAAGGCATGTGCTACAAACTCCTTACAAAGTAAATGCAAGCTGGTTCTAAACGTCATAACCTGTATGGATCGCATGGTTGTCAAATTTAAAAACGATACTACGCGAAATTGGTCTATCTGAAGCAGATATGGATGTTCAGCTACAGCTGGCAAGTATTCCTTCATGAAGTTACCCCCCATGAAAGGGCGCAAGGACTTCGCTAAAAGAAATGCAGTTTTGTAGCTCATCCGAATGTCACATTCACTTTGATTTTTCTTTCTCCTCTACTTACTCTTCAGAGAGATTCCCTTTAAGCCTAGAAACCCCTTATACCTGCTCAGGTACTACACATTTTCCGTTTCTTCACTGTTTGACGCTGTAACACAAGTAAACTGAACGTCCTGTAGGTATCCAGCGATTTATGAGATACTGAACATTTTGCGAACTCGCCTTCTCGCGTATAATGATGAGATCCTTTTCAATGTGGATAGAAGTGCTAAGATATTTACGGTATTACACAATACTGACTCGCCACTGACGTTTTCAGATCATACTCTGACACTCCACTCCTTCCCACGTTCGTCAGGCATCAGCAAAAACTCCTTGTGAGTGCGTTAGCGTCACTAGAATCAATGATTTAACTGAGCACAATTTATTTAATTTCTGTATGGTTGTCAAAGAAGCACACGAGTTTACATAGATTTTGATATGAAAATTTCAGGACAGTTGACAATATAACGCATTACGTCCTGTTAGCAGAAATAACACTGAACAAAACAATATCAAATTTAAATAGAAGTTTCTCTACAAGATTTTTCTTACTTATACAACATGAAGTTGGCCAATAGTATGACAAATCATCGGATTCCGGTTCTAAGTTCGGTAATATTTAGGATGAGAATCAGGTCTACGGAGGATGGTTGGTTTTTGAGACAAGAAGAGCAAAAGATTACTCAAGGATGCTTGAGTTCACAGTGGACGCAAGCTGGTGAACCAACAAGTTTACGCCTCTGCTAGCAGCATTTACCTTTTGCGTGGATGTCCTGTCGGCTGCATGGCTGCTCTCACCCTCTGACAATCCTATTAAAAGCTAACCAGATCTTTACAGATTTTATCAGCTGAAACTGTCCTATGTTTCTCGTTAGGCGAGAAAACATGCACTCATTCCTTGTCTGGAAAATATGGCAATATACACGTGCATAGATGGTGCAGCGTGTATACTTCAATGCCCTCTCAGTTCTCACAAGAATAATTAACTATGCGGCTGTTTCGTTTCTCTGTTATCGGGGCTCAACGACTCTTCAGCTAATTTCTAGCTGAATGTCAGCCAAAGTGAGCGCAGTGTTCACCACAAAATTCCTCTTTTGGCGTCGCACAGAGCGTGATGCGCCCTGTTCTACACACGATGCTGGTTCACAGGGGAGTCCCCGAAGTTTTCGGTCTTGTGTCTTTCGAGCGTCACGTCACGGCTTTTTCAGACCAATGGGAGTGTTCCTTTCATCTTGTGGAAACTACCTACGCCAATCGAAAAGGGCCTACCTTTATACTGAGTCGAGAGATCGCCCCTTTCTACTCCTTCCGAGTCTATTTCAGCCAATTGGACATTTTGTGCCCACTCCTGACGCCTAAAAGTTACACGCAGACATCACGAGCGTACCACTGATGTGTCAGATGATCAATTGCGTCGCTGGTCTGTTTGTATCCATCTGGAAATTCCCCAACGCATTTTTCTAAGGAATTTCTCTGTAGCAGGCAGCACTATGCCGCTACCTGCTCACTTCGATATACCGCCTAGCGCGTTCGTTGTCCCTCTCGCCGCAGGTCACCGACCCCTTTTAGAAGCGTTCTGTTGTACTTGGGCCGTGACGATGCAACTCGCGTCTGCCCCAAACTGAAACGTTTCTTCCAGCAGCTTTTTTCACCTTTTGCTCATTGACACACAGGATTTGGATTCTGTGTGTTAATACTGTCGAATCGAGTGTCATCCCTTTGCATTACCTACTGCACATTTTGTTAGGCAAACCTGCTTATTATTGCCAAAGTATGTCATGTGACATGTTCATCTACTTGTTACCGCATATAAAATCTCATGTAAGGTGCTAATTTCATATTCATTCAAGCTGCCATCTTACAATACCACCGTCAAAACTGACCTTCCCCTATTCCACAGTTGGCACTTGTCTCGCGTTGTCGTGACCACATTATTTGCATACCTTTCCTTCATTCCCACTGTGCCACAACTTTGCTCATAAGCAAGAATGTGAACGGACAAAGAAGGATGGAGATTATAGTTTAATGTTCCACTGGCGGTGAGCTCATTAGAGACGGGGCACAAGCACGCATTACGGAAGTATGGAGAAGGAAATCGACAATGGCCTTTTCAAAGGAACCATCCTGGCATTTGTCTAGAATGCCTTACAGAAATCACGATAACCCTGAATTTGGATGGCTGGATGCGGATTTCAATCATCGTCCTCCGAATGTGAGTCCAGTGTGCCAATCACGGGACTGACGTGCTCAGTGCAACATTGTGATCAGGTGCTAGTGCTCTCGCTTATATCAGTGAGTTGTGAATCCCTGGTCTGCCCATTGATTCAACTCCATGTTGGCGATTTACAGTGGAAAGGAACAGCGTACAGCGTGGCACTGCAACCAGTAGCTTCAAGCCAGGTTTCCATATGCAGCTAAAGTGATGGAACAGCAAGTGGCGTGACAACTGATACGGCAGTGGCGCCGTTTGCTGCTGTCAAAATTCTTATAGCATGGTTTTTAACATGGCGCCAACTGAGGTTCTTTGGACAAATGTTTGCGTTGTAAGTCAGGTTATGGCATTAGAATTGCACCAAGAATCCGATACGAACAAGACTAAGCATAAAGATTTTGGTTTGCAAGTGGGGTTTGCGCAGAAATAACTCAGGGGCAGTAAAAACACTTAGATGCAGTAGCACCCCTCAGTGAACATCGATGCCTGAACAACTTTTGGATAAAGTGCGAGGTGACGCAGAGGTTAGCACACTGAACTCGCATTCGGCAGGATGACGGTTCAAACCCGCGTCCGCCCAGCCTGATTTAGGTTTTCCGTGATTTTCCTATGTGGCTTCGGGCAAACGCCGGGATGGTTCCTTTGAAAGGGCACGAATGACTTCCTTCCCCATCCTTCTCTAATCCGGAGGAACCCACACTCAAATCAACCAAACAACCAACTTTCGGATAGTAAAAATAAGTTTCAAGTATTTGTTGAGCTCTATTAAAAGATTCGATCCTCACGTTGGATATGCAAGTCTTGCTCAAGTGAAACTAAAACTGATACTTCGTTATTTGACATCTAGCGATTACGTGACATCCTCCAATATTTACACCACGTCTTCAAAACTACTATATCAATGTTCTGGTGTGTTGAAAAAACGACGAAATACTAAAGTTATCCTACGCTGAATTCTGGAGTTACGGTTCTTGCAGGTGCGCCACCAGAGACCTCGCTACTTCATTTCTCAATTCCGCTGGACAAGTGTTTAAGAGTACTGAAGATCCTAGTACTAGAACCTGATATACTGCCAGTATTGCATTAAATTTCATCATTTGCATATTTAAGGAAGCCAATTCGAACCTACAAATCATTTTACACTAATTGTCCAGTAATACTCGCTTAATCTCACACAAATCATCTCCAAGCTAGTCGTAGGTTGTGTCCCAAAAACGAACAGCATAGAGACAGAAGAGATGACACTTTCTGCAGGACCTGACCATCATCTCGCAGGACAATGCTCAAACACGTACAGTGCAAGCTGTTACTGATTTGTTTGACTGATGGGGCTGCTAAGTGCTATACCACCTACTGCTCTCCCCTCACTTATGCCCTCGTAAGTTCAACTCGATTTCTAAACTGAAAGAAACACGTCACGGCATTCGCTTCAGAATTGCTACAAATTCGTCGAGCAATAGACCGCGCTGCTCGATCTGTCAACACAGCTGACACTGCTAAGAGTGTCCTGCGACTTACACATCGCTGGCAACGGGTTATACACAATGCTGGTGACTACTTCGAAGATCAGTAAAACTTTGAAACACGTATCTATTTTGTACGAGCTGTAAATAAATAGTTGCTACTATTAAAGTTCCAACAC
Organism: Schistocerca americana; assembly: GCF_021461395.2. NCBI lineage: Eukaryota > Metazoa > Arthropoda > Insecta > Orthoptera > Acrididae > Schistocerca > Schistocerca americana. Next base: position 206,340,161 of record NC_060126.1, on the reverse strand, counting down.
TCGTATTAGTGCGAAAACCGTCAATACACACGTTAGCTTTGAAAGCACTGAAAACAAGATGGCAGCTGCTAGATTTGCTTTTGACGCCAATTGATGGGGGGGGGGGGGGGGGGGGGGGGGGGGGGGGGGGAAGGAATGTACCGTCACAAAGCTAAAGCGATGTTAAATTTTGTGCCAGCCTAAAAGTGGCGATGCTCGAGTGATGCCATAGAAACGTGAACGTTTCTACAAGCACCTGCGGTGACGTCACTCTAGTGCCGGTAAAGTTGAGTCTCTTTTGCTGCTGTCAAAACCCCGGCTTTAAAGCAAGATCACACTGACCGTTACCGCGCTGTCACGGCATTGTCGCGTCAAGGTGTATTCACACTGTCCGTCTACGTCATGGCGCGTCAAGTCAATTCAGATCAAGTGATCTCAACTCGTACGGCTTTCCTCAGCGGTTTTCTCGCAAGAATTGCGACCTTCGCAAAATGATTTTCACCTCTTTCTACGCGCGCACTACTAGATCCACATTTGTACAAAAATGACATTTATTGGACTCAAATGATTTACAGCTTGCAGGGATAGCTTGCATTTAGACAAGGAAGGCACAAGTACAAAACAACGCAAAAAGGTGTTTGGGCCCAATAAATATCATTGCGCGGTACAAAAAGAGAATTTCACACACTATAAAAGGAGCTTGAGGAAGAGGAATCTGCATTTTATAAGTATTTTAGGAAGTCGGAGCACCAGTTTTTCATTTGTTACGTCAAACTGCACACAGACTTGTTAAAAGGAACAGAAAGTTACAGGCTGCCATCACATCTCGTGAAAACTGGTTTGTTTAAAATTGAGTTTAGTGCAGTGCAAATTTTTGTGCATGAGTCGTATCTCCCTCGAAGCTTTCCCTTCAAGATTTGTACGATTTGTTTACATCTTGTATTTGCCTTTCAATAGTTAAAGTGCCTAATATATACTGATGTTAGCTAGCGAAACCACAGAAATATTGGCCACTGATGCTTGCAAAATTGTTTCACACACAGTCAAGGGATCTACTTAACAACAAATAACCCTGCCACGAACACACATTTAGCCAAACAACTCTAATACATTACTTGATGTATATTTCACTAAAAAAGCATTTTGCCACTGTTACAAATTCTGGAAGTTTCAGTCCTTTTCTTTATGAACGATTGAAGATGCCTGACAGCATGCAAAAAAATTCCACTTACTAATTACTCTGCTTCTAACCACATTTCATTTCAAGTTGCAGCCGTATTGAAACCCATTTGATTGTAAAATATTAAGCAAGGTGCCAGTATACATAAAAATGATTTCTCCACTCCTCTCTGCGCAGAATGCGTCACGCAGCCGTCTTCTTACTGGCACAGCACTGTAGTTCCAAGAACTACCATGCAAAAGATAATGCACTTACCGACGGTATCTTTTCCTTGCTGCCTCCAAGGTGTCAAAGCTCTCGTTCAGAAGGTAAAGACGCAACCCACGCATGGTATTGCTGATGAACCATTCCCAGTCGACGTCTACGATGTCACAGGGAAAGAGCTTGCGGTCGACTGCACCCATACGGCCCAAGAGGGACGCAAAGTTGTCATCTTTGAACGTCCACTCTCTAGTTGTGAATGGTTCCAGAGCCTGTGAGGCCCCATGAATACGCGAGTACATGTTCCACAGTCTGAAACATTGGTTTGATGTCAGTACGTGAAGCCAAAATTCTCTGTCGCGATTCATTGTCAACGTGGAAGTCATATAAGAACATTGAGGAGCTTTGTGGAATACAACCTGTAGATCTATGGCTTATTTTTCGGGAGAACATTCTCAATGACCCGCCCCATTGTACAGAATATTCCCTCCAAGCTTGGTTTCAGAATCCCGTTATTTCAGTGAATGGCAACACTGTGTCTGTCTGATGTGTAGTTAGCTGCTCGTAAGTTTATATGTTTGTTTTTACATCAGACGAAGTGACGTGGGAACGAATGAAAATAAAAAAGATTTACTGCTGTAGTAGTTTGCACAAGACAGAAACTAAAAGGAAGAAGTCAACTGCTGATGCATAAATGAGCAATACTGGAGCTGAGGTTACCGAAACGAAATTTTTGCTAAAGAACGAATTTTCCAAGAAAAAAATGTCACCTAAAAGTGTAACAAAACCAGCAAAAGGAATTACATGAAATGTTTCATAATGGACAGAGCAAGGACATGCACGATTCTCATCTAGCACAGGCCATGGAAATTAAAGGTAAGAAACTGAATAGAAAGAAAACCGAAAACACAAAGACTTTTCGACGCACCATCTGAGAGTATTTGTTAGTTGTCAGAGGATCTAAGCTTATAATTTGCCGTGTGGCTTTCTGTAGACTTTTAAGTAAGGAGACTCAGGGTCATATAGTAAAAGATGTTAATTAATGAAACATTTGAAAAATGGAAATGAGTGTTTGGCGTCATTGGCCGGGAGGCCCCTTGCGGGGCAGGTCCGGCCGCCTTGGTGCAGGTCTTATTACATTCGACGCCACATTGGGCGACCTGCTCTCCGGATGGGGATGAAATGATGATGAAGACAACACAACACCCAACCCCTGAGCGGAGAAAATCCCCGACCCATCCGGGAATGGAACCCGGGCCCGTAGGACGGCAATCCGTCTCGCTGACCACTAAGCGTACAAACATTTGAAGAAAGAAGGGCAGTCACTACAGCCCGCTATATGAAATGGAAACAATTGTCTGGATTAAATTAAATAAACATTTAAGCGTGATTCTCAGTGAAACAGTCATTATTCTGGCACTAAATCAAATTCAAATTGCTTCCAGAATCCAAACTTGAATATCAAGATATTATATGAAGCGTTCTCCATATACTTTTTTGAACATACTGGTAAAAAGCTTACTGTGAATTATAAACTTATTTCAAGTTTTTCAAAGAACACTGTAACTGTGATTTAAATAGGCCGAGACAGATATTTGTGGTGTCCATGATGTCACAACATGCTGAGAAGTGATCCAACAGATGTTTGAAAAGTAGAGAGTGCACTGCTCCAAAGAAGGCAGACAGAAAAAAGATCTCATCCGTATGAGCTAAACAGAATCTTCTTTTCTTGCTGCTGAGTTTGATTATTCTCAGAATTTACCAGATCCAAAGTTGAATGTGACCAGTAAATTTTATAAGAGGCTCTATGGTTGTATGTGTTTAACGTTCACAACCACAATGACAGTTCGTCGTTTACGTAGTGTTTTATGGAAATGGAGGCGAAAAAAGATTCAAATTCAGTTCCCCCATTTCTACCCATGCTTAAAAAAAAAAAAAAAAACATTGCTGGAAAAATGGTTTTGCTTACTGGCTGCAGAGGACAGAGACTGTAATTATCACTTCATTTGCTTCATGGTTAACCAGAGTCTGTCGAGTGGAGGTTACACAAAGATACATCTTGTCTGGGAACATCCTTTCCGGCAGTGCAACAGGAAAATAGGATTAATAAAACAAAATTTAAGAAAGTGGAGACAATTAACTGTTTTATCGTATCTTTCAGTTACAGTAGAGTGCAGACCAATCCTTATCCATTTTAAGTTTGCTTGGGCAGGATATTAATAAAGGAATGAAGAGGTGATCCAAACTAACCCTGCCTCTCAAAACCCATGGCAAAATGAAGTAGATTCGAGATACAGTCATACCCATAACTGAAATATACAGTTAGTGGTACTATACTGTGCTGATTAACTTACATCGGTACATTTACGCTGATTCTTCTGTGGAAACAGAAACGTACTACTCAACAGGATAATGAACTTGAAACTGTGAATCATGAAGCAATAACATCTGTGAAAGAAGATGATGCTCATGGCTTGTTTAATAAATGGATGAAGAGAATTGTGTTTGGTTGAATAGGATGTTTGATGAAAGCAAGGTATGAAACGTAAGAGACTGCAATAAATAAATAACTATTATACTATATCTTATTACATTAGTACTATATAAATAGAGTCTAGCACTGTTACTGCTACACGTAAAATTAAACATATTACCACATTATTTACTCTTTTACTGCTGATTTACGAAAAAGTACCATTATGAAAGTTTACTTTTATTCTTATATTTTCAAGATTTTAGCACTTTAAATTTTTAAAATAAACTATTTCTTGTTAAAAAACCCAAATATGTCAGTGACTTGTATAAATATTACACATAGTTTTTATTTACATGCAATTCTAAACATCTTTGACTCCAAGTATCTCAATTCGCCATACCGGCTTTACGTATCCTTATTCCATAAACCCATTCAACTGCAGGTGTGGTACACACTGTAACGTATTTACTACATCCTGGTGCGATTATGGTTAACGAAAAGAGTTAGAATGAAACATGGTGTCAGCTCAAAGCTCAACGCTCTCGAAGAGCAGCAAGGAGGGGGTTGATCTTAACGTCATCGACAGAGATGGATCACTAAGAGCAATGTCACACGTTGTCACTCCACGAGACACTCCGGAAATGCTTGGGTTTCAGCGTGGGACACGGGCACATGGTCTCTCCTTCCATTACCGGCAAAATACTGATGGTGGAAAAATGGGCACACCTGGTCTGCGAAACCATATTGATGCCACAGACGATGTTGAACGAGGACTTGTGCTGTCTTTGGTTGGCTGACTGTAGCTGCAGTAGGAAAAATAGTCAAAGATTTACTCAGGACAGATTCCCAGGAATACACTCACGTTTTAGAAGAATGTATGCTACCAATCTTTTATCCTATTCATTCAGCAGTGGAAAAATCTATAATCCACCTAATGCGTAACTGCAACAGTTTGAAAACATTTCAAACAACCCACTAAGAGCGTGACAGATGCCCAGAGGAATCGGAATGTATCACAAAGACTCCATAGGCAAATAAGGTGGAGTATGACTGGGCATTGATGGTTCATCACAACGAACTGCGACAGGAGATACCTGTGAGGTTCTTCGAGATCACTTTTTGCCATGTGAGAGGTTGCATCAACATACGAGGGCTGTTCAGAATGTAAGTTACGATCGGTCGAGAAATGGAAACGACTATGAAAATCCGATAAAGCTTTGCAAAGATGTGTTGGGCAGTGTCCTAGTATGACTCTAGGTAGAATTATGTCGCTCTTTTCATTCCTGAGCTCTTAGTGAGCGCATAAAGATGTTATAGAAAATAGTGTCTCCCGCCAAGTACGGGCGCCTGGTGAGAATTTTCCCTGAAGCTATGCAACCAACATTACATAACTGTCGTGCGGTTTCTTCTTCAAGACAATTCTCAGCCTCATTCTGCAGGGGCAATGAAGATGTTCCTGCATCGTTTCAATTGGAAATGTTTGGTTACCCACAATACAGCCCGTAATTGTCTCCCACTGAGTTTCATCTCTGCTCAAACGAACCGCTGGCTATGAAGACAACATTTTGCCACAGACAACGAGCTTTAGGCCAGCGTAGAGAATTGGCGGAAAGCACTGGCGGCTGCCTTCTATGATGAGGGTATTGGAAAGTTGGTACAAAACTACGACGAATGTCTGAGTCAGAACGGCGACTACGTAGAGAAGTAGCTGAAAGGTGTAGCTAACTGTTACAAATGAAACATTTCTGATTTTCACTGCGATTTTAATTTCGCGATCAGTCGTAACTTACTTTCTGGACAGCCCTCGTACTAGATCACTAAAATTAATAGAACTCCTGCCAAATAATATGCCTTACAGATCGAAAAACTGGTGAAAAGCTGATGTAAGATTTTCACTGATTTTGAAAAATGAATATTCATAGTAATGAAACCAAAGACACCTAAACTGTATGGAAAAACAAAGCTCCACAAAACACATATGTCAACATAGTGTGTGGTTAATTATATATAGAACCCAGTGTACCTTATTAGTCAAAAGCTGAACACCCTTCTCACATAATATTATACATATCAAAAATGATTCACAATAAAAAACCCGAGAACGTTAGTAAACAACCTAAAAGACCTAATTTTTTTTAATTCCTGTCTTTGATCACACTATCAGTTCTTTGGACAATGAGCGGTTTCAGTCAGTAATGACCATCCTCAGGTCTTTTTTACACTATGCCCTAAAGTGATGAGGCCCCAATGGCATAGTCAAAACATATAAATATAATCAGCACAGCATCTTCACATACATCTAAAATAATGTGTAGAATAGGCCACATCGTCCACACAGTCATACTTGAGTAGCCACTTGCAATAATGACTGTGTGGACGATGTGGCCTATTCTACACCTTATTTTAGATCTATGTGACGATGCTATGCTGATTACATATTTTGACGATGCCATTATGACCTTATCACTTTAACATGATATAAAAAAGATCTAAGGATGGTCATTACGGATTGAAACCGGCCATCGTCTAAAGAATTGACAGTGTGATCAAAGAATGGAATAAGAAAAAACATTTGACAGTATTGGATCACTGTTTGAATACGCGACTATGTCGCAGTTGGTGGAATAAAAGACCTAATCAAAGAACGAAAAATTCGTGTTCTTTGACATCACCAATCTCGGCATCAGTATTCCAATACAAAAAAAGATTAATACTATGGAAAACAACTTTCCACAGTATAGATAATTACCCATCAGAGAAATATGGGAGATCATTGACATCCTAAAACTAGCAGTAAACCAGAATTACATTGAATTCAATAAGGCATTACACACAATAGGATGGAGTAACCGTGGGGTGTAGCATAGCTGGCACTGTACCTGATATATTTTTAACATTAGAACAAAAACTTTTTAGCTCCACAAACAATTTTACAACGACAATTGTATATTATTAAAGTTATGTCCCGGGTGGTTATGAGTAAACTTTAACTATTTAACATGTTATAATACGGAAACTAATTACCGTACTAGTACCAAACGTGGTACCATTAATGTCCAGAATATGGGGTATGATTTCCATGCGTCACAGCGCCACCGTCCAGTTCCAACTATGGCCACCAAATGACGTGATCATTAATCGCGATTCATATCTCACATACGTGACAAGTCGCAGTGCACTCGATGACGCGTCAACATGAGCTTGGATTAAAGGTGTGGTGTCACTGCCTCGTGTACCGTCAAGAGCGACGTTCATCATTAATGGATTAAAGTTAAGTATGAAACTAATTACGTCCGCTTTCTGAATTCTAATTCCTTGTCATGTTCCAGACCTCACGTCAGTATAGTCCTTCCCTCCCCACGCCAGCCTGCGTGAGCTAAAGCGCGTGCATTTTGGCCCCCACTAGTAACACGGTGTTGGCTCTTCTGCCAACACAACAAAAGGAGCAGGGCATTATTGGTGAAGCTCTGTTATCAAAGCAACAGTAATGCTGCAGTTGTACGTCGAGAATATCGCCGGCTGAACCGATTACGGAAGGGTCCTCTTTCTCCACCTGCTGTGCGGAGCATGATGAAGTTCGAAGCAACTGGAGAATTTGGTGTCGCTCCGGGAAGAGACGGCGACCGGTTGCACCACAGGTTGGTTGCTATGGCATACAACGCTGCGCGCAATTCCCGATCATCAGGCAGTGCGCGTGGTGTGTCACGACAGTTGAACATCCCGTTGTCAACTGCACAGAAGTTTCTTCGAATCATTCTCAAATGGTATCCGTATAAGATCCATATCACACAACAGCTTGCATCACAAGATGCACAACGTTGTGTTGACTTCGCTCTCCACTTTCTCGCAAGGACTGAAGCTGACGAGAGCTGGCCTTGGACTATCTTTGGACAGAAGAATCTCATTTTTTTCTGACGGGCGAGGTGAACAAACAGGATTGCCAACTGTGGGGATCTTCACCTCCAGTCACTGTGCATGAAGTTCCTCTGTATGGTGAAGGTGTAACGGTATGGTGCAGCTTCACGGCTACGTTCATCATTGGTCCACTCTTGTTTGAACAAGTTCGCGCTCAAGAACCAAACAAAACGTGCAGTGTGACTGGCCGGCGTTACCGCGACCAGCATATCATACCCGCCCTACAGGAGAGGAACGCGTTAACCGCTTTTCATGCAAGATGAGGCCCCACCGCAAATCGCTTGTGAAGTTCACCTGCTTCTCCGAAACACATCTGGAAACGATCGAATTATCAGCCTACGGACATGCTTTGTTCTTCTATGCAGAATGCAATCCTGCGCTTTCAGATTCTTTTGGGCACTGATGGGCGTCATATTGAGCCCGTTTCATAGCAGTAAGGTACCGGTACGTAATGCTATGATGTACCGTAGCAGCACATTAAGAATGTTTCGGTTGAATTGGTTATACATTATTTCTTTTCCTCATGTTCTTGAGATAAATGCTACCAAGTTTCATCCTTGTACAGTTGTTAGTTTCCGTCTGATAATGTGTTAAATAGGGAAACTTAAATTATAACCATCTGGTAGATGACATGCTGCTGCTAATAGAGAGTTATGATACAGATGTTCAACAGATACAGAAAACATTAAATGAACTGCATCCCCCAGCGTGGGGGCCAGAAAACAATAAAACGATCGACTTCCTGGACCTAACCCCAAAAATAAAAGACATTCACAAAAGCATATCCGGTTGAAGTCTACTGAATACACACACCAGATAACATCATTAACGCAATTTCTAATCATGCTACAACACTCAAATATGCATACTTTCATGCGACGACAAACAATTGCGGTCAGTCGATGTCAGATCATGCAGGTCGTGGCACTTATGTATGAGGCAACGGAAAAAGCATGCGAAGTTCAGTAGAACGCGAAATCCAGAACATTGGCTAAAATTTACAGACGCGCGAAACTTGGCACGGACTTTAATGCGAGATGCCTTTAATACATTCCACAACGAAACATTGTCTCGAAATTTGGTAGAAAATACGAAGAAATTCTGGTCGTATGTAAAGTACACAAGCGGCAAGACGCAGTCAATACCTTCGCCGCGTGCTGTTACCGACGACTGTGCAGCTAAAGCGGAGTTATTGAACGCAGTTTTCCGAAATTCCTTGACCAGGGAAGACGAATGGAATATTCCAGGATTTGAAACATGAGCAGCTGCTAGCATGAGTTCCTTAGAAGTAGATACCTTAGGGGTTGCGAAGCAACTCAAATCGCTTGATACGGGCAAGTCTTCAGGTCCAGATTGTATACCGACTACCTTCCTTTCAGATTACGCTGATACAATAGCTCCCTACTTAGCAATCATATAAAACCGCTCGCTCACCGATAGATCTGTACCTACACATTGGAAAATTGCGCAGGTGGCACCAGTGTTTGAGAAGGGTAGTAGGAGTAACCCATCGAACTACAGACCTATATCATTGACGTCGGTTTGCAGTAGGGTTTTGGAGCATATACTGTATTCAAACATTATGAATCACCTCGAAGGGAACGAACTTTTGATACGTAATCAGCATGGTTTCAGAAAACATCGTTCTTGTGCAACGCAGTTAGCTCTTTATTCGCACGAAGTAATGGCCGCTATCGGCAGGGGATCTCAGGTTGATTCCGTATTTCTGGATTTCCGGAAAGCTTTTGACACCGTTCCTCACAAGCGACTTCTAATCAAGCTGCGGGCCTATGCCGTATCGTCTCAGTTGTGAGACTGGATTCGTGATTTCCTGTCAGGAAGGTCGTCGCAGTTCGTAGTAATAGACGGCAAATCATCGAATAAAACTGAAGTGATATCAGGTGTCCCCCAGGGAAGCGTCCTGGGACCTCTGCTGTTCCTGATCTTTATAAATGACCTGGGTGACAATCTGAGCAGTTCTCTTAGGTTGTTCGCAGATGATGCTGTAATTTACCGCCTAGTAAGGTCATCCGAAGACCAGTATCAGTTGCAAAGCGATTTAGAAAAGATTGCTGTATGGTGTAGCAGGTGGCAGTTGACGCTAAATAACGAAAAGTGTGAGGTGATCCACACGAGTTTCAAAACTAATCCGTTGGCATTCGATTACTCGATAAATAGTACAATTCTCAAGGCTGTCAATTCAACTAAGTACCTGGGTGTTAAAATTACGAACAACTTCAGTTGGAAAGACCACATAGATAATATTGTGGGGAAGGCGAGCCAAAGGTTGCGTTTCATTTGCAGGACACTTAGAAGATGCACCAAGTCCACTAAAGACACAGCTTACACTACACTCGTTCGTCCTCTGTTAGAATATTGCTGCGCGGTGTGGGATCCTTACCAGGTGGGATTGACGGAGGACATCGAAAGGGTGCAAAAAAGGGCAGCTCGTTTTGTATTATCACGTAATACGGGAGAGAGTGTGGCAGGTATGATACGCGAGTTGCATGAAAGTCATTAAAGCAAAGACGTTTTTCGTCGTGGCGAGATCTATTTAGGAAATTTCAGTCACCAACTTTCTCTTGCGAATGCGAAAATATTTTGTTGAGCCCAACCTACATAGGCAGGAATGATCATCAAAATAATATAAGAGAAATCAGAGCTCGAACAGAAAGGTTTAGGTGTTCGTTTTTCCCGCGCGCTGTTCGGGAGTGGAATGGTAGAGAGATAGTATGATTGTGGTTCTATGAACCCTCTACCAAGCACTTAAATGTGAATTGCAGAGTAGTCATGTAGATGTAGATGTGGATGTAGGTATCGTGTTAAAACTTTGTATACTTGTCTGATACATAATATCATGGATTCTGGTCAGTGCTTATTACAGTATCCTAATTATATTCATAGTAATGAAATGAAATGTAATGTGTTGCACAATAATTTGAAAATTCTGAAACTAGTTTAAATGATCGCGGTGTACATATAAATTATTCTAAAACTGTGGAACGTGCATTGAACATTCGTCGTAAACTGAGGTTCAATATTAGGTAAAACTTATAGGAAAGAAAATAGTATACCTGTATTATTTTATTTAACTGATTTCTAAAAAGGAAAAACAATCCAATTTTTTCCTGTGTTACCCCTTCCGAAATGTAACTTTTTTTTACATGTCCCATAAGCAGCACACATCATACAGAAAAAAAAAATGGAAAAGGAGAAATGAGATATATAATATTTTATTTAGAGAACTGAAAAAGGACAAATAAACAAAACTTCTGTTTCTAACAAAGATGTACAACAGCAAACAGATGTGTTTTTTCAGACCCAAATTTTGCATTTTAGAAGTATACATTTAAAAAATTAAATTATAATATGAAATGCTTGGGAAAGATAATGACATGCCACAAAATGTAAATTTGTTCACGAGACTGTATTGGAAGTTTTGATTGACTGTCCTGGCATGTCTACCAAAAATAATGTAATGTCAAATATGTGGTTTGTCACTGTTTAGCTCCAAGCTAAGACACTGTTGTGTAGGTTCTTTAAATGGCCTACAAATATAAATAAATATTCGCGCCATTCCTTTGTGAAGACAGAAAGGTCATCCGGCCACCTTCTGACACTAGCAATGGCCAATCAATAGTAACAAGGCCGATACTGCGTTGAAGTGCGACAAAGGCACCAGGAAATGATGTCCAGACAAATTCTGCCGAAATTTTTACAAAGGCACAGACGGTGTTTAGAGAGGATAGATTGCATGCAACCGGTGGTGGCGTGTTTATCGCTGTTAGTAGTAATTTATCCTGTAGTGAAATAGAAATGGATAGTTCCTGTGAATTATTATGGGTGGAGGTTATACTCAACAACCGAGCTAGGTTAATAATTGGCTCCTTTTACCGACCTCTCGACTCAGAAGCATTAGTGGCAGAACAACTGAGAGAAAATCTGGAATACATTTCACGTAAATTTCCTCAGCATGGTATAGTCTTAGATGGAGATTTCAATTTACCATATATAGACTGGGACACTCAGACGTTTAGGACGGGTGGTAGGGACAGAGCATCGGCTGACATTATACTAAGTGCACTATCCGAAAATTACCTCGAGCAATTAAACAGAGAACCAACTCGTGTAGATAACATCTTGGACCTACTGATAACAAACAGACCCGAACTTTTCGACTCTGTAAGCGCAGAACAGGGAACAGTGATCATAAGGCCGTTGCAGAATCCCTGAATATGGAAGTAAATAGAAATATAAAAAAAGGGAGGAAGGTTTATCTGTTTAGCAAGAGTAATAGGAGGCAGATTTCAGACTACCTAACAGATCAAAACGAAAATTTCTGTTCCGACACTGACAATGTTGAGTGTTTATGGAAGAAGTTCAAGGCAATCGTAAAATGCGTTTTAGACAGGAACGTGACGAGTAAAACTGTGAGGGACGGGAAAAACCCACCGTGGTTCAACAACAAATTTAGGAAACTACTGCGAAAGCAAAGAGAGCTTCACTGCAAGTTTAAACGCAGCCAAAACCTCTCATGACAAACAGAAGCTAAACGATGTCGAAGTTAGCGTAAGGAGAGCTATGCGTGAAGCGTTCAGTGAAATCGAAAGTAAAATTCTGAGTACTGACTTGACAGAAATTCCTAGGAAGTTCTGGTCTTACGTTAAGTCAGTAAGTGGATCGAAACAGCACAGCCGGCCGGTGTGGCCAAGCGGTTCTAGGCGCGTCATTCTGGAACCGCGTGACCGCTACGGCGGCAGGTTCGAATCCTGCCTCGGGCATGGATCTGTGTGTTGTCCTTAGGTTAGTTAGGTTTAAGTAGTTCTAAGTTCTAGGGGACTGATGACCATAGATGTTAAGTCCCATAGTGCTCAGAGCCATTTGAACCATTTTTTTTTAACCAGAATCTACTCTGTAGGAATCAACATGGATTCCGGAAACACCGATCGTGTGAGACCCAACTCGCTTTATTTGTTCATGAGACCCAGAAAATATTACATACAGGCTCCCACGTAGATACCATTTTCCTTTACTTCCGGAAGGCGTTCTCTACAGTTCCGCACTCTCGCCTGATAAACAAAGTAAGAGCCTACGGAATATCAGACCAGCTGTGTGGCTGGATTGAAGAATTTTTAGCAAACAGAACACAGCATGTTGTTCTTAATGGAGAGACGTCTACAGACGTTAAAGTAACCTCTGGCGTGCCACAGGGGAGTGTTATGGGACCATTGATTTTCACAATATGTATAAATGACCTAGTAGATAGTGTCGAAAGTTCCATGCGGCTTTTCGCGGATGATGCTGTAGTATACAGGGAAGTTGCAGCATTAGAAAATTGCAGCGAAATGCAGGAAGATCTGCAGCGGATAGGCACTTGGTGCAGGGAGTGGCAACTGATCATTAACATAGACAAATCTAATGTGTTGCGAATACATAGAAAGAAGGATCCTTTATTGTATGATTATACGATAGCGGAACAAACACTGGTAGCAGTTACTTCTGTAAAATATCTGGGAGTATGCGTACGGAACGATTTGAAATGGAATGATCATATAAAATTAATTGTTGGTAAGGCGAGTGCCAGGTTGAGATTCATTGGGAGAGTCCTCAGAAAATGTAGTCCATCAACAAAGGAGGTGGCTTACAAAACACTCGTTCGACCTATGCTTGAGTATTGCTCACCAGTGTGCCATCTGTACCAGGTCGGGTTGACAGAGGAGATAGAGAAGATCCAAAGAAGAGCGGCGCGTTTCGCCACAGGGTTATTTGGTAAGCGTGATAGCGTTACGGAGATGTTTAGCAAACTCAAGTGGCAGACTCTGCAAGAGATGCGCTCTGCATCGCGGTGTAGCTTGCTGTCCATGCTTGGAGAGGGTGCGTTTGTGGATGAGGTATCGAATATATTGCTTCCCCCTAAAAATGGTTCAAATGGCTCTGAGCACTATGGGACTTAACTTCTGTGGTCATCAGTCCCCTAGAACTTAGAACTACTTAAGGGGGGTAGGACGTCAAACGGGCCGACTTGGAGCAGGAGAGGCATAACAGGACATTTTAATTTCCACTGTCTATACTTTTACAAGTAAATTCATAAAACTTTGTCAGATTGACCAGGAAGGATTCAGGATACACACTTGTAGCAGCGGAAGTTAAAAAACATAACAAAATAATATTTTTACATGTGAAATTTCATCATTTTTCACTTACTTTTGACTGCATTTGTTGTTATAGGTACACTTTTCTTCATAAGTAAGAGAGACTGTTCGATGAATTTTGCACAGCATACAAACCATAATTACAGGTGTCTGAAACTCTAGAATCTATTTAATTTATGAAAAAATTAATGAGCTGTTACATTTGAAACATTATGTTTAGAAAAAAGTCAAATTTTGTAGTTAATTATCTCAATTTTTACCACAGTTTTTAATAGATTTGGAAAATTCTAGAGTTTCATACAACTGTAAGTATAGTTTGTATGCTGTGCTAAATTCATCAAAGAATCTCTCTTACTTGTGAAGAAAAATGTAGTTATAGCAACAAATGCAGCCAACAGTAAGTGAAAAAATGATGAAATTTCATATCTAAAGCCGGCCGTGGTGGACGTGCGGTTCTAGGCGCTCCAGTCCACAGCTGCTACGGTCGCAGGTTCGAATCCTGCCTCGGGCATGGGTGTGTGTGATGTCCTTACGTTAGTTAGGTTTAAGTAGTTCTAAGTTCTAGGGGGAATGGTGACCTCAGCTGTTAAGTCCCATAGTGCTCAGAGCCATTTTTTTTCATATCTAAAAAACAAAATTATTTTGTTATGTTTTTGCACTTCCACTGCTATGAGTGTGAATCCTGAATCCTTCCTGGTCATGCTGACAAGGTTTTATGAATCTATTTGTAGAAGTATAGACAGTAGAAAATAAAATGTCCTGTGGTGCCTCTCCTGCTCCAAATCGGCCCGTTTGACGTCCTACCCCCCTTAAACCTAACTAACCGAAGGATGTCACACACCCTGCCCGAGGCAGGATTCGAACCTGCGACCGTAGCAGCAGCGCGTTTCCAAACTGTAGTGCCTAGAACCGCTCGGCCACCCCGTCCGGCGCTTCCCCCTACTTATACCTCCTGAGGAGATCACGAATGTAGAATTAGAGAGATTCGAGCGCGCACGGCGGCTTTCCGGCAGTCGTTCTTCCCGCGAACCATACGCGACTGGAACAGGAAAGGGAGGTAATGACAGTGGCACGTAAAGTGCCCTCCGCCACACACCGTTGGGTGGATTGCGGAGTGTAAATGTAGATGTAGATGCAGATGCAGATTCGCGCCATCCACTTGCCACAAAGATATCGTGGTAGGTATGATTATATGAGTAAGCAACAGAAAATTGAAAGTAAAACTATCAATTATTTTATGTACCTCATTTGCTTTTGTCCCATTGATCTTGGTATGTGTCGGTCTTTTGAGCTGGTGCGATAAAGACGTATGCAACTGCACTCTCCCAGTATTGTGTTGATTAAAAGTTATAATATGTGGAAGTCGAAAGTTTTCACTTCCTTACCGACTGCCGGCCGCTTCAGTCTGGAACCGCGCGACCGCCACGGTCGCAAGTTCGAATCCTGCCTCGGGCATGGATGTGTGTGATGTCCTTAGGTTAGTTAGGTTTAAGTAGTTCTAAGTCTAGGGGACTGATGACCTCAGACGTTAAGTCCCATAGTGCTCAGAGCCATTTGAACCATTTGAGCCTTAGCGACCCACGTCCTAATATTCACCTCACGATGCGACGAGGACTTACAATTTTAAATGGATCATTTCGGAAGCGAGGTCAACATCAAGACAGAATAGCCGTCGCAGTCACGCCGGCATTGTTGTACGTCTTTGGGCGACAAGGTAAATATTAAGCCGTACCCCATACTCAAAGGAATTAACATTGAGTAAATGTTCCAGAACCGCCACAACGTTCTTAACAATCACGCATCCATACCTTCGTGCGTTTCTGGGCATATAATTTCCTGTGCGGTTACATGTTGATCACTTCAACTCTGAACAGTTCAAGTTATCTCTCTTCTTAACCGCAATGTTGTCAAATATGTCATTCACCAGCACCTAATCACTTCAAGCAAACAGTCTCAGCTTCCATATCAGTGTAATAATTACACCCTATTAGGAATATTATAAGTCGGCTGTCACTCAGTTTTACCATAAAACCACAAACCAATTTGCAACACAGTGATTCGTAATGTGCCACATTGCACATTTATTTTACTCTTAGATAAGGACCATTTTGTATCCACCAATTTAGAAGAGACTCGGAGTATAAGTACGTCCTTTCATCGAGTTGATTTCCACCTAACATAAAATGTGGGAGAATGGAAAGTGTCACTTCCTGACCACTAAAAAGATGATGATGGCCGATGTGGCTGATAAATATAACTCTTGCAACACTCTGTTCATCACTCACTTTCGAAACAATACCTAGATACCAGAAGGATTCGTACACATAAGCAACATTGCCATAAGCATGCACATGAACATTAGGCATTAACGGCTCACTTCGACAGAAATAAAAAATGACACAGAAACTGCTGTCACAGCCTAAGCGTTTGGTTCCACTCTGAGTTTCTGAAAGTGCTAAGAGCTGGTGCATGGATGTAGTTCCAGGAACAGTTCTTGCAGGTGAAAAACGTGCAGAAAGACAACTACGAAGTTAAGATAGCTCCTGGTTTGAAATAAAGAAAACTGACACTTGTTTCAGGTCTTCTTGAAAAAACTGAAAAATTTGCCCAGCACTAAGTCTCTGTCCATGAAACGTTATTTTCAGACTTTCTATTGTAACAAGCTTTCCAAAGCGTCAACAATTCCATCACAGAAAGATTTACGGTCGCTAGTTGCAAAAATTGACCAAGTGCATTTAATTTCTAAGTCATGTCCACGATCGCATACATTCAAAAAATTCTTGCAGTTTCTGTACTGTGCAGCACAGCCATCTTTTAAATATTCAGTAGTACTTACAGGCCGCTCAAATTCTTGTTTAAAGAACTGTAATATAATTTTCTCCGTTTGATGGACCACGGCACCATCATGCTCCAAATCTTCGGAAATGATGCAGAGGCCTTTAGATGGCAATCTTGGTCTTTCTTATAGTACCCACAAATTGTGAGACGAGTGCATCTCCCATTATCCTAGTGATAACCTTGTGCTTCGTCCTGCGCAAGAAAGCTGAAATTTTCACAGAGGCTAATCAATAACAAAATAGATTTCTCTTGAAGAGTTACCTTCCTCATTTTCAAATAATTGTATTGAGATTTCGCGACGAAGGAATGAGATGCAAGTTTCTCTACTGTACCAGAAATTCACAAACTTATGACAGTGTACTTACTTGAAGAACCAAATTCATCCTGTGCGTTGAAACCCACTGGTTGCTTTGAACTCTTTCATCAGGGTCAAAATCGTCTATCTGATTTTACAGGTATTGCTAAAGTGGGGTGTAGGAGGACATTTGTCGCGAAGACGAGCATACAGGTTCTGTGATGTTGTAAGTTATTGCTCGCGTTAGATGTTGGTAGGTCTTTTTTTCCTTTTTTTTTAGATTAATGACATGTAGAAGAACTGAACATTTTGATGAATGATGCATGCACATACAGAATGAGTAACAGATGCTGCTGCTACTACACACTATTTCGGGCCAAGGTGGGTAAATGTAGAAAAGCCTACTTTGTTTTCAGGAAATTTCTGTTTGTATACTGACTACAGTTCAGTTAAATTATTTAAAATCAGTCGCTCCTGTTCATGTACATTTATTTTCCCTGACGCTCACTTTGTCTTCCTTTCCTGCCATTATTATAGAGTTTTTATCAAATAAATTGAAATTTTTTGCTCTGTCACTTGTTTCCTTTGGTAATATCTTTCCTCTTTTACGTTCAGGTGGTTATCAAATTCCCTTTTGTTTCAAAGATTACGTGCCTGATGTAGCCATTATTCAGAGACTGACACAGTCAAAAGTAGAATTTTTTTCGATTATTGGAATCTTTCATTTTCTCTTTCATTTGTTTCATTAATTTATCAAAATGGTTTACGTTCTGTTAATGTTGATAGTTTTCATACTCATATTTCTCTCTGAGTTCAACATCATACACGCGTGCAAGGTTATTTTGTAATGCGTCCGTTGCAGATTCCAGATTACATTTGGTTACTGCAACCCCCCTGTGACGTGGAATAGAATGCAATTTAGTTGGAGACAATCCAAAATCTGTTAAACCCTTATATTCTGTAACCTACCTTCTACAAGTTGGGCATAGTTTTTTACCAAGAACAATAGAAAGTCCTTTCTCTCTCGTTTCCTTTGCTTGCTGTAATGTCACTTCACGCAAACTAGAAGACAGTGCTTTTTTGTACAGCTGAATGAGTCAACGTATCGCTTTGTATGAGAAATAAAAGGCATTACTGAAAATGCCTCGATAAAGAACATCCAATTGCAGTAAACCATTTACGGGCAAATCAATATTACAATCACTTCCTGATATTACTTATTCTGGTTTGTACACAATGTTATTAACTGCTGGCTTCAAAAATATTTACCTGTTAAAACCTTCCAGTTTTACTTGAAAATTTCCCACAGAAGTACCTCTGTAATGCATATTTTCAACGACAGGGATTCCAATTTTTTTGTGGTTTTTATCAGTTTAGTGTAGTTAACTTAAGTCTTCTTACAATAAATCAAGATGGCTCAAATGGCTCTGAGCACTATGGGACTTAACAGCTGTGGTCATCAGTCCCCTAGCACTTAGAACTACTTAAACCTAACTAACCTAAGGACATCACACACATCCACGCCCGAGGCAGGATTCGAACCTGCGACCGTAGCAGTCGCGCGGTTCCGGACTGCGCGCCTAAAACCGCGAGACCACCGCGGCCGGCAATAAATCAAGAAAGTACAAGCTTATATGTAAGAAATTAAATTTAAAAACAGATTAGTTATAAATAGTGATGTACAGTCTTAGACATAAAAACTGACCGCCGGGCGGCCGCCACAGAGACTAAGTCCGAGTCGTTCACTTAAGGTGGCCAATAAACTGATCGCCCCTGACAACTCTAAGTCCGGCCGTCTGCACAATCTGGCAACACTGTAAGATGCGGAAGTGTTAGGAGGAAGTGTTGTCTACTTCCTAGATAATATTGAGGAATTGAGCCCGTGGTCTTGCGGTAATCGTCGTGCATTCTAAACTTAGAGTCGCATGTTCGCGTCCAACAATTTTTTTTTTTTTTTTTTTTTTTTTTTTTTTTTTTTTTTTTTTTTACCACGTTTCGGTCTAAAGTTATGAGTCTGACTGAACATCGAAGACAATTCGCTTAACATTCTACCCACCCCCAATAATAAGTATTCCAGAAACAATTCCACAGGACAGCTCGTGGCTGCGTCGCGATCATAACAGCTTACGCTCGGGCGTTTCCTCGCGCTGCAGCGGCTACCGGCCACCGGCCAGACGCCACCCGCCGCCTGAAATCCGGCGCCGCCCATGTGAAGGTGGCGCCACGCTATCAGTGTATGTATCAATACCATTTTCGAATTTGAAGTTCTAGTTATCATCTTGCAGTTAAGCATTGGTTTTTGCATATTTGAAAATCATGAACTACAGGGTAAGCATTGTAAAATTGAGTCGCAAGTGGAAAAAGGTGTAACATCTGCAACACAACGTTTACTTTTATTATAACAGAGGGGTGAATGTAGAGGAGGCAGCTAGAAATATTTGAACTGTGTTTGGAGCGAGTGCTTTTGGGAAAAATACGCCAGAAAAAGATATTCTTGTTTCAACAAAGATCGTTCTGGCATGAATGATTTTCCACATTAAGGAAGTCTCGACTATTGATATATGTGACAGATTACCATTTTTCCATCATGCGACATTTGCATTCAACAGGCAAAGTTCAGAAGTCTGGTGTAGGAGTACTGCATGCTCTAAATCGAAACAACAAAAATCAACGGAGTTACTATTATTGAACGTCATCAGGTCGCTCATTGAGCATTCCTTTGCGGTACTGTTACTGGTGACGTGTTATGATGCCTTCATCGTTAACTTCCTAAGAAGAAATGAAAGGCTGAGCCCCACCAAAAGACGTAGACTAGAGCAAAGAGTTGTTGTTGTTGTGGTCTTCAGTCCAGAGACTGGTTTGATGCAGCTCTCCATGCTACTCTATCCTGTGCAAGCTTTTTCATCTCCCAGTACCTACTGCAACCTACATCCTTCTGAATCTGCTTAGTGTATTCATCTCTTGGTCTCCCTCTACGATTTTTACCCTCCACGCTGCCCTCCAATACTAAATTGGTGATCCCTTGATGCCTCAGAACATGTCCTACCAACCGATCCCTTCTTCTGGTCAAGTTGTGCCACAAACTTCTCTTCTCCCCAATCCTATTCAATACTTCCTCATTAGTTATGTGATCTACCCATCTAATCTTCAGCATTCTTCTGTAGCACCACATTTCGAAAGCTTCTATTCTCTTCTTGTCCAAACTATTTATCGTCCATGTTTCACTTCCATACATGGCTACACTCCATACAAATACTTTCAGAAATGACTTCCTGACACTTAAATCAATACTGGATGTTAACAAATTTCTCTTCTTCAGAAACGCTTTCCTTGCCATTGCCAGCCTACATTTTATATCCTCTCTACTTCGACCATCATCAGTTATTTTGCTCCCCAAATAGCAAAACTCCTTTACTACTTTAAGTGCCTCATTTCCTAATCTAATTCCCTCAGCATCACCCGACTTAATTCGACTACATTCCATTATCCTTGTTTTGCTTTTGTTGATGTTCATCTTATATCCTCCTTTCAAGGCACTGTCCATTCCATTCAACTGCTCTTTCAAGTCCTTTGCTGTCTCTGACAGAATTACAATGTCATCGGCGAACCTCAAAGTTTTTATTTCTTCTCCATGAATTTTAATACCTACTCCTAATTTTTCTTTTGTTTCCTTTACTGCTTGCTCAATATACAGATTGAACAACATCGGGGAGAGGCTACAACCCTGTCTTACTCCCTTCCCAACCACTGCTTCCCTTTCATGTCCCTCGACTCTTATAACTGCCATCTGGTTTCTGTACAAATTGTAAATAGCCTTTCGCTCCCTGTATTTTACCCCTGCCACCTTTAGAATTTGAAAGAGAGTATTCCAGTCAACATTGTCAAAAGCTTTCTCTAAGTCTACAAATGCTAGAAACGTAGGTTTGCCTTTCCTTAATCTTTCTTCTAAGATAAGTCGTAAGGTCAGTATTGCCTCACGTGTTCCAGTGTTTCTACGGAATCCAAACTGATCTTCCCCGAGGTTGGCTTCTACTAGTTTTTCCATTCGTCTGTAAAGAATTCGTGTTAGTATTTTGCAGCTGTGACATATTAAGCTGATAGTTCGGTAATTTTCACATCTGTCAACACCTGCTTTCTTTGGGATTGGAATTATTATGTTCTTCTTGAAGTCTGAGGGTATTTCGCCTGTTTCATACATCTTGCTCACCAGATGGTAGAGTTTTGTCATGACTGGCTCTCCCACGGCCGTCAGTAGTTCCAATGGAATATTGTCTACTCCGGGGGCCTTGTTTCGACTCAGGTCTTTCAGTGCTCTGTCAAACTCTTCACGCAGTATCATATCTCCCATTTCATCTTCATCTACATCCTCTTCCATTTCCATAATATTGTCCTCAAGTACATCGCCCTTGTATAGACCCTCTATATACTCCTTCCACCTTTCTGCTTTCCCTTCTTTGCTTAGAACTGGGTTTCCATCTGAGCTCTTGATATTCATACAAGTCGTTCTCTTATCTCCAAAGGTCTCTTTAATTTTCCTGTAGGCGGTATCTATCTTACCCCTAGTGAGATAGGCCTCTACATCCTTACATTTGTCCTCTAGCCATCCCTGCTTAGCCATTTTGCACTTCCTGTCGATCTCATTTTTGAGACGTTTGTATTCCTTTTTGCCTGTTTCACTTACTGCATTTTTATATTTTCTCCTTTCATCAATCAAATTCAGTATTTCTTCTGTTACCCAAGGATTTCTACTAGCCCTCATCTTTTTACCTACTTGATCCTCTGCTGCCTTCACTACTTCATCCCTCAAAGCTACCCATTCTTCTTCTACTGTATTTCTTTCCCCCATTCCTGTCAATTGCTCCCTTATGCTCTCCCTGAATCTCTGTACAACCTCTGGTTCTTTTAGTTTATCCAGGTCCCATCTCCTTAAATTCCCACCTTTTTGCAGTTTCTTCAGTTTTAATCTAGAGGTCATAACCAATAGATTGTGGTCAGAGTCCACATCTGCCCCTGGAAATGTCTTACAATTTAAAACCTGGTTCCTAAATCTCTGTCTTACCATTATATAATCTATCTGATACCTTTTAGTATCTCCAGGGTTCTTCCATGTATACAACCTTCTTTCATGATTCTTAAACCAAGTGTTAGTTATGATTATGTTGTGCTCTGTGCAAAATTCTACAAGGCGGCTTCCTCTTTCATTTCTGTCCCCCAATCCATATTCACCTACTATGTTTCCTTCTCTCCCTTTTCCTACACTCGAATTCCAGTCAACCATGACTATTAAATTTTCGTCTCCCTTCACAATCTGAATAATTTCTTTTATTTCATCATACATTTCTTCAATTTCTTCGTCATCTGCAGAGCTAGTTGGCATATAAACTTGTACTACTGTAGTAGGTGTGGGCTTCGTATCTATCTTGGCCACAATAATGCGTTCACTATGCTGTTTGTAGTAGCTTATCCGCATTCCTATTTTCCTATTCATTATTAAACATACTCCTGCATTACCCCTATTTGATTTTGTGTTTATAACCCTGTAGTCACCTGACAAGAAGTCTTGTTCCTCCTGCCATCGAACTTCACTAATTCCCACTATATCTAACTTCAACCTATCCATTTCCCTTTTTAAATTTTCTAACCTACCTGCCCGATTAAGGGATCTGACATTCCACGCTCCGATCCATAGAACGCCAGTTTTCTTTCTCCTGATAACGACATCCTCTTGAGTAGTCCCCGCCCGGAGATCCGAATGGGGGACTATTTTACCTCCGGAATATTTTACCCAAGAGGACGCCATCATCATTTAATCATACAGTAAAGCTGCATGCCATCGGGAAAAATTACGGCTGTAGTATCCCCTTGCTTTCAGCCGTTCGCAGTACCAGCACAGCAAGGCCGTTTTGGTTATTGTTACAAGGCCAGATCAGTCAATCATCCAGACTGTTGCCCTTGCAACTACTGAAAAGGCTGCTGCCCCTCTTCAGGAACCACACGTTTGTCTGGCCTCTCAACAGATACCCCTCCATTGTGGTTGCACCTACGGTACGGCTATCTGTATCGCTGAGGCACGCAAGCCTCCCCACCAACGGCAAGGTCCATGGTTCATGGGGGGGAGAGCAAAGAGTAGTGTGAACATAATATTTTACATCTGATAGCTCCAGAAGTGTGTTGTGGACTACGAATTCTGCCTCAGGGGGTGTGTGCAACACAGCTAGACACCTTTCGGTCGCAGTGTAAGAAAGTCGAGCAACAAAACTACATCACCTGTGCTACTGCATGATAACTCACTCTGTTGATTTGAGAAAGAAAACTATCCAGGAAATTGATAGGAAAGTCGTCTCTCAGACACTTGTATTGATGGGGAAGTCCTCTCTAAAGCACTTGTCTCTCTCGTCATAGCCGGCCGCGATGGTTGGTTGGTTGTTTTGGGGAAGGAGACCAGACAGCGTGGTCATCGGTCTCATCGGATTAGGGAACGATGGGGAGGGAAGTCGGCCGTGCCCTTTCAGGGGAACCATCCCGGCATTTGCCTGGAATGATTTAGGGAAATCACGGAAAACCTAAATCAGGATGGCCGGACGCGGGATTGAACCGTCGTCCTCCCGAATGCGAGTCCAGTGTCTAACCACTGCGCCACCTCGCTCGGTCCGGCCGCGGTGGTCTAGCGGTTCAGGCGCTCAGTCCGGAACCGCGCGACTACTACGGTCGCAGGTTCGAATCCTGCCTCGGGCGTGGATGTGTGTGATGTCCTTAGGTTAGTTAGGTTTAAGTAGTTCTAAGTTCTAGGGGACTGATGACCACAGCCGGCCGCGGTGGCCGTGCGGTTCTGGCGCTGCAGTCCGGAACCGCGAGGCTGCTACGGTCGCAGGTTCGAATCCTGCCTCGGGCATGGGTGTGTGTGATGTCCTTAGGTTAGTTAGGTTTAAGTAGTTCTAAGTTCTAGGGGACTTATGACCTAAGATGTTGAGTCCCATAGTGCTCAAAGCCATTTGAACCATTTTTTTGATGACCACAGATGTTAAGTTCCATAGTGCTCAGAGCCATTTGAACCTCTCGTCATTTATTCGTAAGATATTACCTTTCCCGCTCTTGATCGATCAACCGTCAAGGCTATTCATTTATAGACGAAAATACTCTTAAAACTACCATGGTTTAATGACATCGTTAAAACAAGTAGGTTTCTACGGGCGTAGAATTTGTGAACAACTGTAGCATTGTCAGATTATTTGAGATATCGTGAAAGAAAATTCAGCTGCTGATTAATTTCTCTTTGATGATTACTGTTGCGTTTAGTAAACTAATGGAAAATGCAAATAAAATATTCACTGTGGTAATACAAATTAAATTCAGCTTACTACAGAAACATCACGACGGTAGTCTATCTCAATAAAGCATTAAGTGTCTGTAAGACGATTGAGCCTATTTTAACACGATTTAGTAGGATATTACCGACTTTTGAATTCGAAAAGATCTGTATTTATTTCATTTCCTGTATCATTCGCAAGTATTATGGAAAAGAGGCATTTCATAGATAAAATTATGTATTCATAACAACAAAAAATATGTCGGCAGAAAACAAAAGTGGCATTATGAAATTGGCAGTACCGTAAGGCTTTCGCTCTGACACTAAGGGTTACTGTACGTAGCAAGACGAATTTCCTCGAGCGTTAACTTAAGATTCCCTTATTGAGTTTGTATCTGCCTGCTTGTAGCTCAGCTACAAAAGAATTAAAAATCTGGCTTTCAGCGAGTCTCGAAAGGCGAACGAAAGCAGCTTGTACCTGGTAGCCAAGCATGTTACCTGGGAACTGGTGTTTTTCTAAAGTGGGAAGACATCCTTTTGTGGTTGAATTGTTGGCAAAAGTCAGTCAGACGTGTGCCGTTGGTCTAAGCGTTTCGGTATGTGAATTTGTACCAATGGTTTTTCTACAGGTTTTTTCTGTTCCAAATAGAGAGTTGAAGTCTCCCATTAGAATTTTCACGTCATCTTGGTGAATTTCGCTCATAGTATTTTCGAGTGTGTTCCAGAATTTTTCGACATTTTTGGTGTTTCTCTTCTTTTCGATGTTGGTGGGAGCACGTGCATTGATGAGTGTATATTTTTTACTGGGGCTCTGAATGAGCGTAGTCATAAGTCGATTGTTGATGGGTGTGATTTCTTTGACAGAGTTAATGATAGATCTGTGTTCGAGAAAAGCAATGCCGAAGATTGGTACGCCTTTCGCTACCTTTTGTTGTATTTTGCTCTTGAAGATGCAATGGTTTCCATAATGCAAGGTTTCACTGTCAGTTAGTCGTGGTTCGTGAAGAGCAAGGATGATAATTTTTTGTTGGTCGATTTCTTTTGTGAGATTATATAGTTTTCGTGCTTGGATCAATGTATCGATGTTTAGTTATAAAAAAAAAAAAGTTCTTATGTGTGTGAAATCTTATGGGACTTAACTGCTAAGGTCATCAGTCCCTAAGCTTACACACTACTTAACGTAAATTATCCTAAGGACAAACACACAGACACCCATTCCCGAGGGAGGACACGAACCTCCGCCGGGACCAGCCGAACAGTCCATGACTGCTGCGCCTCAGACCGCTCGGCTAATCCCGCGCGGCGTGTAGTTTTCAAATGCATGTTTTCTGCTTGTAGGGAAATTACAAGAGATCTTCAATATTCTCTGCCGTGCTAACCTGGACTCCCCAGAATGCAAAATTCCAACTGCCGCCTGTCGACAGCCGGGTTGTGTACCACCTGGGGTAAACTTGACTTTGCTTGCACAGTTCATGTTTGCTTGTGTTTCATTGGTTTGGCTGGATGATTCCACGACCGGACAGGACCAGAGGGTGTTGAAGCCTTTGGAAGCAAATATTTTCAGCCGAGCTCATTGACCTAACAGACGGTGACCAGAGTAGCGGTGGTTTTCACTCAGACGTGTCTGGATTTTGAGTTCAACGGATTGAGTAGTCGTTCAGGATTGTGTTAGTATTTGGTTCACTCCAAGTATTTGATTTCCTCGGCACCACCCATATGGGGGAGGGTTTCCCCTATCGGCCCCACGGGATTATTATTATTATTATTATTGTCATTATGTCATCAGCAAATCCGATATGTGCATCTTCCCACCACTGAAATAGATGTGCATTGTTCGATTCAGTGTTTCCATCACATAAATATGGGTTATAATTACGTTATATTGCTGCTAGTAGACACATTTCTTACTTGTTCTTAGGCAGTTGCTACCTGTTACTGCATCATAGGAATTTATGTGCGCAGCATTGTTGCAATACAGACGTTCAAATTATCCGATTTCTGTAATTTCATTTCGATACCAGATCGTTCTAATCGGATTCAGCAAGTCAGTCTTAATGTGGATATACGAATACGACTCTCATCATTTGATAGACTAGGTAAACCACATTCTTAATCGGACGGTTGAATCTAGATCACTTATTTATGACAGGGCCTGAATAACACTGTGGAAAATAATAATACAATGTGCTTATTACTAATATGTTATTTAAATATAAATATATGAACGAACGAGATAACAAGTTTATTTACAGGAGCAGAGCCCCATCCATCATAGCAGAGCAGTGCGAGATTGGTTTCAGGGCCAAGAGAGGACAAAGCTGTTGCCGTTTGTTCCACGATCACCGAACATTAACCAGATAGAGAATATGTGGGCAGAGGTAACAAGGTCATTGCCATGTGGACCTACAAATGCAAGCGACCTTTGGACGAATATAGAAAACGTATGTTGGGAAGTAAACCATCACGCTACACTGTCGACGACTTAATGAAATCAATGCCCCATGCCTTCGAGAAATCTTACGTAATGATCGTGGGTGGGTTGGTTACTAAAAGTATACTCGTCCACAAAACCCATGTGGACAATTATCTGATAGTCGGTCAAGCTTTGCTTTGTCGCAGCTCTTTAGATACAAGTCCATTTACTTTCAGTCTGCTTCTTACAATTCTTGCAATGCAAGGTAATTGAAAAATCTCATCCACTCGACGCCAACTGAGGAAGTGACTGGTGCATGTGTTGTTCAACACACAGTAGTTTCACCCTCACTGGAATCAATGACGTTTTGTGTGTGTGTGTGTGTGTTTTCGTGTTCACGCACAATCTGAATCGATACTATTAACATTAGAGAGACAACAAACAATAAATATTGCATCAAATATGACTGTAAAGTTTTTTAATGCGATGGAAAGTTACAAACTGAATTTTTACCCAACCCACGATCTGTATATTACGTTAAGTATGATGTATTAACTCCATAGTATCGTTAGCAGAGAGAGTGCGCTCTTGTTGTCGAGGCTCGCGACAAGTGCAGCGATTAGCAGTGCCCAACGACGCCGCGATTTGTTTATGTTAGCTGAGCGTGGACACTGCAACAGACGCTTCGCCATAAACAGAAAGAAATCACCTTGGCTCTGACTGCAGTGATCGGATATCACTGCCTGCGTGTTCTTACAGTAACCAACGTGAGACTCTACTCACAGGTGCCATGGAGCAATTGCAACGGGTATCATGTCATTAGTCATCAGAATATTAACCAGTGATGAAATGTCCACTCTATTTGAATCCCAAGAAAATAGGAACCTTCTCACGAAGGAATGTGAGGTGATATCAAATTTTATCCAACATACAAAAATTAACTGCAAAATGGCTCTGAGCACTATGGGACTCAACATCTGAGGTCATCAGTCCCCTAGAGCTTAGAACTAATTAAACCTAACCAACCTAAGGACATCACACACATCCATGCCAGAGGCAGGATTCGAACCTGCGACCGTAGCAGTCACGCGGATCCGGACTGAAGTGCCTAGAACCGCACGACCACCGCGGCCGGCAATTAACTGCAGGGCTTTCATGTATGCAGTAGTAGCACACAAGGAAATATTGTCTTGGAAGCGTATATTTCATTTCCTCTTCTCGTATTAACGCCCTTGTTTTAGTATGAAGTGAGAAAATAAACACGAAAAACTTAAGTTCCTGACAAGCATATTAGTCATTTTCTCTTCTCATATCATAACTTTTGTTTTAGTATGAAGTAAAAAAATAACCAGTTTAAGGTTGTGAAGCATAATATGACACCAGATTCTTATCGTAGGCACTATCGGAAACGCAAAAAGCAGGGTTGGATTTGGATGCCGTTGAAGTCCCGTTACACTGATGGCAAGACAAATGTTCGCATATCACCTATATTGCCTCAAAAAACAATTGCATCTTAAATATCGAAGGACCGACGTCCACACTGTCACAGCTCGTTGAAATACAGCTAAGACCGGAGATTAATATTTATGATCGACTGGGCTTCGAACCTGGACCTCCTGCTTACTAGACAGACATGCTGATCATTGCACTATTTTTTTTTAAAACAGTTTGAGAGGACTTTCAGCACCAGGTAGGCGGAGGCAAAGAGGGCAGGGGACGAAGATACGAGGCCTGGCCTCAATGCCTCCCCCATACCTGTCACTGAGCAGCTGCATTATTCCCATGTACTGCATGTTTGCACCCATATATACCTTTAAATTGTTGAACAAAATTGAAGTAGTATAGACAAAGGTGCAAAAATGACCCCTTTTGGTATTATGGGCCCCCTACATATTTGGAAGTACAGGCCACGAATTCTAGCTGAGAGCACATGAACTACTAGAACTAGTTGCCAAACTTTACTGTAGAGTGCACAGACGTAGTAGCTGTCATCGTTTGTGAGTAGTTGTGCTGTGAATATTTTCGCTGCCATCAAAAGTTTGAAAGGTTAGTGTTTACTTGAATAAAACTCAAATTTCTAACATGTTATTAGTAAAACTAAGGTAAGGTACGTATTTGGCTTCTTCTGGGACGCCGTTTTACATTAATTAACGTCAGTTGCGAACCAAACTAACCATAGGCAAAATCGTTTTTCCCAAGACGTCGAGGGTGGATATATGGGCCCCTTTTGCTGCTGGTATTATGGGCCCCGTAAAGTCAATCAGATTTTATGGGACCATTTACAAATATTGCTACTCTTTATGTTTCAGATGCCTCGAAGACATCTTGTACCCCCCAAAAAATCGAAACGGTAATCATGGGACAAAGCAAATATGGCAAATGCTATTGTAGCTATTAAAGAGAAAAAAAATGGGGTTGAAAAAAGCGGTTAAAGTGTACTCTGTCCCTCGATCTATGCTCCAAAGGCTTTCACGAATCGATAAACCAGTCGAAGAAATAATTAACATTAAATTGGGTCGTCCACCGGTTTTACCACAGGGACTTGAGGGCGGACTGGTTAAATATCTTCTCATTATGGAATCCAAATTCTACGGCTTTACCATAAAAGACGTCAGGCGCATGGCCTACCAGCTTTGCACAAGAAATAAAATCCCTCATCCATTTGTAAATGGCGAAGTTGCTGGTCGAGCTTGGTTTGACCATTTTATGTCACGGTACAAAAATATTCTGTCTATTTTGAAGCCATCCGCAACTTCGATTTCACGTGCTAATGGGTTTAATAAACAAGCTGCCGACAATTTCTTAAATTTACTTGAAGCTGCCTTCAGTAACTACAAATATCCTGCGGACAGAGTTTTTAATGTAGACGAGTTAGGCCTTAGTGTCGTTCAAAGCAAAATTTCTCGTGTCATCGGCCTGAGGGGAAAAAGGCAAGCTGGTGCATTATCTGCAGCTGAAAGAGGATCACTTGTAACGTGTGTGTTCTGCATGAGCGCGTCTGGTACTTTCGTCCCACCAATGCTAATTTTCCCCAGGAAAAATATGACGGATACACTGATGAAAGGGGCTCTGCCTGGCTCTGTAGGAAGGTGTCATCCCTCTGGTTGGATTCAGAGCAACCTTTTCACTGACTGGTTAATCCATTTTATCTCTAAAACAAAGCCATCAAAACATGATCCTATTTTGCTTATTTTAGATGGCCGCCATACCCATACAAAGAATATTGATGTAATTGACACAGCTCGTGAACACGTTACAATAGTTAGCTTGCCTTTGCACACTACACACAAGCTGCAACCACTAGATAGGAGCTTCATGGGACCCCTTAAGAATCATTATAGTGACTACATAAGGTAATGGATGCTGCACAACAATCGGCCTCTTAGACCGTACGATATTGCTGAGCTACTTGGGAATGCATTCCTGAAATATCAAACAGCTGAAATAGCCATTTCAGGGTACAGAGTAACAGGAATTTTTCCTGTAAATCGCAAAGTGTTTAATGATATTGACTTTGCTCCCTCTGAAGATATTGACGTTCAAAGTCTGACTGTAGATGCTCTGAAAGCCAGTAAAGGGCGAACTCCTAAGGACATGCCTTCAAGTCAATCAGCTCAATGCATTCATCCTGGCACATCATCAACATTAACTACACCATCTGCAAGAGACTTGGCAGAAGCTGGGCCCTCAGGATGCTCTTCCCAACAACGTTTTGGTCATGTTTCTCCCCAAGACGTATTACCGATACCAAGACCAAGAAGAAAATTGACAAACAAAGCCCCTAAACCCATTACTTGTGTTGTTGTAACTTCTCTTTCTAAACGTGCACTAGAAGAGGCAGAAGAAAAGAAAAATAAGAAAACTAAGAAGAAGAAACAAGACGGAAAAGAAAA
Organism: Schistocerca americana; assembly: GCF_021461395.2. NCBI lineage: Eukaryota > Metazoa > Arthropoda > Insecta > Orthoptera > Acrididae > Schistocerca > Schistocerca americana. Next base: position 206,309,513 of record NC_060126.1, on the reverse strand, counting down.
GAACAGTACAACGAAGAAAGGCGGCAATGAAAAAAAAATTCTAGAACAAGTAGGAGAAATAGTGTATGAACATGAATCAAATGAAGAAGGTGAAGAGGCAAGTGTAGGTTTTGATTCGGGACAATCCCTCCCAGACATTGAAGTTGGTGTTTCTGTCCCTGATGTTGACGACGCTGTATGTCTATTTTGTGAAGGGGTTTTTTCAAAGGACGCAAAATGTGAACTTTGGGTCCAGTGTATAGCCTGTGAGATGTGGGCTCACAACGAATGCGCTGAATGATGCTTATGTGTGTGACCATTGTAAATAGACTAGGCGTAGGCTGTGAAAATCATCCCACCAGTAGACTAATTAACAATGTTCAAAGTGAATCTTTCCTTCATTACACACAAAAATTAAATTAAATTTTTTTTTCAAATTTTTGTTTCTTTTTATTTCAGACTACCTTGGGGCCCATATTACCAGCACAAATTCTTGACGCAACAAAATGCAGACTATCAGTAAAAAAACAAAATTTTGTTTTAAATATTACAAACTTGAACCAAAACATGTCGTAACTATTGCAGGACATACTAGAGAAATGTTTTACGTTAATTTCAGATGATTATACTAAAAATAAAAGATGTTATGTAAAAAAAAACAAAGTGGGGGCCCATTTGTCCACCTTTACCTCTAATTAAGGTAAAATGAATTACAGATTGCCGCCTCCAATGGCGTTCGTTCCTTGAAACTTATAACAGTGAAAAGGGTGACGGAAAAATACATAACAAACATTCATTCAGAAATATATTCACAGTTTAAGGTATTTTGCACTGGATGCATATGAGGTCTGTAAGGAAGCCGTATATTTTTCAACAAATGAAAAAAAATTCGGAGCCGGAGGGGCTTTGCCAAATTAGAACAAATCTGATTTTAGAACCAACGTAAAAGAATATTCCAGGAATAAAAAAAAGTGAAATAATAGTATTCTGCTTCTAGTCCAGAAAACTGTCCACCTCTTCATAGCCCACATAAAGCAAGAGATAAAAAATTTGAAACCTTTCCTTATATTTGTTATTCTTTTTCAAAATAAAATGTTCTTCTGCAATATAAAACATGTACTCTTCTAAGTTTTGTTTGTTACGACGTAAAACACAAACTGTCCCAGAAGCCACGAATGACTGTTATTCTTTGCGGACGGGTAACATTTGCAGTCAGGTTGTAAAGCTTCAGTTATCGGTATATGACTTTCTGCGGTTCTGTTGATAGTGCTAATTTCTTCCTAGTCCAGTTCCAAATTCTGATTATATTTTTACATAAAAAGATGTGCGCTACAGTTTCTACAAGCCGACATTTGTCGCAGTATGGAGATGGTCTCAATTTGATTTTCCATAGTCGTTCCGCTGAGGGTATGGTTTCGTTTACAACGTTGCACCATACGGCACTGACTCTAGTTGGTAGAATTTTACTGTTGATTTTTTTTCCAGACGTTCCTCCTGTTTTTTGTAGGTTAATTTACCGGAATTGATTTGTGAAGTCGATGTCTGGGAGTATAATCATAGACGGTTCTAGTGTTGGTTTGTGCTGGTGGAAGTATTATACAGCTCCAATCGCATAGTACTTTCGAACATAATCTAGGCTGGCGTGCTACAATAACAGGAGCGTTCCTCTCCCCAGGATCTAACGAGAGGAACAGAAGTTTCGTGATGCCTGTCTTAGTGGCATGTATTAGTTTAAAAGCACGTCTTTAATTCCAAGTCCTCCGTTTTGCCTCTGCAAAGTCGCCGTGTGGAGGCATACTTTGAAGATATTTTGTTTCCACACATACCCAGAGGCTACAGCTAATATCTTATGTGCAGTGACCTGCAGTATCGGTAAGATTGCTACGACATGATATATTTTGCTAAGTATGTTTGTAGTTATAAAGTGAACTTTCTGCAGTCGGTCTAACAATAGCATGTCATGGTCCTTCAACAAGGTTCCGATGACATTAAGTTTCCGCTCCCAATTGTTCGTGGCCATACGCTTGGGATTCGCCCTTAACCTCAAGCCGACTTGGAGTCTCTCTTCAGTTACATCTAACCAGTGCGCACCTGTTGCACTACTGTAAGAACCGAGATGCAGGTTCATTTGGCTACAAGAATGCGTATGTTCCTCCAGCATGACGGGGCTCCTGCACATTCTAGTCGTCAGGTGACACATTATCCAAACCTAACATTTCCCGGAAGGTGGATCATTAGATACGGGCACTTTTCTTGGCCTTCAAGGTCCTCGGACTTTATCTCTTTGGATTTCTGGCTGCGGGGATGGTTAAAGGCGAAGTCTACAAATAAAAAGTAAACCCAAGAGCCGATTTGATCGTTCGGGTTATGAATAGTGCAGCCTTCATAAAAGAACGCAAAAACGACCTCAATAGAGCTACACGTGGTGTTATCAAGAGAAGTCAAATGTGCATTGAAGTTGGTTGGTGAATTTTTGAAAATCAACTTTGAATGTCCTCATTTGTCTTTGCTTGGAGTTTGATAGCGTTACGTACTAACAGTTGTATCTCTGTACCCAATAAAAAGAGGACGCATTTATATGGAATTTTTTTCGTCTGTACTACCACCTGCTAAAATATCCTGAAACACCCTGTATATGGATATATGTGTGGTGTCTGTTCTTTCGGACATGTCAGAAAGAAAATGCTTCATAGCATTCTGCAACGACCTTCGATCCAGGTGCAGGGGTTGATACAGATTTCAGAGCTGCTTGGCTGTGTGAATAAAAATAGATGCTACGATTTTTGTAGGGTCTACTCTAATTTTCCTCCGTGCACATGCTGACAGAAAAAAAAACGTGTAATACTGTGACCATCTTCCATAAAGAGATTCTAGGCAGTACATCATACCTGGTACTTTCATCTGTTTTCGACCTGTCAGTAAACCACTATATTATGTCTGCTGCACCGTGTTGTGGTTCGTTTTTCCACTGTTCCCTGCTTCCAACTGTTACATGGCAAAGTTTATTGAAACAGCTAGAAGTTATTGTGTAGTTAGTCGGCATTTCCCCAGCTATCGCCTTACTGATTTGGGATTCCATATATTATAACTATATCCAGTTATTTACAATTTTTAGCCTTTATGTCCCTGGCGCTGCCTCCATTTTAAGCCACAGGTGTAAGGCGGGCATGTCTAGCATAATATCCATTCCAAGAGTGGATGTCCTGCTAATTCCATCTGTTTGTGAAAGCAGGCCAGTCTCTGCACTTTGTCAGACTCCCTAGCAGCCACCTTCTGTTCGACTTTGTTCATATTAGAGGCCAATAAATTATCATTGGTCTTTTTGCAGGGATGTATATCCAGTACGTACTGGGTTTACACCCCAGTTTACCCTACAGCAGCTTCTAGTGCTTATAAGATTATCTTTCGCAGTGGAAAATATTCTTTATGTGAGGTATTCATAATAGTTTTCCATCCAGGGCTACCTCTAGATACACTACAACCCTCTCTAAAGTTTCATCGAGAAACATAATTTTTCAGTATGTATGCTGGACATGCTTCCCCATAAATAATACTACACCAATTTTCGTGGAGCCTGTCTTTAAATACTTTTTCACAATGTTCAGTGCACATAGGTTTAACGGTACTAGCAAATTTTCTTACTGTGAATAGATCGTCTACTTATTCTTTTCAAGAGTAGTATCCCGCATTCAGCTCATGTATGAGTTCATTCACCACTAGGTTCTTCATCACTAACCATTTACTCGAAGATCGCATTCCTCGACATCCAGGAGGATACACAGAGAGCATCCAGAAAGGGTAGTGCTTTTTCCACCTTCTCAACAAGTTGGTGAAGTGTTACTTCACATGATTTGATTCGCAAGTATTATGAAAATGTGGCATTTCATGGATAAAATTATGTATTCACAACAACAAAAAATATGTCGGCAGAAAACAAAAACGTGGCATTATGAATTTGTCAGTACCTCAAGATTTTCGCTTTGACACTAAGGGTTACTAAAAGAAGCAAGACGAATTTTGCTAGAGCGTTGTCGTACGATTTCCTCATTGAATTTTTACCTTCCTGCTTGTAGCTCTGCTACAAAACAATTAAAAATCTTGATTTCGGCGAGGCTCGAAAGGCGAACAGAGGCAACATGAACCTAACAGGCAAGCATGTAACCGCTGAGCTAGCGAATAGGCGCGGTGTCTTCCACTTACTTATTGACTCAGTAAGCGCTATGGCAGATAAACCGCAACATAAGAGGCGACAGTAGTTGTATTTCCCATGTGGAACGACTTTCGTGGACTCAAAAGGATTAACTGATATCCTTATGTCACATCTCAAGCGAAAATCACTCAGTATAAAATTGAAATGACACGATAATATCAAGTGAATTTAGCAGGATAGTTCTGTGCCATCAAGGAAGTAACTCGTCGGTCACAGAGTTGCCAAACATATTCTTCGCTGTTGCCAAGTTTCAGTTATACCGCCAGGAAGGATACCAGCTGATGTATTCTGTGAGTGACCTCGGAAGTGACTATAGCTTCGTTTCAAAGTAGCAGGTGGCAAGGGCCGCAAGGTTCTCATTATATGTCAATGACTCTTACTCGCATTTCTGTAACTAGGTTTAGGGGCTAGAGTGCAATTGCTTGTAATACATCGATGGACTGAATGCAAACTAAATGTCATAAATTAATAATTGCGGCAATTATTTGTGTTTTAGTGACTTAATCGGACCGAAACCTTGAAAGCGTATTCACCAGACGCGATTCACAGTTTTGGAGCTTCTCCAGTGGTTGAGTTGGCAATGTATATTTGCTGTACAATATTGTTATTGAGATCACTGTCATTGGCACATCCACCAGAAGACAGGCATGGCCTGGCTTATTGTTGTCAGCTTTCCTGACGGATATTCTGCCTTTGTTCGAAAAACGTGATGATTTATGGTGAGTTCGAACATTCCATATGGCGAAAATTTGATGTTTCTATTCTTCCAGCTCTAACATTCAAATAACTGTTAGCAATAAGCGGCAGAAAAACACCTGTGAATCAACAGTTAATAACGCATTCGTGGAATCTGACAAATTCCACCTGTCATCTGATAATTGTGAAAAACTACTTTTTTCATCTTCACAGCACCACAGTATGAACTAAAGGGTTTCATAGGATACCTATACTTAATTTCGTTGTGATCGTTTTCAATGACAGTACGGGAGGAGCAGAACTATCTGACTTGGAACATACTTTTCCAGTGGGATTTGCATCTTTGGCTACAGTTGCAGTAGCACGTCCAGTGAGGTATCATCCAGTAAGGTATCAAGAATGTGAGCAATCAATCATTGCTACAGTATAGACTATGGCAGAGAGAAGCAGGTTTGTGACAAAATAAACGATGAGAGACACTGTCGCTGTCACTTATTAAACAGCAATTGTTCAGAAAATTACAACAATATCTAGTGAAATGAGTGGGTTGATGCAGCTCCAGTCTGGCACTATCACTGAGTTGCCAAACATTTTCCAAATAGCACTTAAGATAAAAATGTGTGTGTGTGTGTGTGTGTGTGTGTGTGTGTGTGTGTGTGTGTATGTGTGAGTGTGTGTGTGTCTTTTCTTTCGGACATTTCCGAACACCTTTACGCTGCGGCAGCTTTGAACACCGTCTTCGCGCATATTCTCAGTTCGCGTATAGTAAACTTTCTTGAGACTGAAAAGTTTATGTCCATGAATCAGCAATTTTTTAGAAAGCATCGCTCGTGCGAAACTCAGCTTGCTCTTTTCTCACACGTTATACCGCGAAGAATGGATGAAGGGCAACAGACAGATTCTATATTTCTGGATTTCCGAAAAGCATTTGTCACGGTGTCCCATTGGAGGCTGTTAACGAAGATACGAGCATATGGAATACGTTTACAGATATGTGAGTGATTCGAAGAGTTCTTAAGTAATGGAATCCAGTGTGTTGCCCTGACGGCGGGTGTTCATCAGGGACAAGGATATCGTCAGCAGTGCTCCAAGGAAGTGTGATAAACCGCTGTTGATCTCTATATACAAAAATAATTTGGCGGACAGGGTGGGCTGCAATCTGCGTTTGTTAGCTGATGATGCCATGGTGTACGGTAAGGTGTCGAAGTAGAGTGACTGTAAGGAGATACGAGACGACTTACACAAAATTTCCAGTTGGTGTGACGAATGGGAACTCGCATTACGTGTGGAAAAATGTAAATTAATGCGGATGAGTAGGAAGATCAAACCTGTAATGTTCGGATACAGTATTACTAGTGTCCTGTTTGACACAATCAAGTCGTTCAATCATCTGGGCGTAACGTTGCAAAGCGATATGAGGCGGAACGGGCATGTGAGAAGTGTGGTAGGGAAGGCGAATGGTAGGTTTATTGGGAAAATTTTAGGAAGGAGTGTTTCACCTGTAAAGGAAATAGCATATAGGACGCTGCTCGCGTGTTTGGAATCCGTACCAGATCGGATTGAAGGAAGACATCGAAGTAATTCAGAGGTGGGCTGATGGATTTGTTACCGGTACGTTCGAACAACGCGTAAGTGTTACGGAGATGCTTCGGGAACCCAAATGGGAATACGTAAAGGGAAGCCGATGTCTTTTTGAGGAACACTATTGAGAAAATTTACACAATCGTCATCTGAAACTGCACTAGGATTTTACTGCCGCCAACGTGCATTTCGCATAAGGACCAGAAATTAGGGCTCCTACGGAGTCGTTTTTCCCTCGCTGTATTTGCAGGTCAAGCGGAGAAGGAAATGACAAGTAGTGGTACAGGGTACACTCCACCACGTACCGTACCGTGGCTTGAGGAGTATGTAGATGTAGATATAGAGGTGAGGCACACAGATGCCCTTATTTTATCGTGGTGATCGTTCCTCCCTATGTAGGTCAGTGTCGACAAAATATTTTCGCATTCGGAGGAGAAAGTTGGTGATAGGAATTTCGCGAGAAGATTCCGTCGCAACGAAAAACGTCTTTCTTTTAATGATGTCAAGCCCAAATCCTGTATCATTTCTGTGACACTCTCTCCCATATTTCGCGATAATACAAAATGTGCTGCCCTTCTTTGAACTTTTTTTGATGTACTCCGTCAATCCTATCTAGTAAGGATCCTACACGGCGCAGCAGTATTCTAAAAGAGGAAGGACAAGCGTAGTATAGGCAGTCACCTTAGTAGATCTGTTACATTTTCTAAGTGTCCTTTCAATAAAATGCATTGTTTGGTTAGCCTTCCCCACAACATTTTCTGTGTGTTCCTTCTAATTTAAGTTGTTCGTAATTGTAATACCTAGGCATCTTGTTGAACTTACTGCCTTTAGATTGGACTGATTTATAGTGTAACCGAAGTTTAACGAGTTCTTTTCAGCACTCATGTGGATGACCTCACACTTTTCGTTATTTAGGGTCAACTGCCACTTTTCGCGCCATCCAGATATTTTTTTAAAATCGTTTTGCAGTTTGTTTTGATCTTCTGATGACTTTATTAGTCAATAAACGACAGCGTCATCTGCAAACATCGAAGACGGCTGCTAAAATTGTCTCCCAAATCGGTTATATAGATAAGGAACAGCAAAGGGCCTATAACACTACCTTGGGGAACGCCTGAAATCACTTCTGTTTTACTCGATGACTTTCCGTCAATTACTACGAACTGTGGCCTCTCTGACAGGAAATCACAAATCCACTCACATAACTGAGACGATATTCCATAAGCACGCAATTTTACTACGAGCCGCTTGTGTGGTACAGTGTCAAAAGCCTCCCGGAAATACAGGAATACGGAATCGATCTGAAATCCCTTGTCAATAGCACTCAGCACTTCATGTGAAGAAAGAGCTATTTGTGTTTCACAGGACGATGTTTTGTAAACCCATGTTGGCTGTGTGTCAATAGATCGTTTTCTTCGAGGTAATTCATAACACAATATATGTTCCAAAATCCTGCTGCATATCGACGTTTACGATATGGGCCTGTTATTTAGTGGATTAATCCTACGAACTTTCTTGAATATTGATGTGACCTGTGCTACTTCCCATTCTTTGGGCATGGATCTTTCGTCGAGCGAACAGTTGTATATAATTGTTAAGTATGGATCTAATGCATCAGCATACTCCGAAAGGAACTTAATTGGTACACAGTCTGGACCAGAAGACTTGCTTTTATTAAGTGATTTAAGCTGCTTCACTACTCCAAGGATATTTAATTCTACGTTACTCATGTTGTCAGCTGTTCTCGATTCGAATTCTGGAATATTTACTTCGTCTTCTTTTGTGAAGGCATTTCGGAAGGCTGTGTTTAGTAACTTTGCTTTGGCAGCACTGTCTTCGATAGCATCTCCATTGCTATCGCGCAGAGAAGGCGTTGATTGTTCCTTGCCGCTAACATACTTCACATACGACCAGAATCCCTTTCGATTTTGAGCCAGGTTTCGAGAAAAAGTTTCGTTGTGGAAACTGTTATAAGCATCTCGCATTGAAGTCCGCGCTAAATTTCGAGCTTCCGTAAAAGATAGCCAATCTTGAGGATTTTGCGTCTGTTAAAATTTGTCTTGTTTGTTTCGTTGTTTCTGCAACAGTGTTCTAACCCGCTTTGTGTACCAAGGAGGATCAGCTCCGTCGTTTGTTAATTTATTTGGTATGAATCTTTGAATTGCTGCCGATACTATTTCTTTGAATTTAACATCTGCTCTACACTTCCATTATTGATTTGGAATGAGTGGAGATTGTCTCTCAGGAAGCCGTCAAGTGAATTTTTATCTGCTTTTTTGAATAGGTGTATTTTTCGCTTATATTTTGAGGCTTTGGGGATTACAATATTCAATCTCGCTACAACAACCATATGTTCACTAATCCCTGAATTGGGTTTGATGCTCGTTATCAACTCAGGATTATTTGTTGCTAAGAGGTCAAGTGTGTTTTCGCAACCGTTTACTATTCGCGTGGGCTCATGAACTAACTGCTCGAAATAATTTTCAGGGAATGCGTTTTGCACAATTTCGGATGATATTTTATGCGTTCCTCCGGAATTAAACATGTATTTTCGCCAACTTATCGAGGGTAAATTGAAGTCACCACCAACTATTATCGTATGAGTCGAGTACGTGTTTGAAATCAAACTCAAGTTTTCTTTGAACCTTTCAGCAACTATATCATCTAAACTGGGAGGTCGGTAAAAGGATCCAATTATTTTAGTCTGGTTTCCAACAATGACCTCTGCCCATACTAACTCACCAGAAGTATTTACCTCAATTTCACAGCAAGTTAAACTACTTCTAACAGCAACAAATACGTGACCGCCAACCGTGTTTAGCCTATCCTTTCGGAACACCGTTATATTCTTCGCAAAAATTTCGGCAGACTTTAAATCCGGCTTTAGCCAGCTTTCAGTACCTATAACGATTTGAGCATCAGTGCTTTCTATTAGCGCTTGGAGCTCTGGTACTTTCCCAACACAACTACAACAATTGACAACTGTTATACCAATGGTTCCTGCATCTACGTTATTCCTGTCGTCAGCCTGCACCCATTGTGACTGAAGTCCTCCTTGTGTTTTCTCGAGACCCTATACCTCCTGCGTATAGTGGACACCTGACCTATTCAGCGGAACCCGAAACCCAACCACCCTTTGGCGGAAGTCGAGGAATCTGCAGCCTGCACAGTCGTAGAACCGTCTGAGCCTCTGATTCAGACCCTCGGCTCATAACTAAAGGTCCGCAATCGGTCCTGTCGACTATGCTGCAATTGGTCAGCTCTGTTTTCATCTTGTAAGCAAGACTGGCAGCCTGTATCACTTCTGTTAGCCACTCGAAACCAGAGAGAATCTCTTTTGATCCAAAGTGACACACATGATTGGTACCGACGTGAGCAATCACCCGCAGTTGGCTGCACCCTGCGCTGTTCATGGCATCCTGGAGGACCCATTCCACATCCGGAATCAGTCCACCCGGTATGCACACGGAGTGCACATTGGTTTTATCACCCTTCTTGTCAACCAAGTCTCTAAGGGGACCCATAACGCGCCTAACGTTGGAGCTCCCAACTAACAATAATCCCACCCTCTGCGATTGCCCGGATCTTGCAGGCTGAGTGGTTTCTTCTGAAACAGGACAGGCGACAGCATCTGGCTCAGCGACAGTGTCAGCCACAGACAGCACGTGGAACCTGTTTGTCAGACAAACCGGGGAGGCCTTACGTGCGGGCACCTGGGAAGTCATTCACTGCTTGCTTCGCCCCGAGACGACCTTCCACTCCACCACAGATGAGGGGGTCATTCTCATTGCGAGCAGTAACTGAGTTGGCTACCGGTGAGAACCGGTCGGAGGACTCGGACGTGCTGGACAGTCCGTTGGGTCCCCACGGCCGGCCCACAACAGTGGTGCCCATCCGCTGCAGCCAAAGCCATCAGAGCCTGAATCTGAGAGCGAAGTGTCACCAACTCGGCTCTCATTCGCACACAACAGTCGCAGTCCCTGTCCATACTAAAGACCGTGGAAAACTAAACTATGCAGATAAACGGACTATCGGCACGTGCTGCGCAGCTTGACGGAAACGCACCAACTGTGTCTAGTAATACGCAGATATTCAAAAACCTAAATACCGAAGCACTCAGGTGAAACTAAATAAATCGACCCTGGTTAGGAACTTGTAATATGTCACAAAATCTGTTTACTTTCCGACGCAAACGAAAACGCGAGAACTGTAGGTATTAGATACTAAATTTACACTCAGAAACTCAAGAAACTGAACTATTAAAGCACAGATGATACCACAACTCCTGGTTAGGAACTCGTAAATGTCACAAAAGCGGTTACTTCCCTGTTGCTGCGTCTGTCTCGGTCGGCTACTGCTGCCTGACTGCCCGACTGACCCATATTCGATCGATGGCTGGCGCTGAGACTGTCACAGAGTCCTCTACAGTCGGAGCTCGTCGAAGTACGAGTGCTGATAAAGACTAGTTGGCGGCATCCACTCCAGCTCTGACCAGTTATGTTGTGATAGGAACCCGCCTGCTGTCAGGTGGGTGGCTACAGAACTGCGACCTTGTTCCACGGCAGACGCGGCATGTGGAAGTCCATGCACCACTATAGTAGAGTGCTTTATTGCAAAATACTAGGCCAGAAATATTCTGGCGCCCAGTGACAGGATTTTAGAGGCAGCTCGCCTACACAACCATCGACGGGTTGCCACGTCAGCTCCGTAGTTGCTGTGGTAACAGAACACTTAAATTGGAATGTCATATGGGTACACCTGTGAGCCAGCGACGTGATATTTTAGAGTCGAGAACTGCTTCAGTAGCATCAGCCGGATCTACTTACACAAAGCGTTGGTTGAAATTCTAGCGTTCATTAACGCCGCCATATCTAAACTATATCCGCATCCATACTTTGTAAAACTCTGTGATGTGCCTGGTACATTGCATTGCACCAGTTATTGTGGCTTATTCCCGTTCCAGTCATGTATGGAGATGGGGAAGAACGATTGCTGAAATCCCTCTGGGACGCTGTGATTAGTTTAATCTTGTTTCTGCGATTCCTACGGGAGCGATAAGAAAGGGATTTAATGTAGTACTACGTTCATCGCCTAAAACATGTTCTTGAAACTTTGTACACTACTGGCCATTAAAATTGCTACACCAAGAAGAAATGCAGATGATAAACGGGTATTCATTGGACAAATATATTATACTAGAACTGACATGTGATTACAAAAAAAAAAAAAAAAATGGCTCTGAGCACTATCGGACTTAACTGCAGAGGTCATCAGCCCCCTAGAACTTAGAACTACTTGAACCTAACTAACCTAAGGACATCACACACATCTATTCCCGAGGCAGGATTAGAACCTGCGACCACAGAGGTCGCGCGGTTCCAGACTGCAGCGCCTAGAACCGCTCCGTTACACCAGTCGGCCATGTGATTATATTTTCACGCAATTTTGGTGCATAGATCCTGAGAAATCAGTACCCAGAACAACCACCTCCTGCCGTAATAAGGGCCTTGATACGCCTGGGCATTATATTAAAAAGAGCTTGGATGGCGTGTACAGGTACAACTGCCCATGCAGCTTCAACACGATACCACAGCTCATTAAGAGTAGTGATTGGCGTATTGTGACGAGTCAGTTGCTCGGCCACCATTGACCAGACGTTTTCAATTATTGAGAGACCTGGAGAATGTGCTGGCCAGGACAGCTGTCGAACATTTTCTGTATCCAGAAAGGCCCGTACAGGACCTGCAAGATGCGGTAGTGCATTATCCTGCTGAAATGTAGGGTTTCGCAGAGATGAAATGACGGGTAGAGACACGGGGCGTAACACATCTGAAATGTAACGTCCACTGTTCAAAGTGCCGTCAATGCGAATAGCAGGTAACCGAGACGTGTAAACAATGGCACCCCATACCATCACGCCGGGTGATACGCCAGTATGGGGATGACGAATACACACTTCCAATGTGCGTTCACTGCGATGTCGCCAAACACGGATGCGACCATCATGATGCTGTAAACAGAACCTGGATTCATCCGCAAAAGTGACGATTTGCCATTCGTGCACCCAGGTTCGTCGTTGAGTACACCATCGCATACGCTCCTGTCTGTGGTGCAGCGTCAAGGGTAACTGCAGCCATGGCCTCCAAGCTGATAGTCCATGCTGCTGCAAACGTCGTCGAACTGTTCGTGCAGATGGTTGTTGTCTTGCAAACGTCTCTATCTGTTGACTCAGGGATCGAGACGTGGCTGCACGATCCGTTACAGCCATGCGGGTAAGATGCCTGTCATCTCGACTGCTAGTGATACGAGGCCATTGGGATCCAGAACGGCGTTCCGTATTACCCTCCTGAACCCATCGATTCCATATTCTGCTATCAGCCATTGGATCGCGACCAACGCGAGCAGCAATCTCGCGATACGATAAACCGCAATCGCGATAGGCTAAAATCCGACCTTTATCAAAGTCGGAAACGTGACGGTACGCATTTCTCCATCACAACAACATCAGTCAACGCCGGTCAACTGCTGTTTGTGTATGAGAAATCGGTTGGAAACTTTCCTCATGCCAGCACGTTGTAGATGTCGCCACCGGCGCCAACTTTGTGTGAATGATCTGAAAAGCTAATCAGTGAATATCACAGCATCTTCTTCCTGTCGGTTAAATTTCGCGTCTGTAGCACGTCGTCTTCGTGGTGTAGCAATTTTAATGGCCAGTTGTGTAAATAGGCTGTGAAGGAATAGTTTGCACCTATATCCAAGCGGAACCAGTTGAGGCTCATTAATATTTCCGTGACACTCTCCCATGCGTCAAACATACCTGTGAACAGTGATATCGCCCTTCTGTGCTTACGTTGAATGTGCGCTGTTGATCCTACTTGATACGGGACCCACAAACTAGAGCAATATTCCCAGACATGTCGCTCAACTGTTTTTTTTTTTTAAGAAATATCCTTTGTAGACTGGATGTATTTTCTTAGTACGTTTCTATTGAACCGAAGTCTGTTACCGACTCTGTGTGGTCGTTCCATCTCAAATTTTAACGCCCTGATACTTGTATGAGTAGACTCGTTCCACCGGCGACTGATATTGTAGGACACTAGTTTCTTCGCCTTATGAAATGCATGATTTTACGTTTCTGCCAACCTTCCTGCCACCGTAAAATCTTACCAAGACCATACTGAATATCTGTGTAGTATTTTAACACATTAGTTCCTTACAGATAACTGCGTCATTTACATAATGTCAGCCTTCCAAGACATCATCAGTCCAGTCACAAATTTCATTTGATACCCCATACGACCTTATTTTCAATAATACGAGGGGCGTTCAGTAAGTATTCTCTGTCAGCAGACCGGATTTATTTAGGATTCCAGTACACTATATTATTCTCCATCTACAGACTACTTTTCAACATAATCAATGTTCAGTGTATTGGCCTTACGCCGCCTTACTGGGAGGTCCTCTATGATCGTATGGTACATTTCCACAGGGGGATATTGGAGCCAACGTCTTGCTGCATCAACAACCCCTCCATCACTCACGTACTGCTTTCCGTCGAGTCGTGCGAGATCCGGGTTGTAGGGTAGATGAGCCTAATGAATTTATGTGTGCTCCTCTCGGGTGCGCAGACTTGTGTGTGGCCTTCCATATTCATGGAGAAGGAGGAATCCCTCCAGAGCCGAAGAAGACCGTCGTCGTGACTCTGGTACCACGTGCCGCGGATTTGGAATACGTGCAAGACGTCATGGACATCGAAGACCCATAGAGGTCTCTGCACCATCGCGCCGTAATCTGTGGCGGCGCGTGGCTCCTGGCCCACATTTAGTGTGAGGGCGCCACAGCGGAACACGTGGTCCCAGCGACCAACAGCGGCGCCCCGATCATGTATTTAAGCGCCTGCCTCTCGTTCAGCCAGCCCACCTTCTTCTTTTCCTTGAACACATCCGCACACTATATATTGTCCGCCGCATTGATCCCCCTCACCCCCTGGTGTCTCCCTTCCTGTCCACCCCCTGCCCATTGCCGCGCCTTTACTATTGTGTCCCACCCTCTCTCCATCTCCACACCCTCCGCCTCCTTTCCCAACGCAACTTACACCATCTACCCCTCCCGGATGATTAGCTTCGCCCTGATATCTACCCTTCCTACCAACTCTAACCCCATCTTCCTCCTGCCTCCTCCTCAGGACCCACTCCTCCCCCTCCTTTCTCCTGAGCAGCTTTCCCCTCCTACTCCCCCCCTCTCTTGTGCTCCCTTTCAGTGTCTCTGCTCTCCCTCCTGCCTTGTCTTCCATCTCCTGCCGCACCAGTCTCCTGCCTCTTAGTGTACCCACTGACGCCCCTACTCTCTTCATCATGCCGCCTCTCCTGCTGCCCCTTGTTCTCCCCTCCTTTTCCATCCGGCCTCTCCCTCGGCAGGTCCCACCTGGCCGTTTTATTCTTCATCGTGTGTACTCCAAGTGGGTTTAAAGTGTGTTGTTCTGGAGTGTTTTTAATACTGTGGCAGACTTTTAACCTGTGTGTGTGTCTTCAGTGTCTTCTTTGTGTTTTAAGAAACGCCAACTGTGTTTTTAACTTTATGTCGACTTTTTTAACTGTCCCCCGATGAACGTCTCCATATCAGTGTACTTTTACCTCCATTATCTCCCCTTACTCCGTTTTATGTCCCCCTTTTTTATCGCCTTATATGTAACATTTTATTCTCGTATTAGTTGTCATGTCACTTGGCTGAAGAGCGACGGCTTGTGCCGCTGACAGGGGAATGAAATCACCATAAAGAAAAAAAAAAGTTCAGCCAGTGAGTCTAATCGTTGTGTGCGTCTTGACATATCGCCTCGACAACAGACAGCATGTTTATTGTTCTTTGTTTTCATTACTAGTGGATGTCTTGGATTCGTTTGGTTGTCTCAGACCCCGATGCTTCTTGCGTGTTGTCGTCGTAAGGCCTCTCTCGATCTTTCGTCGTTGTTTCGTGTCCGTCCTTTCCGTTCGTTTGTTTGTTCGCGGTCGACTCTCTGTTTGGTCCCGCCGCGCTTTCTCGGCCACCCCCGCGATTAGTATCGCAACACACAAGGATGTTCTTCATAGATGGTCCATCATTCCACTTCCGCCTTATGGTCTTCTGTTAGGCAGCGAGGAGACCAGCGGATGCACACCCTTGAGTACCCAAATGGTGGACAAGAAAGACGCCGAGATGTGCTGCAAGATATTTGATTGTGATCCGTCGATCACCACGAATGAGAGGGTCCGCACGTTGCATCAGGCAAGAGTCACAGCTGTGTGCAGTCGGCCTCCACACTGGACGTCGGAGAGGTTCGTAGACCTTATTGCGATGATGACAGACGCCTAGTACAACGACTCATCGTGCTTTTGTTCAATGCCAGATATCCGTAGACATTCTGTAAGAGTCTGTAAATATCTGAGACCCTCTGGCTTCACGCAAAAAAAAAGTCCCACCACAAATTCCACATTCTTTTTTCAACCGAAAATGACCGAGAAAAAAAACGTGTTGCAGGACTTATTGGACGCCTCTCGCAAGTGTACGTGTGGCATTCTCTCAAAAGCCTATCGAAAATCAATAAATAGCACGTCTACCTGATTCACATAGTCCATCGCATTCGTTATGTGATGTGAGGAACGCGCGAATTGCGTTTCTCATGATCGACTCTTCCGGAATCCATGATGTGTGCGCTATGGTCACTCATCTGCATTTGGCGAACAGTAACTTGACAGGACTAACCGCATCAGTTCGTGGTGAAACCTTGAGGATGCGATGGTTTCCGCCATTGTCATCGTCGGGAGCAACGAATTTTAAAAGTTGCTGCTTTTGTCGCCTCATGTAGCCCAAAGACGGCTTCTGATTGTCGCAGATGGTATCAACGTCCATGCTGGTGGCACCATCGCTCCCGCCGTGGCATAAACGTTGCGACGAATATCTAGGCTCTTCTCTGCATCGAGAGCTCGCTTCCATGCAACGCTAAGATTATATCCGCCCTCACGGTTGAAGGTTTTCATACGCATTCCCATTTCTGCAACCTCTTTAATTATAGACTCCCAGTGTGTGAGAGCCTGGGACAAAACTTTTATTTCGTCAGACAGTATTTTATGTTTGCTTGTCAGGTCGTTCTCAGCAAATGCGGATTTCTCCAGCTCAAGATTTTAAATATGCCGTTGATGTTCTGCACAGCGATCGGATACGGTGCGGATGAACTAACCGATGTAATTGCTTCAGCATTAACATTGGATGTTGTAAATTCCATGATTCCTAAGGCCGAGACTGTCTTTAACAGGGCGTAGCATCTGCGTTATCTTCTTAGGAGGTCGCAAAACAGATCTGAGACCTCGTCTTCCCCGGACTTTGCCTATTTTGTGGATATAACACCGCAGAAGAGAAGGAACGCAATCGGTGGCTCATCACTTGAATGATCAACATTTTAGCGTTTCCTTTCCTTCTTGAATACTGACTTGGTATCACGTGACCCATACCGTTCTTCCGGAACACATGCTCCAGATGATTGATTACGGCCGGCCGGAGTGGCCGTGCGGTTCTAGGCGCTACAGTATGGAACCGAGCGACCGCTACGGCCTGGAACCGAGCGACCGCTACGGTCGCAGGTTCGAATCCTGCCTCGGGCATGGATGTGTGTGATGTCCTTAGGTTAGTTAGGTTTAAGTAGTTCTAAGTTCTAGGCGACTGATGACGTCTGGAGTTAAGTCCCATAGTGTTCAGAGCCATTTGAACCATAAACTTGTCACTAGGCCACTGCTGTAGAAAACGGAGAACCCTTAACAATTATGTCCGTCATTTCATGAAATTTAGCGCCTTACAAGAAGCAGGTAGTCGTCATAATATGCCGGAACAATTTCATCGTTTCAGGAGGAAAATTCTCTGCCAACAGTATCAATGTGTCCTCCACAGGAATTTTTGTAAGTAGTGAGACCACATCCAGGTTGGCTAATATATAACTTAGGCCAACTCTTATCTGTTTAATTTTCCCTACCTGACTGTAGTTTTTGATGTGCTGCGGTGGCGCCGCAAGTGCCGACGTTAATACCGTCTGCGACAGCATGACGTAAGTACTGACTAATCAGAAGCCACCTGTGGGCTGTATAAGGCCTCCACAGCAGCATTGCTCCTGACGATGGCGATGGCGGAAATCGGCAAAAGCTCCTGGCTTAACATGAACTGACGCGCAAGAAGTCTGAGAAGGTAGGAGATGAGGTACTGTAGGAAGTAAGGCTGGGGGTGGGGGGTGGGGGGGGGGCGTGAGTCGTTCAGTCGTGCTTGGGTAGCTCAGTCGGTAGAGCACTAGCCCGCGAAAGGCAAAGGTCCTGAGTACGAGTCTCGGTCCGGCACACAGTTTTAATCTGGCAGGAAGCTTCAAGTCGGAGAATCTTTTATACAACATTGCCGTCGAGACAGACTTCGTTGTCATTTGACAGAACAAAGTTGGCATTTAGGTGCGGTTAGGAACTTTGATCGTTGTGAGACTGTGATGGAGGAAGCGGCTGCTTTTGACAAACAGCTGTAAGCTGAAGATATGAATTAAAGTTTCTGTTGGGGAGGGCACTAGACTTGGGTAGTTCGTGAAGCAATGTTGTCCATAGTGCTGCGGTGGTGTAATGGTTAGAATTTCTTCCCGGTAGACGAGAAGACCCGTGTTCGAGTTCCGGCCTTGGCACAAATTGTAATTTATTTCTTCTGCTTCCATCATAATAAATCCAATAAACTTCAGATACAAGACAAATCATGAAAATCCAAAGGCTGTCAGTTCTATTAAATATCTAGCCATTACAGATGCGAACAACTTAAGTGGAAATATAATATACAAAATATCATGGGAAAAGCAAACCAAAGGCCGTGTTTGACAGAACAATTAAAAAATGGAACAGACCTACTAAAGAGACTGCCTGCAGTATGCTTGTCTGTCCTCTAAGTAAAGGTAGAGAACCAAGAACTGGGAAACTTATTCACCCAAAATAACCAAAATTATTTTATTTGACTCAAGACCAGAGTTGCTGTTAAGAGAAAACAAACAAATCTACTCCACTTTATTGCTGTCAGACTTAACACAAGTACACAGAAATTAACCATGTGCTCCACAGGCGCTAAAAGAATTTGTAAAAAAAAGTGCGTTAATGCACCCAGTTTACAATGACCAGCTAGCCTCTTTCATCAAATCTTGATACTCACATCATTGGGCAAGGAAAAAAGAAATGGAATAACTCTCATAAAAGATGGAAATGGATAACATACATACAGTAATAAAACTATCTAAAAAACAGGCTATACATTGCGAATGCTTAACAGAGCTTAGCCATAAGCACAACAGCCTTCAGAATTATGAATAATAATTTATTAATCCATACAAGCTCATAATATTAAGTAAAACAACTATTAAGATTTAAGGACATCAAACAGGCAGTAATTAATGTTCATACCGAAGCACAATTAGAGCTGTGTAGCCTAGTGCTCTTGTATATTGTCAATAACTTAAAAATTCTTTAAAATTTCAGCAGGGAACCTGTGGCTATTTAAAAAAATAAAAAAAAGACCAGAGACAGACAACACTGCCATGACACTCAAAGAGCAAGTTAAATGGGAATTAAGATTGATGAGGAGGTGTGGTAGGGTAGTCTCTGCAGTTGTGCAAAGCCACTGTGCCATAGCGGTTAGCACATCTGTCTAGTGAGCAGGAGACACAGGTTCTCAACGGGTGCGGGGCAAAGTCAGGACATGCGGGGACCAAGCAGCAATCGGTATTGTAATTGTCAACTGTCGAAGCTGCGTTGGTAAAGTACCGGAACTTCAAGCGCTGATAGAAAGCACCGAAGCTGAAATCGTTATAGGTACAGAAAGCTGGCTTAAGCCAGAGATAAATTCTGCCGAAATTTTTACAAAGGTAGAGACGGTGTTTAGAAAGGATAGATTGCATGCAACCGGTGGTGGAGTGTTCGTCGCTGTTAGTAGTAGTTTATCCTGTAGTGAAGTAGAAGTGGATAGTTCCTGTGAATTATTATGGGTGGAGGTTACACTAAACAACCGAACTAGGTTAACAATTGGCTCCTTTTACCGACCTCCCGACTCAGCAGCATTAGTGGCAGAACAACTGAGAGAAAATTTGGAATACATTTCACGTAAATTTTCTCAGCATGTTATAGTCTTAGGTGGAGATTTCAATTTACCAGATATAGACTGGGACACTCAGATGTTTAGGATGGGTGGTAGGGGCAGAGCATCGAGTGACATTATACTGAGTGCACTATCCGAAAATTACCTCGAGCAATTAAACAGAGAACCGACTCGTGGAGATAACATCTTGGACCTACTGATAACAAACAGACCCGAACTTTTCGACTCTGTATGTACAGAACAGGGAATCAGTGATCATAAGGCCGTTGCAGCATCCTTGAATATGGAAGTTAGTAGGAATATAAAAAAAGGGAGGAAGGTTTATCTGTTTAGCAAGAGTAATAGAAGGCAGATTTCAGACTACCTAACAGATCAAAACGAAAATTTCTGTTCCGACACTGACAATGTTGAGTGTTTATGGAAAAAGTTCAAGGCAATCGTAAAATGCGTTTTAGACAGGTACGTGCCGAGTAAAACTGTGAGGGACGGGAAAAACCCACCGTGGTACAACAACAAAGTTAGGAAACTACTGCGAAAGCAAAGAGAGCTCCACTCCAGGTTTAAACGCAGCCAAAACCTCTCAGACAAACAGAAGCTAAACGATGTCAAAGTTAGCGTAAGGAGGGCTATGCGTGAAGCGTTCATTGAATTCGAAAGTAAAATTCTATGTACCGACTTGACAGAAAATCCTAGGAAGGTTTGGTCTTACGTTAAATCAGTAAGTGGCTCGAAACAGCATATGCAGACACTACGGGATGATGATGGCATCGAAACAGAGGATGACACGCGTAAAGCTGAAATACTAAACACCTTTTTCCAAAGCTGTTTCACAGAGGAAGACCGCACTGCAGTTCCTTCTCTAAATCCTCGCACAAACGAAAAAATGGCTGACATCGAAATAAGTGTCCAAGGAATAGAAAAGCAACTGGAATCACTCAATAGAGGAAAGTCCACTGGACCTGACGGGATACCAATTCGATTCTACACAGAGTACGCGAAAGAACTTGCCCCCCTTCTAACAGCCGTTTACCGCAAGTCTCTAGAGGAACGGAGGGTTCCAAATGATTGGAAAAGAGCACAGATAGTCCCAGTCTTCAAGAAGGGTCGTCGAGCAGATGCGCAAAACTATTGACCTATATCTCTTACGTCGATCTCTTGTAGAATTTTAGAACATGTTTTTTGCTCGCGTATCATGTCATTTCTGGAAACCCAGAATCTACTATGTAGGAATCAACATGGATTCCGGAAACAGCGATCGTGTGAGACCCAACTCGCCTTATTTGTTCATGAGACCCAGAAAATATTAGATACAGGCTCCCAGGTAGATGCTATTTTTCTTGACTTCCGGAAGGCGTTCGATACAGTTCCGCACTGTCGCCTGATAAACAAAGTAAGAGCCTACGGAATATCAGACCAGCTGTGTGGCTGGATTGAAGAGTTTTTAGCAAACAGAACACAGCATGTTGTTATCAATGGAGAGGCGTCTACAGACGTTAAAGTAACCTCTGGCGTGCCACAGGGGAGTGTTATGGGACCATTGCTTTTCACAATATATATAAATGACTTAGTAGATAGTGTCGGAAGTTCCATGCGGCTTTTCGCGGATGATGCTGTAGTATACAGAGAAGTTGCAGCATTAGAAAATTGTAGCGAAATGTAGGAAGATCTGCAGCGGATAGGCACTTGGTGCAGGGAGTGGCAACTGACCCTTAACATAGACAAATGTAATGTATTGCGAATACATAGAAAGAAGGATCCTTTATTGTATGATTATATGATAGCGGAACAAACACTGGTAGCAGTTACGTCTGTAAAATATCTGGGAGTATGCGTGCGGAACGATTTGAAGTGGAATGATCATATAAAATTAATTGTTGGTAAGGCGGGTACCAGGTTGAGATTCATTGGGATAGTGCTTAGAAAATGTAGTCCATCAACAAAGGAGGTGGCTTACAAAACACTCGTTCGACCTATACTTGAGTATTGCTCATCAGTGTGGGATCCGTACCAGGTTGGGTTGACGGAAGAGATAGAGAAGATCCAAAGAAGAGCGGCGCGTTTCGTTACCGGGTTATTTGGTAACCGTGATAGCGTTACGGAGATGTTTAATAAACTCAAGTGGCAGACTCTGCAAGAGAGGCGCTCTGCATCGCGGTGTAACTTGCTCGCCAGGTTTCGAGAGGGTGCGTTTCTGGATGAGGTATCGAATATATTGCTTCCCCGTACTTATACCTCCCGAGGAGATCACGAATGTAAAATTAGAGAGATTAGAGCGCGCACGGAGGCTTTCAGACAGTCGTTCTTCCCGCGAACCATACGCGACCGGAACAGGAAGGGGAGGTAATGACAGTGGCACGTAAAGTGCCCTCCGCCACACACCGTTGGGTGGCTTGCGGAGTATCAATGTAGATGTAGATGTAGATGTTCGAATCCCGGTCTTGGTACAAATTTTCATTCAGTCTACATAATACATTGTAGATGTTTGAGACTTGAAAAGGTCTCTGGAATCATATAGTTTTATTTGATTAATTAAATAACATTTAGCCAAGGTGCATCTTGCAACTATCATGCATGGGAAACACACAAGTTACTCCTGTATGGTACAGAAAAGCTCGAAGTGTTGTGTTTTAAAATGTTGCTCTTCGCATTATATTTTCTTCAGTGCTCTGCCCACATTGCAATGAACAAAGCAGACAACTACTAGCGTTTTCTGTGCAGTTGCCACTGATCTGGCACCAGCCTGAGCCTTCAGATTACAGCATGTTCAGGCCACTGTTTCCTCATTTGCAGTATAGCTAAGGGTGTTCGCTGCAATGGGCCAGAAGATGGAACTAGGGGGGCAGTATTCCTGGGCCCATTTGAACATCGGTTTTTCTAATGCAAGTAGTTACCCTGTCCCCCAACGTCAGGTTCAAGGTCACCTCCATCGCCACTCTCACCACTGCCCCTCCCCTCCTCCCCCACCACTTCCCCTACCACTTTCCCCACCACTTCCCAAACCGTCTCCCCTCCCCACCTCTCTTTTCAAGCAATTGGCTGCGCTGCTTGTCCTACTCCCCTTAGTACGAGGTCAGGAGCAATATCATGTTGGTCATTACTCAGTTACAGCCTAATAATTACCAATGATTCTAATTGCTATTTTTAATTCTCAAATATATGGTAATAATTAACAATGACTAAAAGTCAGTATCACTCAGTAATGATTAAAAGGGAGAGTGCATTCTCACGTTAACTGGTATAAGATTCTAAAATGTTCTTATATAATGGCTGAATTTACACGACATATCACAGCTAACAGTCACTAATTATTTAAGTAAATGTCGAAAATCAGCCATCTGTAGTATGCAGGCTGAAAATACAAGACGCATGGATTAAACACACCAAAATGAATTGTAATTGGAAATCTAATGTGGATCATATCTCAAATCACAATAACTGACAAAATCACTAAAAGATTAAGAAATGCGACACTCAAAAATGGCGTCATATTTCGCGTAAGTACAGAAAGCACTCTTGTTCAATATGTTACGAATAAAACAAGTCTGACACACACACACACACACACACACACACACACACACACACACACACGCGCAGACAGAGAGAGAGAGAGAGAGAGAGAGAGAGAGAGAGAGACATACACATACACACATCCACTGGTCGCTGCCCGTCTCAAGACATGCGGGAACGATTCCGTGTGTAGCCGTCAATTTTTTCCTCCGGAGCCGCTCGGCTCCTCACTCAAAAGTGATTTCACCACCTCCCCCGCCACACGTGTCATCACGTCCCCTACATCTCGATGCAGCTCCCGCCATACACTGTTGTAATTATCTGCAATAATCCATCACAGGTATCTATATGTGAACGGGCCGACTCCAAGAAGCAAAAACTTAAGCGATTTTATATAGTGCACTACATGGAGATCTTGATCCCTCTCTAATCGAACTCCGCTCCTTCTGGAGGGTCAATAGATATCACCAATCAGTTATTTTTAAGTGCCAGTCACTGAACTCCTAATTCGTTATCGCGGCAGTGCCTCGCTTGGCATGTTGCTAGATGCAAAAATGTAAAAAAATTGCCACCCTCAAACATTTCCTGAGATGTCGACTCTAATGGTGTTTACTAATCCAGCCGTTGTAGTATTATGACATGTTCACATCTGTCGGATGTGATTCTGAAAGCAATGCGAGCTCTAATCGAGCTGACAACTTCTGGAAGGTTAGGGGATGCAGCCTGTGAGTTATTTTTAGCTACCTGTCACTGAACTGCCAGTTCATCAGCGCGGTAGTCTTTCGCTTGGCATGCTGTTAGATGTAGAATTTTTAAAAAAATTATCTGCTCTGGTACATTTCTGCGTTGCCTGCTCTAATGGTGTTACAAGTCATCCCATTGTAGTATTCTTACATTTATAGATGTGATGACAAGGGATTCCGCAAGGATCGCTATCTCTAATCGAATTTTGGCTTTCTGGGGGGTTCGCAGATACCACCTGTCTGTTATTTTGAACTGCTTGTCACCGAGCTACTCATTTTCGCAGTGGACCAGCGATCGGAGGAACGGTTGTGTGGCAGTGACTCATCACACACACTGATCGAGCGAGAAGGGTGCAGGAGGGATGTCTGTGTGACACAGACCAGAAACGGCCGAACGGCCGCTGGGAAGGGGCTTTGCTCCCCCAGACATACGCCGGTGAGCATTTTCACGTAAATACTGTATACTTTCAGCGCTGGGAATGTTTATAGTCTCCTCTACACTTCATCACAAATTTAAGAATATCTGCAAGGATAGCTTTATTTTTCTCAGTGTGATGCGCTTTTTGCGATGAACGAAATTTCCACATGCTTTTGTGCGTGCATTTTATCATGTTTCGAGCTCTTTGCTTGCTTTCATGTCAGTCGCAAAACGTATGCTTCCACGCTTACCACAGACTTGGGATCATTTTTTTCGGACAGCCTTTTATGTGTACTTCCAGGTAAGCTATACGCTGTGACCACCCATCAGGTGGATTCCAAAGCCTTGAGGAGATGAAGTAGGGTGTTTCTGCCAGACTGGTATGTGCACATATTCCCCGTTAGGATTTAGAAATTTTATCAACATGATATCATGCTACTTTCATTATGGACATGTTGAGCGCAAGTGAGAAACAGAGATGAACTTCGCAAGTTAGGTGGTAGACAAATGCAGCCTATGTATTGTTTTTAAATGCCTGTCACTAAACTGCTACATGGTATTTCTTCTCAACCATAAATTAAATTCTGCACGTATGTGGTCATGTTCAACACCTACATGAACTTCATGTTATTGCTACACCATAAACTGATTGCCATATTCCTTACCTATGGTGAAATACACAGCTTCACACACATATAACCATGTGTAGTCTCACAGTCCGGTAGCTGTCACTACTGAGGTGATTACATGTTGATGTGCGCCTCTTGTGGGGCGTACTATTATTCATTCTTCTGGAGTAGACCTTATGATTTACACAACCATGTGGGCAATGGCTGGTACATATTACACAGACAGTGAAAGCCTACTTGGGATTGTTTATTAGAACAGTCATGATCACAGTTTGTTGTAGGATATTGCTTGACTCTGAAATAGTTCGTTATATTTATCAATGGAGACATCAAACTGGATGTTATTAAAACAACAGGAAGCAAAAAGAAAGAAACAGTTACTTTCTGTGTGTGAATATACATGCAAAACTAATAAGTTTTTGTACAATAATGTTTGTTGTTATTCACTGTCTTGCCAAAAATCCTAAAGAGTCTACTACAAACGATGATCTGCTTGTATATTTTCGGCTGGGGGAAGTGAGTAGTTCGGTGACCTTGAAAAGTAGTAGCGAACCCCATTTATTACCCATACGATGCTGATTTAACGCCATCCAACAGTCGTTAAACGTACATCCAACCAGCAAGTTCGACACACTACAGTCGCAAACTTTAAGAGTTGAAATTACTACGTTGGACTACATTGGACACCAAATATAACATCGATTCTCTCTGACACAGCCCGTTTACATGTTTTCTGAAGGTGAATAACAGCAACCGTTTACGAAATTGATATAAGATTACAATTCGGAAACTGTGTTATGCTCACATCACCCCCTACAAAAAAACCGTAAGCGGCGGCAAACGTATGTGTCAGACAGCGATGTGTTACGAGAGCGGTAATCTGTTGCATTCTTATCTATGACATTTCAGCACGAAACATAGTGAACAGTGCTAGATCACATGGCATTTCAACACGAAAAAAAGTCAACAGGCCACAGCACATCATATATTTAACACCATGCAGAAGTTGGGAGCGCTAGCTTTTTGTTGCAACTACTTGAGAACATAACCGAAGAGTAGTTTTGAGCCGTGCGTGGCTCGTGTTCCCGCCGTCATGTATTTTACACCCTGTATTTAACGTACTTCCATCTCACTACGTTAATTTAAATTACTACTGTCACTGAGTTGCTGCTTTGCCTGACCGTGAGCGGCGTTAGCAGTGCGTATCGATATATCCCCTCTCGTAGTATCTTTGCTCGACTGCTATTACTTCCCGCTCGTTGTCTGTTGTAAGTGAGTTGGGATCGCCAATTCGGATTGCGAGTATAGGGTATGCCAGTGAGTTGGAACTTGTCTGGAGCGCAGTCCAGACCTGCCAGTCGGGGAGTTGCATGCGGCACCAGTGCTGTCGGGTTGGAGCAGTGAGGGTGGCTCCGACATGGCTCACCCGACCGTTGCCGTCACGCATCACTTGAGCCGGACCGCGGCCTTGGTGGATCGTCGGTCGGTCGTCCTACTGAACGACGCGTTTTGGCTCGCCGATCATTCATGAGTCGGCTGTGTGTGTATGTGCATCGACTCCTGATTTGTCTTCGTTCGTGCTTAGTTACTGTTGAGTATCGTTCAGGTCTTCGTGCAGTATTTCTCAGGTTGTGTGTGTAGTTGGTGCTTTTTCCTTTGACAAGTTATTTTAAGTGGTGTCAGCGTACTGCCTCTGACAGTTCGGTCGTCTCATCGGGGGACGTGTAACTGGTTCTCCGAGCGCTTCTGGGCCCCTTCAGTTACCATCTTGTGGAACTTGGGTCGGTCCTTTCCTGGTGCAGGGATGTCGCTTAGCCAGTGGGCGTGTCTCCTCTGCATGATTGGGTCCGAGCCAGTCGTGTGTCTGGAAGTGAGTGGGAGACGCACCAGCAGTGCAGTCGAGGATGCCGCCCCTCCCCCCCCCCCCAAAAGAAAATAAAACAGCGAGAAACTGACCTCAACCTTTGGCCCTTTCCACAACCATATTACCTCTTCTGCTCAGCGTGTGTAGCGGGAGTTTCAAGATACGTCCGCCAGAGATTGAGTCTCTCCATAGCGATCCACATAGCAGACTACAAGTCGCTCAGGCTCACCGCATTTGAACGCTTGAAGTTACTCGACAGAGGTACACATTCGTTCTTCAATTGCTAGATGTGAAGGTGGAGCAGCAAAACGGTTCGACTAGCAGCGAAGATACAAGACTTGGATACTGCCGGAGAGCTGGTTCTGTGACCTCACGATCCTGTTCAGTCTTGCTGTGCTGTTTATAATACTGTAGGATTCTGCCATACTGGCCAAGGCTTGAGACACTGAAACAGGTACTATGACGTAGAGTCCAAGTTCTAGAATATTGGCACTGCACATGAAAAAGTGCTACAAAAGTTTAGTATTTTTAGGAGCAAAAGTAGTTGTAGACTCAGTAGATTCAGTTTGGCAAATCAGACTGCATTGGGCTCCTAAGTAAATAAAGGATTCCCAGCTAGTTGTACCATAGCGACCCACACACTCTTTTGTTGGGTGACAGTACAACTTCTTTTAACTAACATCGATTTTCGCTGTAGACATGCGTTAATGCGTTGCGAACTTGTCGATGCAGACAAAACACTAAATGGCAAGCATATTTCCTATAAACATAATGTGATCTAATTTCCTCACATAAATTATAAGTGTTTTATGTTTTACATAGGATATCTCAGATTTCCAGCTGATTTCTATCCATTACTCACTGGTAGTCCAGGCTCATTATCCATCAAGAATGAAGTCTCTGCTATGAATTTCTAACATTTTATTCACATCTGACATTTCAACACGGTAAACCACTGAGCAGGGTAACGATATTTCCACAACGTCACCGTGCAGGTACTAACCTGTCTGGTTCTAAGATTAGAATCCAAAACATCTTCGATGACGGCAGAATACAAAATGGCTTAAACGGGGATACGAACAAGTCCAAAATAGTAGTTCCAATTCCCGATGTAATGTGGAACGATCGCGCATGTGTAATCGGAGAAATTCCTCAACGCTGTGCACGTATACCGGGTGTGACAGAGAGAAACAGTATAAAAGAAGTTTTCCAGCTCTTTGTTGTGGGTGAGATACAATCACAGTCAATATACTCGCTCTTCTACGGCCGCCGTTTGTAGCTCAGCGTGAGAAGCGTGAAAATCTCAGACATGTGCTGCAAACAGCTCTAGACGCGACAGAGCGTCATTTTTATTGATGTAACCTTGCCTCATATTAGATGAACAGAGATAAGTGCCATAGGTTAGAGATTGGATGAAAGATATATATTAGACACACATATCCACAGAGATGTATTTATCTCTTGGAAACACCAGAGCGAGCAGCGATGCATGTTGACAGATGGCAAAGTCATCTCATACTAGTGAAAGCGGCTCATGGAGACTTATGCCTCTGGAGACATACCCACATTGTAGATATGAGAACGGTTGTGATACACACCAGTAGAATTTAATCTTAAGCGGATAAATCTTACATGTATTGTCTGTCGGTCCTATACCTCAACAATATAAACTCTGTATTATTCAACGGTGGTCAGAAGGTGTTAAGATCACATTGTAATGATAGGTATCATATTAAGAGCAGACCTAAGTGTGATTGACGTAGGAAAAGCAGGAAAAGAACTCATTCTAAAGAAAATGCTTTATTCTTCACACTGTGTATTAACGAAGTATGAAAAAGTACATCATAAAAGAATAGTATCTCCTACAACATCGGTGGTTTCATCAACAGCACTCTTACTGTAGCTTAAACAGGTCTTTGACACACAGCACAGGGTGGAAGAGTAGGTCCAGATTTAGCCCAAACAGCATCGTGTCTGTAGGGAAAGAATAGTACTTCCACTTCTTCCCGATTGACTGATTTTGGGGGAGGGGACCAAACAGCGAGGTCATCGGTTAGGTAGGATTAGGAAAGCATGAGGAAGGAAGCCGACAGAACCATTTCGAAGGAACCATACCAGCATTTGTCTCCAGCGATTTAGGGAAATCAAGGGAAACTTAAATCAGTATGGCCGTACTCAGGTTTGAACCTCACAAATCCGAGTCCAGTGCGCTAACCACAGCGCCACGTCGCTCGGTCTATTGCTTCATGTAAGCAGATTTTACACAATTAAACATTGCCAGACTCTCTAACAGTCACATGGTGTCCTGATGCCGATCTCAGAATATATGATGGAGGTTTAATGTCAGCTGCATCCTTTGCAGTAACTAGGCTGGCAGAACGGTGATACTGTGTGTCAGTTCTATACCTCCACACTAAGAACTAACTGTTCCTCAGCGCAGGCCAGGCATTGTTAAGCTCACAGTGTAATCATAGCTATAATGTTAGGGCCAGACCTAAGTGTGGTTTCTGTAGGAAAAAACCATGAAAAGAACGAATTTTAACGATAGTGCTAGGTGTTTACATGAAAACTACATTTACAGGTAAATGTAGAATACGTGACCAGAAGTGACGCCAACATCACATGAGCAGAAGTGTCGGCATCTTGGGTCTTTAGAATAGGCTACATATAAAGGAAGTTTTGAAAGCAGATCGTTCTGTAACGTAGTGGTTGTTTGAGTGTGTTGGGGAGGTACATCGGTGAGTCGAAAAAATTCAAATGGCTCTGAGCACTATGGGACTTAACATCTGAGGTCATCAGCCCCCTAGAACTTAGAACTACTTAAACCTAGCTAACCTAAGGCCACCACACACATCCATGCCCGAGGCAGGATTCGAACCTGCGACCGTAGCGGTCGCACGGTTCCAGACTGTAGCGCCTAGAACCACCCGGCCACAACGGTCGGCATCAGTGAGTCGAACTGTTTCTTTTGTACGATACTTGTAACCTGTGTAGAATGAAGAGACTCTCACATTCGTCTCCTGAATCAGCATCTTTATACATTTCAAAGTATGATGTGCAGTAGATTAGGTTAGCTAAATCTAAATATAGAACATACGATGCGAGGTCGGCATATTTCAAAAGTTGGTCTTTAGCTATTAAGTAACGTTTTAACAAACTAAGCGAACGAAGCTATATTCTTTTATACCGGCGACGGAGATAAAACCGTGGGTTTCCATGAAGAGTGGAAGAACTGAGATGAAACGAACAACTCAATGCCGGCCGGAGTGACCGAGCGGTTCTAGGCGCTACAGTCTGGAACCGCGCGATCGCTAC
Source organism: Schistocerca americana (assembly GCF_021461395.2). NCBI lineage: Eukaryota > Metazoa > Arthropoda > Insecta > Orthoptera > Acrididae > Schistocerca > Schistocerca americana. The sequence continues at coordinate 206,279,437 of NC_060126.1, read as the reverse complement.
GGTCGCAGGTTCGAATCCTGCCTCGGGCATGGATGTGTGTGATGTCCGTAGGCTAGTTAGGTTTAAGTAGTTCTAAATTCTAGGGGACTGATGACTTCAGAAGTTAAGTCCCATAGTGCTCAGAGTCATTTGAACAACCCACAGGTTGAACATGCTGTGTGGTCTTCCAACTACTTGTTTGAGCATCTTGCGAGGGGTGACGATTTTGTGCATCATATTTGTCAAAACGATGTGCAAAAATTATTAAAAAGGATACAGCTGATACTAAAACATTACGTATCTTCTGAAGGCAACATCAGAACACCAAGCGACTGTCGGAGCTTCTGACAATGCTCAACTGTGAAAACTCTGCTTCCAGCAAGAAATGGGAATGTTATTCTTTCCCTACAGACCATAATGCTGCTTGCGTTAAAAGTGGACCCACCCATTCTTGGTGCTCTGCATGGCAGAGACCGGTTTTAGCTACAGTGAAATTGTTTTTGACGAAATTACCGACGTTATTGGAGATACTATTATATTATGACGTATTTTTTATACTTTTTTAACATACAATGTGAAGAATAAGGCATTTCAGTTGAAAAGAGTTCTTTTCTTGCTTTTTCCTTACGTCAGTTACATTTAGGTCTTCTCTTAAAATGACAGCTGTAATTACACTGTGATCTTAAAAACTTCTGACCTTCGCTGAAAAATCGTGAGTTTTTATTGTCAATATATAGAACTGACTGAGAGTACCACCATTCTGACAATGTAGCTCAGAGTGATTCCATGCGCTGAACAAAAGGAATTGGGTGTTGCAGATCGCACTCAAAAATTTGTTTCAGCGTTAGGTAAGATTTATGTGTTTAAGTTTCAATTATACTGGTGACTGCGACAACCGTTATTATGTCTATAATGACGGTAGACATCTCAGGTATGTGACTGAGCAGATAATTGTTTTTAAAACTCTCCATCTAATAGCACTCTAAGCGAGGGGCCACTGCTATAATAAATTGACAGATCAGTGATATACAGCTAAAAATGACTCATAAGAAGCATCTACTAACCTTCTTGAAGTGAGAAATTCCATTAGAGCTTGCACTGCTTTCAGAATAGCATTCTGGCACATGTGTAAATAGATGGATTTGTAAACACCATTATAATCAGGAGGAGGAGGAGATTAGTGTTTAACGTCCCGTCGACAACGAGGTCATTAGAGACGGAGCGCAAGCTCGGGTGAGGGAAGGATGGGGAAGGAAATCGGCCGTGCCCTTTCAAAGGAACCATCCCGGCATTTGCCTGAAGCGATTTAGGGAAATCACGGAAAACCTAAATCAGGATGGCCGGAGACGGGATTGAACCGTCGTCCTCCCTAATGCGAGTCCAGTGTGCTAACCACTGCGCCACCTCGCTCGGTGTGTAATCAGCAGCCCAGGAAATGTGCAAGAGTAGTTTCAAAATTTTTCCATACAGCAACGTGGCAAGTGAGGGGGCACTGTGATAATGAGTTAGCAGTGCAGTGACTGGCGGTTGAAAATAACTAATAGGCGGCATCTCTTCACTCTCCAGAAATAGCCTAATTCGATTAGTGAGTGATTAAGTTCTGCATGTGGAGCCTCATATGATACCACTTAAGTATTTGCTTCTTGGGGTTGGCAGTCGTGAACAGTTTGCATGGCGATACCTGTGATGGATTACTGCAGATAATTACAACAGTGGACGGTAGGAGCTGCTTTGAGAGGTGGGGGACGTGGCGACACGTAGTGGGGGAGCCGATGAAAGAGATAGTGAATAGAAGTGTTTTCTGCATTCTTATTTACGGAAAATATGTAGTAGTTTTTGGGGAGTGCGTTGTTTAATATGTGGAGCAGCATGAGTGATTTTTGTTTCCCTGCATTTCTACATTCACCACTGCAGTGTGAGTGTCAGATCTGTTTTCCTACGAGATTTTCGTAACAGAATGTTATCATGATATGGTTTGTTTCGCCAGCAGTGTGTGTGTCTTAGTCGTGTTTTGCTCATAACATAGTGAACAGCAGTGTTTTCTGTGTTGTTATGTGCGTGAAATATGATGCGGTTCCTGGGGACACATTTGCTTAATCTCTCAGTGATGTTGTCAGTCATTACATCACGAAATATGATGTGTTTTTGATTTCAATCATAAATCATTTTGGGGTGGTTAACCGACATGGGTTGTATTTACTCCGTCTGCATACTACAGATGCCCGATTTTTGACCACATGTATTTAAATAGGGATAACTGGTAGCTGTGATATGTCATGTAGATTCAACCATTACAGATGAGCATTTTAGAATCATTATCTCACAGTCAACATGAAAATGTATCCCTTATTTTTTAATCATTATAAATTGGTAGTGATATTGAGTAATTGGTAACTATTACCCTCTAACTGAGAATTAACCATAATAAGTAGGTAATCATTGGTAATTATTAGGCTGTATTTGGGTAATGACGAGCATGATATTGCTCCTGACCTTACACTAAGGAGAGCGACGAACTGCTTGAGGAGGGAGGTGGGAAATGGAGATTATGAGGGAAGCGGTGAGGGAAGTGTTGGGAGAAGTGGTGGGGGAATTGGTGGGGGCGAGAGGGAGGTGGTGGAGTTGGGGAGGGGAGGTGATCTCGAGCTTACGGGAAGGGTACCTCATTTGCATTAAAAAACCATTAAGAAAAGTAGTTCAGGAATGGTAGAGCCACACTGCTGATTGAAGCATAAAAGCCCACATGCCTCAATTTGTCAGAAGGCGGATGAGGATATCACGCTTAATGCGCAACAGGGGGGGGGGGGGGGGGGGAGTGGTTCTCTCTCCATCAGAGCACTGTTGCTAAGAGTTTTATGGCCAATTAGACTTGGAGCCGCTATGCAAAGAACACACCCTGAGAGGAAGACTGGGCGTGCAGTCGGACACACAGTACTGTAACAGGAAGCTGCAATACTAATTGCTAGGCTACAATGTGCAAAGATACAGCACAGTGAAGCACGTTGTGGATAGTATGTTCAAGAGGCAATAAGTGAGAGACTCTTCTGGAGCACTGATGCGCAGCATGGGATCCTTATTAGATAGGATTGACAGAGGACATCAAGAAATGTTAAAGGAGGGTTTAGGAATATCGTGAAACAGGGGAGAGAGTGTCATGGACATGATACATGAGTTTGGGTGGCAATCATTAAAACAAAGGCACTTTCCGTTGTGGTGAGATCTGTTTATAAAATTTCAATCACCAACTTATTCCTTCGGATTCGAAAACATTTTAGGGCGAAATGATCATTGTAATAAAATAAGAGAAACAGTGCTCGTAAGGAAAAATTGAAGTGGTCCAGTAGAGAAATACTCTGAAGGTAGTTTGATGAAACCTTTGCTAAACAGTTAACGGTGAACTGCAGGGTGGTCACGTAGACGTAGGGGTAGATGTGGATGTAGAGCCAGGGAGAAATTGTTCATCAGGTGGAAGAGGATATCCAGGGAACGATTAAGAAAACAAGAGTGCAGTGGGCTGCCGATAATCGCTCAGGTTTGAAGCGATGGCGTCTGCTACCTGGATTCCGAGACCATTGTAAGTTGTTTCCAGAGACTTGCGTAAATACTGGTGACAGCAAGTCTCATTGGTGAGGTGTCCACACAGCTGTCGATTTTCAGCATCCTTATGAGGACTCATTGGTGCACTCTGGTCTGGAGCCGAGTGGAAGGACTAAACCAGAGGATTCCGCAGTTTTCTGACGAGATCGGATTCAGATTCCTTGCTTGCACGGTGGATACTTCTTAATCCACAACGGACAAGTCAAGTGTGCACTGCACTCAGGTTGCAGAGTACGTGTGGAACGCACCTTTATTTCGACTAAACGGAAAACTGAGATTATTCAGTACAACAAAAAGCAACAGATAAAACATATATTTCAGCAGACCGGATAGCAAATGCGGAAGTGAAAATCTCAAAACATTATCTGCTAACTGCCTGAGTATTCGCAGAATGCTCCGGAGCTCAGATCTTTCCTATAAAGCTCTCCTCCGCTTTTTCTACTAGGAACTGAGACTTGGTTGAAACTTTAAGAGGAGATTAGGGTAATTATCGACCACGAGTGGAAGGTACACCGGAAAAATAGGTCAGACTCTCTCCGAGGAGTGTTCATAGCGTCAGGCAGAAGCACTATGTGTAGTGATGTCCAGAATGAATCCAAATGCGAAAAAATATGGAAAAATTTACCTGAGATTAGTGGACTAAAATAAATAATCGGATATTTCTTCCGAACACTGGATTCAGGCACATCGCTCATTTGAAGATATCAAAATTCGATAACTCGGAAATACCTTGGGTATATGGTACATCTACATCTACATCTACATTTATACTCCACAAGCCGAAGGGCACTTTACGTGTCACTGTCATTACCTCCCTTTCCTGTTCCAGTCGCGTATGGTTCGCGGGAAGAACGACTGCCGGAAAGCCTCCGTGCGCGCTCGAATCTCTCTAATTTTACATTCGTGATCTCCTCGGGAGGTATAAGTAGGGGCAAGCAATATATTCGATACCTCATCCAGAAACGCACCCTCTCGAAACCTGGACAGCAAGCTACACCGCGATGCAGAGCGCCTCTCTTGCAGAGTCTCCCACTTGAGTTTGCTAAACATCTCCGTAACACTATCACGCTTGCCAAATAACCCTGTGACGAAACGCGCCCTCTTCTTTGGATCTTCTCTATCTCCTCTGTCAACCCGACCTGGTACGGATCCCACACTGATGAGCAATACTCAAGCACAGGTCGAACGACTGTTTTGTAAGCCACCTCCTTTGTTGATGGACTACATTTTCTAAGGATTCTCCCAATGAATCTCAACCTGGCACCCGCCTCACCAACAATTAATTTTATATGATCATTCCACTTCAAATCGTTCCGTACGCATACTTCCAGATACTTTACGGAAGTAACTGCTACTAGTGTTTGTTCCGGTATCATATAATCATACAATAAAGGATCCTTCTTTCTACGCATTCGCAATACATTAGATTTGTCTATGTTAAGGGTCAGTTGTCACTACCTGCACCAAGTGCCTATCCGCTGCAACTCTTCCTACATTTCTCTGCAATTTTGTAATGCTGCAACTTCTCTGTATACTACAGCATCATCCGCGAAAAGCCGCATGGAACTTTCGACACTATCTACTAGGACATTTATATATATATTGTGAAAAGTAATGGTCCCATAACACTCCCCTGTGGCACGCCAGAGGTTACTTTAACGTCTGTAGACGTCTCTCCATTGAGAACAACATGCTGTGTTCTGTTAGTGGTTAGTAGTCCTTCCCGTTGTCGACTGGGGACACTGCATACACGTTATCGGCGGAAAGCAGAATTAGTTTTGCGAAGTAAAGCTGAAAACACCGACACCTGTCTCGTACAAATAGGTCAGCAATCTACACCCGAAAAGAAATCTTTTCCACATATTCACCAGTGAGAGAGGAATTAGCGAAGATAATGCTATTGCAGCGCGCCGGTCGTTCCTAATGAGACGGCTATGGAGCCTGGCGCTCTGCTCTCCCACCCGGGCGTTGCGGATTCGATGGACTGGCGGGACTAGAGGGACCCATCGGAGGTGAAGACATCCGCAACAAGACAGACATGGTTCAGGAAAACAAACGCTTCTGCGGCCTGGAATCGCATTGACTGGAGCAGAATTGCCTTTAGTGATGAGTCTAGCTTGCAACTGAGCCCCGGTGACTGGCGAGGACGCGTCCAGAGGCGCCTCGGACAGTGGTGGGATTCCAGCCCGACTGCCGCCCGCGATACCACTCGACAACGGTGTGTTGTGGTCTGCGGAACCGTGTCGTTTTACAGCGGGACCCCTTTGGTTGTGATTTGTGATCTGCGACACCTTTAAGGTACAGTGGAACGTTAAAAAAAATGGTTCAAATGGCTCTGAGCACTATGGGACTTAACTTTTGAGTTCATCAGTCCCCTAGAACTTAGAACTACTTAAACCTAACTAACCTAAAGACATCACACACATCCATGCCCGAGGCAGGATTCGAACCTGCGACCGTAGCGGTCGTGCGGTTCAAGACGTTAGCGCCCAGAACCGCAGGACCATCCCGGCCGGCGCAACGTTGAAGATATTCTACGTTCTGTTTTGTTGCCTTTCATGGAAAGCCATCCTGGGCTTACATTTCAGCACGGTAATGCCTGCTCGTACACAGCGAGAATTTCTACTGCTTGTCTCGTGCTTTCCAAACGCTACCTTGGCCACGAAGGTCAGTGACTCTCTCCCCAGTTGAGAACATTTATAGCATTGTGGGCACGGCCCTCATACCAGCTCGGGATTTTGACGATCTAACGCTCCATTTATATAGAATTTGGAACGATATCGCGTAGGAAGCCATTGGATAACTGCCAGTCAATTCTACGTCGAATAACTGCTGCATAAAGGCCAGAGGTGGTCCAACGCATTATTGACTTGCTTAATTTGTGAAGGTCTTTCTCTTGAATAAATCATGAAATTTTATCTGAAACTCGCATTATTTACTTACGTTTACATGTAAATCACTTCTACCTATTTTCGTCCCTTTCGGTTAATTACTTGGTGGTGCGTCGTTTTTTTTTTTTTTTTTTTTTTTTTTTTTTTTTTTTTTTTTGTCGTAGAGTGTAAATGCAATGAATATCTGTCAAGGTATTTGTTTATAACATCGATCGTATAAAAATTTAGTTATTCATCAACTCTGTATGTTATTTACAGTCTCTATAGTTATTTCGCACATAATAAAAATTCTAATTCATTCCTGTGTTGGCAACACATCGTGACCACGTAAGATTTTGATTTCTCGCTAAATACTGATCCCTACTGCACTATTACTCTGCGGTGAGGTTTTATCTCAATGCTCTCTCTTCCTCTTTCATGTGATAGCGTGAGGCGCTGTGTGTATTGGGGGGGGGGGGGGGGGGGCGGCTCACGTTGACTGACGACATAATACTCGTTAAAGAAACCACAGAACTGCAACTTCATGCTAAAGGTTTGGAGACGAGCAACAAAATGTAAAGCACCTGTAGCGAAAATCTCAGTCGTAAAAGTCTTTAAAGGGTAAAAAATTTACTTAGACGTAATTATTCAATCACTGATGACCTGTAAATTCAATTCACTATCATTGAGAGCTGCAAAAAAGTTGTAAGCTCCAATTTGATGGACATCAAAGTATTTTCAGCAATCCGTGAGACACTTAAGCCAAAGCGGCGCTGTGCCCGCGCAGTACCTTCAATACAGATTACCAATCCATCCGCCCACCGACAAAAGACATGGAGCTCTGCCTTGGCCACGTGACCACTATTTCAGTCACCCTCATATCTCTGAACCTGACCACCATTCACAAAATCAAACATATTATACCATTTTCACAAATTACAGTCTAAATAACCTTGATCAAATTTTATTACTTTGTCGTACAGTATTCTCTCTATACTTAGCACTAATACTCAGTTTCATTTGTTTTCTTCGTGATATTCAGAGCTGCTCCTAACACTAGTCAGCGCAACATATTTACTCACACTGACTCTGCAGTCCTAACACACACTGACTCTGCAGTCCTACGTTAGTCAAATGCCAATATTACATTTGCAGAATTACAGGAATATCATTAAATAAATCTGGGTACTGATGCGATAGTAGAATGTGTCTTATGCTGCGATACTCAGTTGTTTACATGTGGAGAAAACATACTTTAAACACCTCTTTTCAGGATATTCACAAACGATTTAAAACTATTTGCTTATTTGTTAACTGCAATAGAAGCCTGTTCATTCCACAGCTAGCATTAAAAACTTAGCTACGACGTGACATATGCACATACTGCATGTCTATATCATTAGTTACAGTATTTATACACAATTACAGTTTCAAATGTTAATAACTTTGTTAGCAATAATTTTATAAACAAGGTAATAATTTTGAGAGCTCGTCTTACTATAAAGAGACAGATGATGCCTTTAGATTTTATGTAGCATATCTGCCAGCAGCTTTAGTGTTTTTCGTGAAACTATCAATTTTTCAGTTTACACACCCAGTCACTTCATCGTCTTACTCGCTCAGCTGGCGTGTCGTCTGTTCCCTCGCCCTTGGTATTTGCCAGTAGCCGAATCGCTGTTGTCTGTCTTCCAGCAGCGGCCCTCCTGCAACCCTTGCGTCCACTGTCGGTCGCTCTCCCCAGGGTTCAACCTCACTCACCTTGCAAAATTATTAAGGCTTTCGTGGCCACTTGTTGACAAACTGGCTGTTGGCTTCTGACTCGGGTTCTTCGGCCGACGTTCATCTAATGATTTTACTGACGTTTCGCCAGCACGAGTGGCTAGCATTGTCAGAGCTTCACCCTCCATTGCCGGTGGTGAACTGGAGCCGAGCTCGCGGCCGCAGACTACATGTACCTGGCGCGCCGAGGGGTTGTCCTCGGTCATTTCCGGTGCTGTTCTCCTCTTGCTACCTGTGACGGTCGCCAAACACTCGGCGAAGTAAGGAATCAGAAAAAGAAATGTCGGGTACGGCCTTTCTGCAATACATTCCCAGAGTGACGGACGGAAACGGTCGTATATTTCGCAAACACGGCGTAAAGACGATTTTCAAACCGACAAGGAAGGTCAAAGAGTGTCTTAGATCGGCAAAGGAGAAAATGGACCTACTTGCAATGTCGGGAATATACCGTATACCATGCACATGCGGAAAAGCTTATGTCAGAATGACTGGACGATCAATCAACACCAGGATCAAAGAACATAAGCGACATTGCAGGTTGGGGCACGTGGAGAAATCGGCCGTGGCAGAGCACGCACTGAGTGAGACCGATCACGTAATAAAATTCGCCGATACGGAAGTTCTGGCTGTAGAGAAGCACTATCACACGCGCTTGTTCAGAGAAGCTGTAGAAATACAAAAACACGGGAACAGTTTCAACAAGAAAGAGGAAAGCCTAAAGGTAAACGGATCCTGGCTTTCCGTACTGCAGCGAACGACCGTCGCAGGTAGCAAGAGGAGAACCGCACCGGAAATGACCGAGGAGAAGCCCTCGGACGTTGGCGCTCCAGGTGCATATAGTCTGCGGCCGCGAGCTCGGCTCCAGTTCACCACCGGCAATGGAGGGTGAAGCTTTGACAATGCCAGCCACTCGTGCTGGCTAAGCGTCAGTAAAATCATTAGATGAACGTCGGCCGAAGAATCCGAGACAGAAGCCAATAGCCAGTTCGACACTCACATTGCTTGGGCACAATACGGCAACTTGCCAGCCACAACGGGCCGACGAAATATTGTATACACGCATCATACTTAGCGAACTAGCGACCTGTACTGTCAGAACGGATGCACTGAATTGGCTGCATTGGACGATTTATTGGCGGGCAATACCCCTAAGTACTTTATGTGATATCAAATATTTAGAATTGCAATTACTGTCAATGGCGATATTTTCAACAAGTTACCTGTAGGATCCAAAATAGTGTCCTATTATTGATGATGATGTCTGGACAATAACAGTAACGTTCAAGTCTTCGAGTTATGTTCTGCTTTGCTCATAGAAGTCGCTTCCAGCTGACTTATCCAAAATCAACAAGTCACGTAGGAAATCAGTAGCTCGTCATTAGTAAAATATTTCCGGGTATGTGGCTACGTAGTCGTATTTTTGTACTGATCAAAGTTCCGGTCATCGTTGCATATGTGCTATACGTTGGTTTTCACCACTACATGGTGACGTAATCACACACCCGAGAATATTTTACTGGATATGGTAATGTACGCGAAAGTCTACGCTCGAATTCTTTAATCAGTTGGCATTGTGTCATGATACCATGACAGTTCTACCTGCGCCACGAACATGAATAGAATCAATGTGAAACGACATTCTCATGTATTGCTGGATTCCACGAAACATTCGGCAAATACTGTTTATCAGTATGTAGTTTTATGATTTTGTACAAGTCGTTTGTTTCCAGACTACGCTTCTACGTGGCGTTAGAATTTTCCCAGATGGCAGTGTAGATTAGCCAAAATACACTCCTGGAAATTGAAATAAGAACACCGTGAATTCATTGTCCCAGGAAGGGGAAACTTTATTGACACATTCCTGGTATCAGATACATCACATGATCACACTGACAGAACCACAGGCACATAGACACAGGCAACAGAGCATGAACAATGTCGGCACTAGTACAGTGTATATCCACCTTTCGCAGCAATGCAGGCTGCTATTCTCCCATGGAGACGATCGTAGAGATGCTGGATGTAGTCCTGTGGAACGGCTTGCCATGCCATTTCCACCTGGCGCCTCAGTTGGACCAGCGTTCGTGCTGGACATGCAGACCGCGTGAGATGACGCTTCATCCAGTCCCAAACATGCTCAATGGGGGACAGATCCGGAGATCTTGCTGGCCAGGGTAGTTGACTTACACCTTCTAGAGCACGTTAGGTGGCACGGGATACATGCGGACGTGCATTGTCCTGTTGGAACAGCAAGTTCCCTTGCCGGTCTAGGAATGGTAGAACGATGGGTTCGATGACGGTTTGGATGTACCGTGCACTATTCAGTGTCCCCTCGACGATCACCAGTGGTGTACGGCCAGTGTAGGAGATCGCTCCCCACACCATGATGCCGGGTGTTGGCCCTGTGTGCCTCGGTCGTATGCAGTCCTGATTGTGGCGCTCACCTGCGCGGCGCCAAACACGCATACGACCATCATTGGCACCAAGGCAGAAGCGACTCTCATCGCTGAAGACGACACGTCTCCATTCGTCCCTCCATTCACGCCTGTCGCGACACCACTGGAGGCGGGCTGCACGATGTTGGGGCGTGAGCGGAAGACGGCCTAACGGTGTGCGGGACCGTAGCCCAGCTTCATGGAGACGGTTGCGAATGGTCCTCGCCGATACCCCAGGAGCAACAGTGTCCCTAATTTGCTGGGAAGTGGCGGTGCGGTCCCCTACGGCACTGCGTAGGATCCTACGGTCTTGGCGTGCATCCGTGCGTCGCTGCGGTCCGGTCCCAGGTCGACGGGCACGTGCACCTTCCGCCGACCACTGGCGACAACATCGATGTACTGTGGAGACCTCACGCCCCACGTGTTGAGCAATTCGGCGGTACGTCGACCCGGCCTCCCGCATGCCCACTATACTCCCTCGCTCAAAGTCCGTCAACTGCACATACGGTTCACGTCCACGCTGTCGCGGCATGCTACCAGTGTTAAAGACTGCGATGGAGCTCCGTATGCCACGGCAAACTGGCTGACACTGACGGCGGCGGTGCACAAATGCTGCGCAGCTAGCGCCATTCGACGGCCAACACCGCGGTTCCTGGTGTGTCCGCTGTGCCGTGCGTGTGATCATTGCTTGTACAGCCCTCTCGCAGTGTCCGGAGCAAGTATGGTGGGTCTGACACACCGGTGTCAATGTGTTCTTTTTTCCATTTCCAGGAGTGTAAGTGATGATTTTCTCGAGCCGTTAACAATGTTTCACAGCGATCAGTGAGTTCAGACGTCAAATGATGATAGATAAATTTTATTCTTCCTTTGAAAGAGGGCTAACGTCATGATAATCAAGATATAGGACTACTATAAAAGATCCATTCATGTTCAAAGCCGTATATTTTCCAAAGTATAACATGTAAAAGTATGACTAATGCATGAACAGAACCGTAAACTCATGCATTTTACATCTGGATCTCTACAAATGTTCTGTGAGTGCGTCTCTGGTCGCAAAACATACGTGCAAGCGGTAGTCAAGTTCGTACCTAGTAACATCCTGTCAGCGGTCATCAGAGCAGTATTGGTGCGTTCTTAGAGCTGATCCAGTGTCCTTGGCAGTTGGGGTATGTAAACACAGTCCTTAATGTATCCTCAAAGGAAAAAGTGACAAGTCGTTACGTCAGACGACTTGCAGGCCAAAGGAAAAGAGGCATATCTTCTTCACTACTAGGCCCAGTCTAGCTAATACGAAATTCGTCGTTTATGTAGCAACGAATATCGATACTCCAACGAGGTTGTACCCGGTCTTGTAGGAAGATGAAATTCTCGGAATGACCAGTCAGGTATGGAAAAAACCACAACTGCAACATATCGCGATAAGAGCTACTGTCATAGTATACTCACAGACGAAAAACGGTGTATACAGCTCTATGACACTGAACTAATTGTTGGTAAGGCGGGTACCAGGTTGAGATTCATTGGGAGAGTGCTTAGAAAATGTAGTCCATCAACAAAGGAGGTGGCTTACAAAACACTCGTTCGACCTATACTTGAGTATTGCTCATCAGTGTGGGATCCGTACCAGGTCGGGTTGACGGAGGAGATAGAGAAGATACAAAGAAGAGCGGCGCGTTTCGTCACTGGGTTATTTGGTAACCGTGATAGCGTTACGGAGATGTTTAGCAAACTCAAGTGGCAGACTCTGCAAGAGAGGCGCTCTGCATCGCGGTGTAGCTTGCTCGCCAGGTTTCGAGAGGGTGCGTTTCTGGATGAGGTATCGAATATATTGCTTCCCCCTACTTATACTTCCCGAGGAGATCACGAATGTAAAATGAGAGAGATTAGAGCGCGCACGGAGGCTTTCAGACAGTCGTTCTTCCCGCGAACCATACGCGACTGGAACAGGAAAGGGAGGTAATGACAGTGGCACGTAAAGTGCCCTCCGCCACACACCGTTGGGTGGCTTGCGGAGTATCAATGTAGATGTAGATGTAGAACAGAAAACATTCATTTTAGGAGAATCTCGTTCATGCGCCATGTTTTCGTGAGAATTTTCAGTGCCCCACACACTCACAGGTAAATGGAAGGTTGCATCGTCGCTGAATATCTGCTTGGAGACGAAATGTACGTCCTCAAGCGTTTCCTCCATTGCGATGCAAAATTGGTGGCACTGGCCAAAATCTTTCGGTTTTAATTGTTGAACGAGTTGCAGACGTTACGGTTTGAAATGTAACCACTGTCGCAAGATGTCCCACACAGACTGCTACGGTATTTCATTTTCGTGGCTTGCGCAAACCCTTAATTATTTTGGACTGCGTACTCAACTTTCTCTCATCCTCTCCGCTGGCCGACCGATTTCCAGAGACAACTAGTTTCCCTAAACTGTCGGGGCAAACACACAATGCTGTGTTTATTCAGGCAGGTTCTTTTCCAAAATGTCTTCTGACTGCACGCTGCACTGTATTAACAGGTAAATATCTCGTATATTCCAACACAAAAAACCTCTTTTTCCTACTGTATCGCCATTTTGTCAAGGCACTGCAGTCGTAACGCCAACTGGTGGGCACAATGCAAACTCGGTGAGTTTACGACTCCTCTCATGTATAAGTTATGTTTGCACACGTAATTATTTGTAAAATATTGAACTCTGGAAAGGACTGAATCATTTAGTGTATTCCGACCCCGGCAGCAGAGTGGTCAGAGCGACAGAATGTCAATCCTAAGGGTTCGGGTTCGATTCCCGGCTGGGTCGGAGATTTTCTTCGCTCAGAGACTGGGTGTTGTGTTGTCCTAATTGTCATCATTTCATCCCCATCGATGCACAAGTCGCCGAAGTGGCGTCAAATCGAAAGAGTTACACCTGGCGATCGGTCTACTCGACGGGAGGCCCTAGTCACGAGACATTTACATTTAGAGTAACCCTCTACTGAAAAGTTGCCAACGTTAGCCTTATACTTTCGCTTGGAACTTAGGTTAGAGAATGTATCGCGGTGTAGGTCACATCTAAGATTTCATTTTCTGATAAATGTTTATCATATGACTTAAGAACGTTAATGGAATATAATCGCTTCATGAAACTTCGGAAAATGGAGCCAACAATGGAACCTTGTGGAATACACAATTAAGACTGTCACAAAATTATTGATAGGGATACTTACATTGGTTTGATTCCCTTGAGATACAGAAAAGTGTCTGCGATGATAGCTGGAATTAGGTGGAAGAGCACAGCGCCGGTAACATACCCAAATTTCGCTTTAAACATAAAGAGGTAAGCTACCCAGAAGTTTCTTATGCTGGGAAAACTTCTTCCATGATGTGCGTAGTTGATTACTTGACCCCAGGATATGGGATGGCGTGGTGTCGATACGCAGTTGAAGATGCCCGGTTCAGCTGATGCCTGCTGTATCAGAGTTCGTTTGCTGTGTCTGCACCTGGAATAGATAACAACAGGGGCGAGTAGACATGTCAGAAGGGAATCTGTACACATACACTCAGGTGACATAAATCATGGTACAACAATGTGCACATGTATAGAGAGCGTTAGTATCGCGTAAACAAGGTTAAAATGGCAGTGCATTCGCGGAGCTACTCAGGTGATTTATGTGAACGGTTTCCGAAGTGGTTATGGCCGCAAGACGGGAATTAACAGACTCTGAACGCGTAGTGCTACTTGGCGTTAGATACATGGGAAGTTTCATTTCAGAAATCGTTAGGGAATGCAATATTCCAAGATCCACAATGTCAACAGTGTGCCGAGAATACCAAACTTCAGGCATTACCTCTCAGCACAGACAACGCAGCGACCGGACGGCCTTCACTTAACGACCGAGAGCAGCGGCGTTCGAGTAGAGTTGTCAGTCCTAACTGGCAAACAGTTCTGCGTAAAATAAAAGCAGAAATCAATGAGGGACGAACGACGAATGTATCCGTTAGGACAGTGCAGCGAAGTTCGGCGTTAATGTGCCATGGCAGCAGAGAACCGAAGAGATTGCGTTTGCTGACAGCACGATATCGCCTGTGTCGCCTCTCTTGGGGCCGTGACCATGTCGGTTGGGCCCTATACGACTGGGGAACAGTGGCTCCGTCAGATGCGTTCCGATTTCAGTAAGTGAACTGATGGTAGGGTTCGAGCGTGGCGCAGACCTTACGAAGCCATAGCTCCAAGTTGTCAACAAGGCACTGTGCAAGCTGATAGAGCCACCTAATAGGTACTTTTTTTTTGGACCTTGAGAGGACCGGTGATGTTACTTGGAGGTGTAATATCCTTGAGAGCTTCACAAATTGGGCTTCCAGGACATTACAAGAAGTCGGATCACGTGGCGAGAGGCAGTGATGGACCTTTTGAGAGCTCGCTGCGGCGAACTGACACGTTGAAGCCAGTGAGGCAAGCATTGGAACGCAGGTGGCTAAGTAGCCAGATACGAGTTTTGCACAAAGCTGTAGAGTGTGTGCGTAGCTGTAAGGGAAAGACAACAGTCTGCAGCTAAGATGAAATGAAAGACTAATACTGTGCGCTTTCAACAAAATTACTTCACTAATCCTAGAAACATGATGCTCAACAATCATGTACACCAGAAAAATCGCGGCAATGGGACGAGCTCGTTGCAACTTCAATTATCACTCTAGGATGATTACAAGGGTGAGTCAAATGAAAACCTTAAATATTTTTTAAATATTATTTCATGCGCAGAAGTGGTACAAAGCTGTATCCCTTTTCAACATAATCACCCCCACGCTCAATGAAAGTCGTCCAGTGCTTACAAAGTGCATAAATTCGTTTAGGAAAAAATTATTTTGGTAGTCCGAGCAACCACTCATGCACCGCATGGCGTACCTCTTCATCAGAACGGAACATCTTTCCTCCCCTTGCGTCTTTCGTGTTTGAGTGGTCCAAACATATGGAAATCACTTGGGGAAAGGTCTGGTGAGTATGGTGGATGAGGAAGACACTCAAAATGCAGGTCTGTGATTGTTGCAACTGTTGTAGGGGCAGTGTGGGGCCTTGCACTGTCATGTTGCAAAAGGTCACCTGCTGACAGCAATCCACGTCGCTTTGATTTGATTGCAGGACGCAGATAATTTTTTAGGAGATCTGTGTATGATGCACTGGTAACAGTGGTCCCTCTAGGCGTGTAATGCTCCAAAATGACTCCTTTTTCGTCCCAAAAGAGAGTCAACCTTCCCTGCTGATGGTTCTGTTCGAAACTTCTTTGGTTTTGGTGATGAGGAATGGCGCCATTCCTTGCCCGCTCTCTTCGTCTGGTTGGTGGAAGTGAACCCATGTTTCGTCCCCAGTAACGATTCTTGCAAGGAAGCCATCACCTTCTCGTTCAAAGCACCGAAGAAGTTCTTCACAAGCATCATCACGCCGTTCTCTCTTTTCAAGAGTGAACTTCCGTGGCACCGATCTTGCACACACTTTGTGAGACTGGAGCACATCATGCACAATGTGGTGTGCTGACCTATGGCTAATCTGTAAACATGCTGCAGTGTCATTCAGTGTCACTCGGCGATTTTCCTTCATTATGGCTTGAATTGCTGCATTGTTCTGTGGAGTCACAACTCGTTGTGCCTGACTTGGATGAGGAGCTCTTTCACTGAAGTCACACCATTTGTGACCTTCCTTCTCCATTCGTAGACTTGCTGCTGTGACAAACATACATCACCGTACTGAACATCCATTCGTCGATGAATTTCAATAGGTTTCATACCTTCACTACGCAAAAACCAAATAACAGAACACTGTTCTTCCTTGGCGCAAGTTGCAACTGGGGAGGCCACCTTTATACTGATACTGCGACGGTATGTGTCTATCTGCACTATGCTGCCACCTAATGGCCATTCTGCTCGCTGTTTGTAGCACGCTTACCAACTTACAGGGTAACGGCGTGAAATTTCTATTTGTTATTACAAATTTACGTTTTCATTTGACTCACCCTCGTATAATGGTAGTTAAATTGTTTCTAAATACAATAGATTACCAAATTAATAACAACTAAACCACCGGGGCAGTCCGATTATATGATGCGTCAGGTAAAAACTGCCGCCAGTAGATAGAACATGTTACTTTTCAAATCAGCCTGTGTATGAATAATTACAGCAAGTGTTTTTAAAAATTGATACTCATGTATGCCAGTACTACAAGTATAAAGATAATGAAAGAGTTTCCCTTCTAAGGCCGTACAGTCCAGAATCGGCATGTCAATCAGACAAAATTGCCGTCAGCAGTGAGGCAATCATCCCGCCGACGTACCATGTTGAAGCTACCAGTTGGGTAAAACAGAGTGTCCTGATGCGTGGAGAAATGCATAACTGCCTGCTGCACATCTTCGACAGGAATCACCGATCCTTCAAGGCCGTTTTTTAGGGGCAGAAGGTATGATAATCGTATGGGCAGAGTTCATGGCTATAGCGCGGGTGCTCCACAGACGCCTACTTGGCGCGGCGTAACTACTGCGTAACGACCTTCCACAATGGTGGTTTTCGAGAAACATGCTGTGCCATTCACGTTTTCCATTAGCTGATGGAAGTCTATCGGTGTTTTTCCTTCGGCAACCAAGAAACGAATAACAGCCGACTGGTCCTGTCTGGATGCGCTTGGTAATAACGTCGCGATATGAAAGCTGGTTTTGCCTGGGTGCCAGTGTTGGCCTCGGGTTAGTTAGAAGAAGGCCAGTTACGGACCTGCAACAAAACTGTCTGCGTCCTAGACACACTGGATGTACTCCTGGAGTTATGGGTGCGGCTTCGTATGACAGCAGGAGCTTGGTTGTTCGAAGCACACTGACTGCAAATTTTACGTCAGTCTGGTGATTAGACCTATTGTGGTTCATGAACAGCATTCCAGGAGTGTTTCCCAACAGGCTAGAGCTGGCCCACACACAGAAGTTGTAACCTAACACTGTCTACTTATTGCCGACATGTTGCCTTGGCCTTCTCATCCACCAGATCTGTCTCCAGTCGGGCGCATATGGGACATCATCGGAGGACAAATCCGTCATCATCCACAGACAGCATTAACTATCCATGTATTGACCGAGTAAGTGGAACAGGCCTGGAACTCCATCCCAAAAACTAACATCCGTCACCTGTGTTAATGCAATACATCCCAGTTTGCATGTTACAGGACCGGCTGTAGGCTATACACTAACATCGGTTTCGCAAGGGAAGGAAACAGTTCATTGTAGAAGAAGTGTGTAAAACACCACTAAGGACCGTTTAAGAACGTTTTAATCACAGGGAAATCCTGGAAATTTAAGATGCCAGGGGTTGTTCCGCATCACATTTGATGAACGTGTACACTTATTTATACACTCCTGGAAATTGAAATAAGAACACCGTGAATTCATTGTCCCAGGAAGGGGAAACTTTATTGACACATTCCTGGGGTCAGATACATCACATGATCACACTGACAGAACCACAGGCACATAACACAGGCAACAGAGCATGCACAATGTCGGCACTAGTACAGTGTATATCCACCTTTCGCAGCAATGCAGGCTGCTATTCTCCCAAGGAGACGATCGTAGAGATGCTGGATGTAGTCCTGTGGAACGGCTTGCCATGCCATTTCCACCTGGCGCCTCAGTTGGACCAGCGTTCGTGCTGGACGTGCAGACCGCGTGAGACGACGCTTCATCCAGTCCCAAACATGCTCAATGGGGGACAGATCCGGAGATCTTGCTGGCCAGGGTAGTTGACTTACACCTTCTAGAGCACGTTGGGTGGCACGGGATACATGCGGACGTGCATTGTCCTGTTGGAACAGCAAGTTCCCTCGCCGGTCTAAGAATGGTAGAACGATGGGTTCGATGACGGTTTGGATGTACCGTGCACTATTCAGTGTCCCCTCGACGATCACCAGTGGTGTACGGCCAGTGTAGGAGATCGCTCCCCACACCATGATGCCGGGTGTTGGCCCTGTGTGCCTCGGTCGTATGCAGTCCTGATTGTGGCGCTCACCTGCACGGCGCCAAACACGCATACGACCATCATTGGCACCAAGGCAGAAGCGACTCTCATCCCTGAAGACGACACGTCTCCATTCGTCCCTCCATTCACGCCTGTCGCGACACCACTGGAGGCGGGCTGCGCGATGTTGGGGCGTGAGCGGAAGACGGCCTAACGGTGTGCGGGACCGTAGCCCAGTTTCGTGGAGACGGTTGCGAATGGTCCTCGCCGATACTCCAGGAGCAACAGTGTCCCTAATTTGCTGGGAAGTGGCGGTGCGGTCCCCTACGGCACTGCGTAGGATCCTACGGTCTTGGCGTGCATCCGTGCGTCGCTGCGGTCCGGTCCCAGGTCGACGGGCACGTGCACCTTCCGCCGACCACTGGCGACAACATCGATGTACTGTGGAGACCTCAAACCCCACGTGTTGAGCAATTCGGCGGTACGTCCACCCGGCCTCCCGCATGCCCACTATACGCCCTCGCTCAAATTCCGTCAACTGCACATATGTTTCACGTCCACGCTGTCGCGGCATGCTACCAGTGTTAAAGACTGCGATGGAGCTCCGTATGCCACGGCAAACTGGCTGACACTGACGGCGGCGGTGCACAAATGCTGCGCAGCTAGCGCCATTCGACGGCCAACACCGCGGTTCGTGGTGTGTCCGCTGTGCCGTGCGTGTGATCATTGCTTGTACAGCCCTCTCGCAGTGTCAGGAGCAAGTATGGTGGGTCTGACACACCGGTGTCAATGTGTCCTTTTTTCCATTTCCAAGAGTGTATATACTGACTGAAATCCCATGTAAGATTCATAATATGATTTCTTGATGCCATGGAAATAAATGTCGAGTGTAGTAAAAATATAGTTCAAAGCATCCGACGCTCTCCACTAGAGGCGATTACTGATATAATAGACCTGTCGCAGATTCAAGCGGTGGCGCTCGTTTGGGTTGTAATCCGCCCCCCCTTTTCTCCCCCCCCCCTCCAAAATACATTTAGTAAAAGCTCCTGTATTGTTATGTATATCAATTTTCAAATTTAGTGGATAAATTCCGGATATAAGTCGCATGTACACTTAGAATCTCGAAAATGAGAAGTGGTAGAAATTAGAAGTAGCGTGTGTCCCAGGTCACTTTTCAGTAGCTCTTGTGAGGGTTGGCCCACGTGGATGTGCTCGTAATCTGAGCGGTAGTGTTCCAGCTATGTGCGAACGCATTTGTAGGCTGACTGTGTCTGCAGTGCCTGACGAACTACTGGCAGCTGAGAAAGGGAAGACACAAATGGATAGACCCTCCACTAAAGAAAATAAAAACTCGGAAACACTCACTTACTGAATATGAATGGAAACAACAGAGAGAAACACCATACTTCGATGTTATATTGCGCAAATTTGTCAAACTTGTGGGTATGTTTCACTACTATACCAGTTCTTAAATTAAATATCTGATACGTGTACGTGTCTAATTTTCAGACATATGATTTCAAACGCTATATTTCTGTAAGTTGCAATGTTTTGGTTGCTATGCTCAAGTGATACACTGAGCATTGTTACCTAAATAAAATTGACTTATATTAAACCAGTTTTATATATTTTATTGTAATCAAACAATCTATTGTTATTAAAATATTTTTGTTTTGTTATTATTTCTTAATAGGTCTTAGATATCTCTGGCATATAGAATTGGTATTACAGAAAGTGACACTGACGGAAAGAAAAACACAACAACAGGAAGAAGTTGTGCGACACGAACGAAAGCTGGTAGGCGTGTTTTAACCTCTGAAAGAGGTAGGCAGTAGCATAAGAGTGTACCAGAGGTCGCTTTTCAGTAGCTCTTGTGAGGAGTGGCCCACGTGGATGTGCCCGTAACCTGAGCGGTACGACCTGACCTACTGGACGTGGTGAGTTGATGTAAGTCAAGTCAAATTCGAGTAAAACAGAAGTGATTTCTGGCGTTCCCCACGGTAGTGTTATAGACCATTTGCTGTTCCTTATCTATATAAACGATTTGGGAAACAATTTGAGCAGCCGTCTTAGGTTGTTTGCAGATGACGCTGTCGTTTATCGACCAATAAATTCATCATATTATCAAAACAAATAGCAAAACGATTTAGGAAAGATATCTGAATGGTGTGAAAAGTGGCAGTTGACCCTAAATAACGAAAAGTGTGAGGTCTTCCACATTAGTGCTAAAAGGAATCCGTTAAACTTCGGTTACACGATAAATCAGTCTAATCTAAAGGCCGTAAATTCAACTAAATACCTAGGAATTACAATAACGAACAACTTAAATTGGAAGGAACCCACACAAAATGTTCTGGCGAAGGCTAACCAAAAACTGCGTTTCATTGGCAGGACACTTAGAAAATGTAACAGATCTACTAAGGAGACTACCTATACTATGCTTGTCCGTCCTCTTTTAGAATACTGCTGCACTGTGTGGGATCCTTACCAGGTAGCATTGACGGAGACAATCTAAAAAGTTCAAACGAGGGCAGCACCTTGTGTATTATAGCGAAATATGGGAGGGACTGTCACTGAAATGATACAGGATTTGGGCTGGACATCATTAAAGCAAAGGTGTTTTTTGTTGCGTCGGAATCTTCCCACGAAATTCCAATCACAATCTTTTTTCTCAGAATGCGAAAATATTTCTTTGACATTGACCTACACAACTGGCCGTTCAAATTGCTACATCACGAAGATGACCTGCTACAGACGCGAAATTTAACCGACAGGAAGAAGATCCTGCGATATGCAAATGATTAGCTTTTCAGAGCATTCACACAAGGTTGGCGCCGGTGGCGACATCTACAATGTGCTGACATAAGGAAAGTTTCCAACTGATTTCTCACCCACAAACAGCAGTTGAGAGGCGTTGCCTGGTGAAACGTTGTTGTGATGCCTCGTGTAAGGAGGAGAAATGCGTACCATCATGTTTCCGACTTTGATAAAGGTCGGATTGTAGACTATCGCGATTGCGGTATATCGTATCGCGACATTGCTGCTCGCGTTAGTCGATATCCAATGACTGTTAGCAGAATATGGAATCGGTGGGTTCAGGAGGGTAATACGGAACGCCGTGCTGGATCCCAACGGCCTGGTATCACTAGCAGTCGAGATGACAGGCATCTTATCCGCATGGCTGTAACGGATCGTGCAGCCACGTCTCGATCCCTGAGTCAACAGATGGGGACGTTTGCAAGACAACAACCATCTGCACAAACAGTTCGACGACGTCTGCTGCAGTATGGACTATGAGCACGGAGACCATGGCTGCGTTTACCCTTGACGCTGCATCACAGGCAGCAGCACCTGCGATGGTGTACTCAACGACGAACCTGGGTGCACGAATGGCAAAACGTCATTTTTTCGGATGAATCCAGGTTCTGTTTACAGCATCATGACGGTCGCATCCGTGTTTGGCGACATCGCGGTGAACGCACGTTGGTAGCGTGTATTCGTCGTCGCCATACTGGCGTATCACCCGGCGTGATGGTATGGAGTGCCGTTGGTTACACGTCTCGGTCACATGTTGTTCGCACTGACGGCGCTTTGAACAGTGGACGTTACATTTCAGATGTGTTACGACCCGTAGCTCTACCCTTCATTCGATCCCCGTGAAACCCTACATTTCAGCAGGATAATGCACGAGCGCATGTTGCAGGTCCTGCACGGGCCTTTCTGGATACAGAAAACGTTCGACTACTGCCCTGGCCAGCACATTCTCCAGGTCTCTCACCAATTGAAAACGTCTGGTCAATGGTGGCCGAGCAACTGGCTCGTCACAATACGCCAGTCACTAGTCTTGATGAACTGTGGTATCGTGTTGAAGCTGCATGGGCAGCTGTACCTGCACACGCCATCCTAGCTCTGTTTGACTCAATGCCCAGGCGTATCTAGGCCGTTATTACGGCCAGAGGTGGTTGTTCTGGGTACTGATTTCTCAGGATCTATGCACCCAAATTGCGTGAAGACGTAATCACATGTCAGTTCTAGTATAATATATTTGTCCAATAAATACCCGTTTATCATCTGCATTTCTTCTTTGTGTAGCAATTTTAATGGCCAGTAGTGTAAATTGTGTGAAACGATCACATTGATAAAATAAGGGAAATCAGGTCTCGTACAGAAAGATATAGGTTTTCGTTCTTTCCGCGGGCTATACGAGATTGGAATAATAGAGAACTGTGAAGGTGGTTCGATGAACCCTCTGCCAGGAACTTAAATGTGATTTGCAGAGTATCTATGTGGATGCTTTTAAGGTGACAGAGACGCCATTATCAACACCTCACTGAGTTTGAAAGCAGCTATGTAATAGGGCTACTAGAAACTGGATGTTCCTTCTGCTGTATGCAGAAAGACTTGGCAGGAATGCAGCCACTTTACATGACTGCTGGTGGCGGTGGTACCGAGAATGTACTGTGCTCCGGACGTCCACGTGGCACTACCGAGAGGGAAGACCCTCAAGTTCGGCCTATGGATCTGACGTATCGTACTACACGTAAAACGTCGTTTTGAGCAGCAGTTGGCACCACAGTAACAACGAAAACTGCAAATATGTTATGCCAATCACAGCTGCGAGCAAGAAGCCCTGTGGCGTGTATTCCAATGACCCCGAAAAAGCGCCATTTTCGACTTCAGATGTGTGAAGCGAGAGCTCATTGGAGGGCAGGGCAGAAGTCGGCCACGTTTTCTGATGAAAGATGGTTCCGCATCGGTGCCAGTAATGGCGGTGATTTGGTTAGAAGGAGGCCGGAAACCAACTTTTCTACGTGCTCGACGCAAAGGACCTACACCTGGAGTTACGGCCTGGGCAGCGATATCGTGTGACAGTAGGAGCATTCTTTAAAATTATCCCAAGCAAATCTGTACGTCAGTGTGGTGATTCGACATCTTATAGTACCATTCACGAACAGCATTTTGGCCGGCCG
Source organism: Schistocerca americana (assembly GCF_021461395.2). Lineage (NCBI taxonomy): Eukaryota > Metazoa > Arthropoda > Insecta > Orthoptera > Acrididae > Schistocerca > Schistocerca americana. The sequence continues at coordinate 206,255,851 of NC_060126.1, read as the reverse complement.
CGGTGGCCGAGCAGTTCTAGGCGCTTCATTCCGGAACCACGCGCCTGCTATGGTTGCAGGTTCGAATCCTGCCTCGGGAATGGATGTGTGTGATGTCCTTACCTTAGTTACGTTTAAGTAGTACTAAGTCTAGGGGACTGATGACCTGAGATGTTAAGTGCTTAGAGCCATTTGACCCATTTGAGCAGCATTCCAGCGGGTATTTTCCAGTATCATAACACTCGTCCAAATCTCGCTGTTGTAACCTAACATGGTGTACAGACTGCCGAAATGTTCCTTGGCGTGCTCGACCACCAGATCTGTCCCCAGTCGAGCACATATGGGACATCATCAGACTACAATTCCAGCGTCACCCACAACCAGCATTAACGGTCCATGTATTGACCGACCAAGTGCAACAGTCGCGGAACTCATTCCCACAAACTGACATCCGACACCTGCACAACACAATGCATGAACGTTTGCTTGCTTGCATTCACCATTCTGGGGGCTACACTGGTTATTAATGTATTTCACATCTGCTATGGCTTATCTCGTGCTCACATTAAGATGTTTATCACTTAAATATCTTACCTAGATAAATGCATTCCTTAAATGTCATAACTCTACAGGAATTATTTTTTGGTGTTGCGATGTTTTGCTCCGTCAGTGCATATCTGGAGGGAGGAAGGAGGGTTGAGGGACAATAAAAAACTGTGATACCTCACATTCGAACTCTGGATCCGTGCCTGCAGCAGAGAACTCACCAGGTCTCCCACGCACAGGCGATGGTTGCGTTGGCTACCATGTCTGCGGGCACACCGTCAGCCATTGCGTTGCTGTCGATAGACATGGCGTGTAAAACTCCCACAGCACCACCGAGACCCATGGCATTGGGGCCGTACAAGTTGCCTGCCCACAGGGCCAATGGCTCATGGTACGTGCTCGACACTGAAGGAATGTAGCAACACGTCAGTTTCAACATCCTGTTTGTCTTCTTGTACAGCACAATATTTCACATTCGAAAATATTGTTTTGAAACTTCTATTTGTTACAAGACTTATATATCACACACACAAGCAAAACAACTGATACCGAGACCTCTTACTCTGTGCATTTCAAAATGTCATTTGCTTTCAAAGAAAAATAAAGTCGACACAAAAAAGAATTTTTTACAAAAAATGGTACAAATGGCTCTGAGCACTGTGGGACTTAACATCTGAGGTCATCAGTCCCCTAGAACTTAGAACTACTTAAAACTAACTAACCTAAGGACAGCACACACATCCATGCCCGAGGCAGGATTCGAACCTGCGACCGTAGCGGTTGCGCGGTTCCAGAAATTTTTTACAGAACTGTGGGTTATGCACATATGCGCAACCCTACATCATCCATCCTCGCCCCCCTCAGTATCAATGTCAGTTACTTGTACTTTTCGGGGAATTACACAACTCGGCCAAATCGGATAACTTCCTTTGAGAGTGAAATATTTTGTTTTTCGCTCCAGGACTTCGTAGGGGTCTTCGTAGGGAGGCAGTACTTTGGCTTTCACTTTGTCATCTCTCACAAATACATGAGTCGCATTACACAAATCTTAAGTAACGAAAAGTATTTCCTTTACCTTGTGGGAAAATTCTGAAGGGATAAGTATCTCGGAAGCTTGAAATTTAGTGTGGACGTCAATGCGAAATGCTTTTAATAGTTTCCACATTGAAACATTGTCTCAAAACATGGTAGAGAATCCAAAGAGATTATGGCCGTATATAAAGTACACAGTCAATACCGTCACTGCGCGATAGCGCTGGAAATGTTACCGACGATGGTGCCACTAAAGCGGAGTTACTAAATACAGTTTTCCGTAATTCCTTCACGAAAGAAGACGAAATAAATATTCCAGAATTCGAAACCAGAACAGCTGTTAGCATGAGTGACATAAAAGTAGATATCTTAGGTGTTGTGAAACAACTCAAATCACTTAAGAAAGGCGTCTTCCGGTGCAGATGGTTTAACAATCAGCCTCCTGTCAGGGTATGCAGACACAATAGCGCCTTCCTTAGCAATCATATACAACCGCTCACTTGACGAAATGTCTTTTCCTAAAGATTGGAAAGTAGCACAGTCACACCAATATTCAAGACAGGAAATAGAAGTAATCCATTGAATTACAGCCCCATATCACTGACCTCAATTTGCAGTAGGATTTTGGAGCATATACTGTACTCGAACATTATGAATCACCTTGAAGAAAATGACTTATGGATTCATAACGAACACGGATTCAGAAAATATCGTTCTTGTGCAACACAGCTCTTTATTCCCATGAAGTAATGAGTGTTGTCGACAAGGAATCTCAGATTGATTCCATATTCCTAGACTTCCAGAAGGTTTTTGCTACCGTTCCTCACAAGCGACTATAATCAAATTGTGTGCATATAGAGCATCGTCTCAGTTGTGTGACTGAATTCGTGATTTCCTCTCAGAGAGGTCACAGTTCGTAGTGGTAGATCATCGAGTAGAACAGAAGTGATATCTGGCGTTCCGCAATGTAGTGTCATAGGCCCTCTGCTGTTCCTGATTTACATAAATGGTCTAGGTGATACTCTGAGCAGCCTCCTTAGATTGTTTGCAGATGACGCTGTAATTTACCGTCTAGTAAAAACATCAGACGATCAATTCCAAATACAAAATGATCTAGAGAGAATTTCTTTATGGTGCGAAAAGTGTCAATTGGCACTAAACAAAGAAAAGTGCGAGGTCATCCACTTGGATACTAAAATAAATCCGATAAATTTTGGGTACACGATAAATCGCACAAATCTAAGGGCTGTCAGTTCGACTAAATACCTAGGAATCACAATTACGAGCAACTTAAATTGGAAAGGCCACATAGATAATATCATGGGGAAGGCGAAACAAAGACTGCGCTTTGTTCGCAGAACACTTAGAAGATGCGACAAACCCACTAAAGAGACAGCCTACATTGCACTTTCCGTCCTTTGCTGGAATATTGCTGCGCGGTGTGGGATCCTTACCAGGTAGGATTGACGGAGGACATCGAAAAAGTGCAAAGAAGGGCAGCTTGTTTCGTGTTATCGCGCAATAGGGGTGAGAGTGTCACTGATATGATACGCGATTTGGGTGGCAGTCATTGAAACAAAGGCGGTCTTCTTTGCGGCGGGATCTATTTACGAAATTTCAAACACAAACTTTCTCTTCCGAATGCGAAAGTATTTTGTTGACACCCGCCTATGTAGGGACAAATGTTCATAATAATAAAATAAGGGAAATTAGAGAGTAGTATGAAAATGGTTCGATGAACCCTCTGCCAGGCACTTAAGTGTGAATTGCAGAGTAACTATGTAGATGTAGTTTATAAAGCGAATGCTGGTAGATATACTTCTTGTTTGTTTTCCGATCTTAAAATAGAAACACCTGGCAATATTAGAGTTGTGCTGTATAGCATCTCAGCGACTTTTGAGGTATTTTCTTTTCTCACACAGCTACACAGACCTATAAGAACCGTACAAATGATGTAACTCCATTTGTATTTACTATTTTTGACGTTAGATGGAATCTCTCAATTTTACCAATTAACTTTGGATGATATGCTGTAGTTTGAGTTAATTTAGAGCCATAAATGTAGCTAGTACGCGGAACAGCTGCGACTGGAATTGTTCTCCTTGGTTAGTCACTATTTGGTTAGGTGCTCCAAATCTAGCGATCCAGGAGTTCTAAAACACTCGTGCCACTGTTTCTGTTCGAACATCACGTAGTGTAATGACTTGTGTCCAGTTATTGAGTCGATAGACTCGTGTAAAACGGTGTCTAAATTTATCTGAGGGTGGCAGTGGTCCAGTCAGATCGACGTGTACTACCTTAAATAGTCCACCTGTGTTTGGAAACGCACGGGTTGAGATCCAGTGAACGAGCAGGCCATGCAACTGGACCCCCTCATTCGATCCATCGACCAGGGAAGAACGACTGAGATGCGTCCGGACGTTAACGGTGACGTGAGCTGGAACACCTTCATGAAGCAGCCACATAACCCTTCGAACCATCAATGAAACCTCTCCCAGAAGGAGAAGCAAAGTCAACTGCAAGAAACGCCGGGAGTTCCGGCTTGTTAGGCACGTGGAAGGTAGACTGGTCCGAAAATACGGTCGCTAATTATTCCCGCCCACACATTCCGGCTGCACCGATGCTGATAATTCGCTGTCACCATACCATGGGGATTCTGCAGACTATCCCACAGATGACTGTTATGAAAGTTGAAGGTAACACTCCGCGTAAATGTGGCCTCGTTTGTGAATTGGACGGACGACACAAACAGCCGAATCGTGGTTGTCTGGTGAAGGAACCAGTGACAAAACTGCTCCAGATCTGGAGAGTCTGTCGCTAGTAAGTCCTGCACACGTAAGTGATAAGGATAGTAAGAATTGTCGTGCAGAATGTTCCAGACGGTCGTCTGGCTTACCCTGTACTGGCAGGCCAACTGCCTGGTAGTTTCACTGCAGTCATCTTCCAAAGTGTTAATCACATTTTGCTCCAAGTTCGATATCCGAACATTTTGAGTACGTCCTTCATGATTTCCTGCTTCCTGAAACGAGCCTGTCTCAGACAAACGGCGAAAAACTGTTGCAAACATTGAATACTGTGATTATTGTCGGCGGGATTAGATCTCCTGATACAAGCATGCTGCCCGTCGCGCGGTGCCATTTGCCTTTCCGTAAGTAAACACCGTGCCAGCAGGCTCTCGATTCAAACACGGAACCAGTGTGTACAACGCTGTATCCCATCCACTACAAGGTGGGTCAGCAAGAGAGATGAATCGGACACAACATTACCAGTTAATATGACAGGAGAGGGCGCTAGCACATGACGTTTGAGGAACTGCATCACCCTCTAGGACAGGCTGTTCCAGCTCGTCGGCTCCGTTGTGAGCCGCGGAGCACTCCCTGCTTCAGGGAGCCGTGTCGCTCGCTGTGGCCAGTCGAGTGGGCCGGCACGCCGGCACGTGGCACGTCCTGTTGCTGTGTAATCGAGTGGTACCACATCCAAGAGTTCTTCAGTTACTTGCAGCTCCATGTCGACACCACGCACAAAGACTGTAAGCTGAGCACAGTCCGATATGTCGGTGCTTTCGTCAAGCGCTAGCGAAAATGTAACAAAGCTCTCCGCCTTTTTCCTGAGCTGTGTCTCTAAATCCGCTGCCATGTCCAGGATTCGACGAGACATTGTTTGTTTCGACAGGGAAATCCCTTTAATTGCCTGGACCTCCATTGGAAACAAACATTCTGCAACTGCTACCATGCACGTTTTTACGAGTGGTCCCAACGAAAACAGTTTGCCACTCGTCGCAATGATGTGAGCGACCCTGTAGCTTGCTCGAATTGCAGATTCAGTAGTGTTTTCTCTGCTCTCATTCACCTGAAAATTATAAACGCGATATAGAACATGAACTATGTTGCATGTTTTGATACCCTCCGTATTACGAAACCGTTTTAAACTTATGTCTCCTGGTCTGTCGTTCTTAAGCCTGGCTACCTGTTCTCTGCGTGCAACGCCTTCTACCTGACCGTAGTGCGCTGCGTGAAGACTTGTATAATGTCGTTGTATATTGTACCTCTTCGCAGAATAAAATACTTTATGTCATACAAGGCACTGCGGACGACCATCCCTCTCAATGAATAGAAAGGTATCCTCCAATAGAGGTACTGGGCTCCCGCGGCTAGTCGCAGCTGTCATTGAACACGGATTATCGCGTCAGTTGCGGCTGCATGCGGCCAGGAGGCAATGAGTTCGCTTTCCCCCTCCACGCGCGCTCCGAGCTTCTGCAGTGAGCGTTACGGCTCCCTTGAGCTCGGTTGGAACAGCCTGCTCTAGGAGAAAACTACGCATACCGTAACTTTGTCTGCATGGTACGGCACGTATTAGACCGCAGTCTCTGTAAAAAAACTATGATCGAATAAATGGTCTCTACCATTTCTAGACATAAGTTCATTACATGTTTTTTGTTCCGTATCCTTTCATCGATCAATCCCTAGAGGTTGTATGTGGTAGAAAATATCACCCTGTATATTGCTGAGGAATGAAGGGACGAATGTTACTTGTTGATACGTCATACGCCATAATAGTTTTCCACCAGGAGTTTCATGCTGTTTAAACTTCCGTGAGGTATGAGGAGTAGAGCGAAGTTTCTCGAGTTCTTCATAGCTCACTTGAGCGTCCACTATCTTATCGTAATCAACTGGTACTATTTCTTGCAGTCTGGATAGGTTGTCACAAACACACACACACACACACACACACACACACACACACACACACAATAATTACGCCATTAAATTACAGGTTAAGCAGCGTTTGTTAACGTCTGTAGTTCGATCTACAGGGTTATTACAAATGATTGAAGCGATTTCACAGCTCTACAATAACTTTATTATTTGAGATATTTTCACACTGCTTTGCACACACATACAAAAACTCAAAAAGTTTTTTTAGGCATTCGCAAATGTTCGATATGTGCCCCTTTAGTGATTCGGCAGACACCAAGCCGATAATCAAGTTCCTCCCACACTCGGCGCAGCATGTCCCCATCAATGAGTTCGAAAGCATCGTTGATGCGAGCTCGCAGTTCTGGCACGTTTCTTGGTAGAGGAGGTTTAAACACTGAATCTTTCACATAACCCCACAGAAAGAAATCGCACGGAGTTAAGTCGGGAGAGCGTGGAGGCCATTACATGAATTGCTGATCATGATCTCCACCACGACCGATCCATCGGTTTTCCAATCTCCTGTTTAAGAAATGCCGAACATCATGATGGAAGTGCGGTGCAGCACCATCCTGTTGAAAGATGAAGTCGGTGCTGTCGGTCTCCAGTTGTGGCATGAGCCAATTTTCCAGCATGTCCAGATACACGTGTCTTGTAACGTTTTTTTTCGCAGAAGAGAAAGGGGCCGTAAACATTAAACCGTGAGATTGCACAAAACACGTTAACTTTTGGTGAATTGCGAATTTGCTGCACGAATGCGTGAGGATTCTCTACCGCCCAGATTCGCACATTGTGTCTGTTCACTTCACCATTAAGAAAAAATGTTGCTTCATCACTGAAAACAAGTTTCGCACTGAACTCTTCCTCTTCCATGAGCTGTTGCAACCGCGCCGAAAATTCAAAGCGTTTGACTTTGTCATCGGGTGTCAGGGCTTGTAGCAATTGTAAACGGTAAGGCTTCTGCTTTAGCCTTTTCCGTAAGATTTTCCAAACCGTCGGCTGTGGTACGTTTAGCTGCCTGCTTGCTTAATTCGTCGACTTCCGCGGGCTACGTGTTAAACTTGCCCGCACGCGTTCAACCGTTTCTTCGCTCACTGCAGGCCGACCCGTTGATTTCCCCTTACAGAGGCATCCAGAAACTTTAAACTGCGCATACCATCGCCGAATGGAGTTAGCAGTTGGTGGATCTTTGTTGAACTTGGTCCTGAAGTGTCGTTGCACTGTTATGACTGACTGATGTGAGTGCATTTCAAGCACGACATACGCTTTCTCGGCTCCTGTCGCCATTTTGTCTCACTGCGCTCTCGAGCGCTCTGGCGGCAGAAACCTGAAGTGCGGCTTCAGCCGAACAAAACTATGAGTTTTTCTACGTACCTGTAGTGTGTCGTGACCATATGTCAATGAATGGAGCTACAGTGAGTTTATGAAATCGCTTCAATCATTTGTAATAGCTCTGTATGTTTTACACTCAGACTACAGTAAACCACAAGTTAAATATTTCCTCATCTAAATTGTACTACAAAATACATGATAGTTGTGAAGTGTTACAATGTCAATTCAAGGTCTGAAACGTTTGCCAAACCATAAGTCGGCCGCTGTGGCCGAGCGGTTCTAGGTGCTTAAGTCCGGAGCTGTTCTGCTGCTGCGGTCGCAGGTTCGAATCATGTCTCGGGCATGGATGTGTGTGATGTTCTTAGGTTAATTAGGTTTAAGTAGTTCTAAGTCTAGGGGACTGATGACCTCAGATGTTAAGTCCCATAGTGTGCAAAGGCATTTGAACCATCTGATAAGGCTCGGACGTTCCCTTATGTCCGGGAAGAGTTGATATACCCCATGGGCCTTATCGCTTAGCTCCCATTCCATTTGCCAGGTGTCCATCCGCCATTTAACGAGTTGGCGCTTCTCGGTAATGTCCTGTCTGGTAAACTCTCGATTATCTTCTGTCTCCTGTCTCCTGTCCAGTCCTGCTAAGGGGGCATCTGTACATCGCTATTGGCGCAAAGTAGCTTCAACTGAATGAAATCATTTTTATTCGTGAATTTTACCTGCTGTTAACTGTGGTATAATGGTCGTACACAGTTAAGAATTACGTGTCAAATTGTGTGGGAGTGGAGTGAGGCAGACACGAAATTTTCCCTCCGAGTGGGAATAATCCATTACGGGTCACGATACATCGCTGGAGGTGCCAAGTTTGGTGGCCATAAAAAGGGAATATATACCGGCACTCTCAAGGTAATGTTGCCGCATATTACGAGCTAGCAGCGCTCGCGATCGTGTGCTGCTTCATCTACGCTTTTCTCACTCTTCCCCGCGTAGCTATGACGCAAGTCCTAGCTCTTCCATAATATAGCAGTGAGGCAGCATTTCCCCGAACTCAGCCAGTACATTGCAGCCCGAAACCGAATGGTTATGTCGATATGGAAGGTCCCGAGAACCACGCAAAGCTCATGACAGCCTTATCACGGCACTTCTCTGCTTCCGCCGCACAATGCTCCGACTCGTCACCAGACGTACTCGATGGGCCCATGCACTGGCTGCAAAACAGCGCACAGAATCAAAGAACACAAAATGGTAAGTTATCAGTGTGTGTAATGGTACCCTAAAGTGTCTTATGTTGACCGTGGGCCACTTGTACATGATCTTGCCATCCATATCAGTCGCTGTTTTCAAAGGGCAGTCGTTCGTCGAGTTGCACACCAATACATCGTGTTTTCCGATGTCTGCTTATGCTAATGTCGTGTAGTTTTATGGTTGCATTACTTTTGAAGTGTTCCTTTAAGTAGCATGTAAACAGTTTTGCGCAGAGCCATCTGAAGTTGCGCCACTGGCTGATGCTTGTGAGTGGCTGAGTTAACCGGTGTTTGAGTTGCGCTCTTGAATCCGTGAAGACCACCACCAGAATGTCATCTGCGTATGGTATTGCCCTTTCGCACGGTTATCCCCATCCAGTTGACGTTGAGCAGAAGAAAGGCAGAAGCCACGGTGATGAAAGAAAAAGTGGTGTTCAACGCCACCCGAAGGTCTCCGCAAGGCGGGGTTTACTCCCCGGTATTGTGGAACCTAGCTGTGAATGAATTCACTGAAGAGCTAAATACACTACTGGCCATTAAAATTGCTACACCACGAAGATGACGTGCTACAGACGCGAAATTCAACCGACAGGAAGAAGATGCTGTGATATGCAAATGACTAGCTTTCCATAGCATTCAAAAAAGGTTGGCGCCGGCGGCGACACCTACAACGTGCTGACATGAGGAAAGTTTCCAACCGATTTCTCATACACAAACAGCAGTTGACCGGCGTGGCCTGGTGAAACGTTGTTTTGATGCCTCGTGTAAGGAGGAGAAATGCATACCAGCACGTTTCCGACTTTGTTAAAGGTCGGATTGTAGCCTATCGCGATTGCGGTTTATCGTATCGCGACATTGCTGCTCGGTTGGTCGAGATCCAGTGACTGTTAGAAGAATATGGAATCGGTGGGTTCAGCAGGGCAGTACGGAATGCAGTGCTGGATCCCAAAGGCCTCGTATCACTAGCAGTCGAGATGACAGGCATCTTATCCGCATGGCTGTAACGGATCGTGCAGACACGTCTCGATCCCTGAGTCAACAGATGGGGACGTTTGCAAGACAACAACCATCTGCACAAACAGTTCGACGACGTTTTCACTATCAGCCCGGAAACCGTGGCTGCGGTTACCCTCGACAGGAGCTCCTGCGCTGCTCTACCCAACGACGAACCTGAGTGCACGAATGGCAAAACGTCATTTTTTCGGATGAATCCAGGTCCTGTTTACAACGTCATGATGGTCGCATCCGTGTTTGGCGACATCGCGGTGAACGCACATTGGAAGCGTGTATTCGTCATCGCCATACTGACGTATCACCCGCCGTGTTGGTATGGGGTGCCATTGGTTACACGTCTCGGTCGCCTCTTGTTCACACTGACGGCACTTTGAACAGTGAACGTTACATTTCAGATGTGTTACAACCCGTGGCTCTACCCTTAATTCGATCCCTGCGAAACCTTACATTTCAGCAGGATAATGCACGACCGTATGTTGCAGTTCCTGTACGGGCCTTTCTGGATACAGAAGATGTTCGACTGTTCCCCGGGCCAGCACATTCTCTAGATCTCTCACCAACTGAAAACGTCTGGTCAATGGTGGCCGAGCAAGTGTCACGTCACAATACGCCAGTCACTACTCTTGATGAACTGTGGTATCGTGTTGAAGCTGCATGGGCAGCTGTACCTGTACACGGCATCCAAGCTCTGTTTGACTCAATGCCTAGGCGTATCAATGCCGTTATTACGGCCAGAGGTGGTTGTTCTGGGTTCTGATTTCTCAGGATCTATGCTCCCAAATTGCGTGAAAATATAATCACATGTCAGTTCTAGTATAATATATTTGTCCAATGAATACCCGTTTATCATCTGAATTTGTTCTTGGTGTAGCAATTTTAATGGCCAGTAGTGTACTTTGGGTTACTTTTGCCAAAGATATGGAAGCGACGTAGTCATAACAATACTCGGCAAATTTACTAGTACTGGTAGAGTAATGACACAAAATGTATTGAATATTGTGCACTCGCTGAACCTCTGGTTGTGGAGAAGACAAGTATGTAGTGATTACCCTGAATACGAAACTATCATGGAGCCGTCACATATGCTCAAAGGTGGAAGGGTACTCTTATCCACAGTATAAGAGCCTGAGAGAAAGGAAAACAATGGTGTCGGAACCCGAGAACATGTATCTGATACACACCACTCTAACAAGACTTATTATAGTTTATGGGGCTACAGTACTGTGTGCTCCGGCTTATCGACAAGCGCTGGTGCGAAGATGGAGAACACAAGAGCAGAGAAGGCTGTGAGACGACGTCAGGCAATAGCCCGCTAACTAGGACCGCACCACGGCAGGAGCGGCCTCTACAAGAAGAGAATATAAACGCCACTCCTGCCAGCCTCGGCCGCACAGTACTAGACCGGGACTAGCAGACCAGCACAGTAGTATACCTGCACTCAAAGAATAGTTAATAGTGATCCATATCCATTGCTTGTATGGGAATTGTCTATAGCGAAGAACATTCATTACTTGTTTGCATGCCACCTATCGCTTGAGACAAATTCTTGTAAATCCCAAGTTAAGTACTGTCAATCTTCTTTATTGTAATAAAAAGCAATAATGTGATTTGCCTGAATTGTTGTATAGCATTCCGAGAACGCAGCATTTTTTAGACCTCCTATACGAGACGAGTGGGCAGGACCTCACATTGTGAAACAAAGTAAAACAGAAAGTATCTGCTAAGAAGCTTAGTAAGGTGTAGAGACTGGTCTGCTTAGCCATAACAGGCGGAATTAGCAACACCCCCAAGACCTGGACTTGCCTCCATTATACCCGTAGGTATACAGGCAGGGGAATGAGGCTAAAATCTGGAAATAATTGGATACCTTCACTATATCCTGATTACCAACCACTGGGAATGTGACAAATATGGGAATGTTCGAGGAAATGCCGTCTCACTGTAGAATAACTTCCAGTTATTTCATTAAACTCTTCAATGTAATCATTGGAAGTGGGGAACAGTGGAGGAACGAACCACGACACCATGCACGACAAAGTCTGGTTTAGTGACGAATTAAAACAGACAGTCCGCAGCTCGTGGTCGTGCGGTAGTGTTCTCGCTTCCCGCGCCCGGATTCCCGGGTTCGATTCCCGGCGGGGTCAGGGATGTTCTCTACCTCGTGATGACTGGGTGTTGTGTGATGTCCTTAGGTTAGTTAGGTTTAAATAATTCTAAGTTCTAGGGGTCTGATGACCATAGATGTTAAGTCCCATTGTGCTCAGAGCCATTTGAACCATTTTTTTTTTTTTTTGAAAACAGACAACGACCTTGGGTTGGGGTACTCGGGATAAAGCCCAGACTAGAGAGGAATCTCTATAGGGAAGTCTCTATAGGGAAGTCGGAAACATCCGCTATCAGAGTGTGGTCGGAGGAGAATTTTCGTAGGCGGAACAAAGGTCTAAATTTATTTAATTAGTAAAGCTGTTTCATGGGGGTACATTCGATTTTTTCTTTTACCATATTAGTTGGAATATGGTTCTCATACGTGTGTGCTGAGAGATACTTCTGAACTGTGGCTGTAGCCATGGAATATCTCTGATATACTGTTTGAGATATTCGTGCATTTGAAGAAGAAAGAACAGTTGAACTTACCAATGGAAGGCCTGATGATCGAGACGGGTAATCCAGAACCACCAGAGCGTACTACATCCTCGGCGACTGCTTTGGTGAAGGTGTATGTGTTGGGCCAATCACCCAGCAGCCTGAAACACAGATACAGTCAGAAATATACTACTGAGACTGCGCTGGAAGTAAACTAGATCTGCCGAATGAGAATTTGAATGGGAGAAGATTAAAGATATACACTTACGAACACTAGTGGATACTCAGTGATTAGTGACATCAGTCTTTCAAAGATGAACTGAAGTAGGAAATATTTAGACTAGTGCTGTCAATCTTTGGCACATGTGGACTGTATGATCACCATATTATTATCTGTCCCTATACCTAGGTCAGGTGCTTGTGCCGTAGCTATATGCATTGCCGACTGAAGCTGAAAGATTCCTTCTTGCTGCTCTTTGTGGCTCTGAACCCAAACAAACGTGTCCCTACGCAGCGAAACTTCCATCAGAAATGTTCAAATGTGTGTGAATTTCTAAGGGACCAAACTGCTGAGGTCATCATTCCCTAGACCTACACAGTACTTAAACTAACTTTAACTTATGCTAAGAACAACACACACACCCATGCCCGGTGGGAGGGGCCGCGCAATCCGTGGCTGCCATCTGGCGTTCCTGTGGTTACATGAAGCAGGTCCGTTCATGCCTGTGTACACTTGATCATAAGTATCTCACACCAACCTGTTTATTAAAAAGGTTATTCATCGTACAACAATCACCACGAAATTTTATATAAACCATCAGAAAAATAATACCTAAGAACTGTTAGAGTTTCAGTTCTATACTAGAAATTATTTTTGAGATATTCAGAATTACGTAAAGCCAAACCTCCAAAACGTCCTCTAGACACGTTAATATGTTTTTGGCAGTACGTTAGAGGAGAACGTAACCTAAACACATTGCTGCTAAATAGTTAGTTAATCAGAAATTTATTCATAACATTATAGATTATGAAATGCTTTCAGTCTCAAACATTACTTAATATTTTCACTTGTTTCACATTATCGTTTTCATCTATTATGCTTTCAGAGAGAGTGAGGCGATGAATAGAACCATGTATGTGACATATTAATCTGACATATTGATCTTAGTATTTGTTAATAATTAACGAGAAAAGAGTGCGTGAATGACACTGTGTAATCATGCACGCAGTCACATACATGACGCCATTACAAAACATTCAGATTAGTATTCTAGAAAAAAGATTTTCCTTCTGTCCTCAAGACAAGAAAGATAGTCTTGTTTTGATTTTATTTGCTTTTGGAAAATATAAATTTTGGTATCTGGTTAAATGAATTTCGCAGTTGGTGTAGGAGGCAAGTTACTATGCTGTCTGTGAAAAGTTCTGAAGCAGATTGGCTACGGTATGATCAGAACGACTGTGCATTGTGGAAGCAGGAGAGACTAGTTTGCACTCTTTTCGAGGAATCGTGATTGCGCTTTAGTAGCGTACGACACATGATCTGGTACTCTAGTAGTTTTGCGAAAGTTTTTTATTTTGCTTTTGGTGAAAAGATGAGTTGTTCATAAGCTGATCAGATCTACTGCAAATGACTTTCCGGGGATTTTGTGCTTTTTAACCACCGAGCGGGTGAGCGTATGTATTAACTGCACAATCCGCAAACAACAACGTCTTGTATCGCTCCACTGTCGTTTTACTATTTCGAGCCCCTACGTATTCCTTCATTACTGCTACATCTAACGCAGTGTTGAATTGTACTGTCAGATGTCCAAGTGAGCGGCAGTAATATACACTGAACACTGATCTGGGTGAGAAAAAATTTACGATCCGAGCAAGAAAATGACACAGAATCAGAGCTATCGGCACAATCCCATAATATGACAGCGGTCTACGAGATAATCGAATAAATAGTTGGCAGGGATTTGATGAAACTGCGCTATTTAATGCTTCTAGTTGGTCATTGCTGTGGGATAACAGTTGACGCGGCAACAGTGATAAAATGAAAGGTTATTTTATCATTGTTTAATTAAACAGTGAATTAGTTAGTACAATGTAAGTTTATTTTACTGCTGTTTCATTAAACTAAGATTAAATTGTGATTTTGCTTAGACATGTTTACCTTGGTAACACAAAGTTGGCTATGCTTTACATGTGTACAAATTACGCCGCGCTCTGGCCATATTATAAAAAACGACGCACCCACTCGAGGGTTAACGTAATTTGCTAGTTGTGACTTTCTTGCAGTACGCTAAAATTTAGTGTGGGTTACTACACAGTCATTTTTCAGAACATCCAGATCACTGAGTAATGGTGAAGTATGAGTGAACATTATAAACTGATAAAAATCGTGTAAACTGTAATTTTCATTTTTTTAAAGAATCTTGATGAAGTATTTATTTCTGAGTCAGTAACTGCCTAAAATGATATTTGTAGCCCCATGTATATTGCTTAAGTGGTGATATATCGCAGACATTTTAACTAATAACTTGTTATAACTTGTTTTATTTAGAAGATTCGGCCAGATTTGATATAATGAGACCACTTTTCAATTACGAGACAGTAAAAGTGATGCACCCTGATGACAAGTACAGTGCTGTTCTGTTAATACACTTCTGGCCATTAAAATTGCTACACAAAAAAGAAATGCAGATGATAAACGGGTATTCATTGGACAAATATATTATACTAGAACTGACATGTGATTACATTTTCACGCAACTTGGGTGCATAGATCCTGAGAAATCAGTACCCAGAACAACCACCTCTGGCTGTAATAACTGCCTTGATAGGCCTGGGCATTGAGTCAAACAGAGCTTGGATGGCGTGTACAGGTACAGTTGCCCATGCAGCTTCAACATGATACCACAGTTCATCACGAGTAGTGAGTGGCGTATTGTAACATGCCAGTTGCTTGGCCACCATTGACCAGACGTTTTCAATTGGTGACAGATATGGAGAATTTGCTGGCCAGGGCAGCAGTCGAACATTTCTTGTATCCAGAAAGGCCCGTACAGGACCTGCAGCATGCGGTCGTGCTGTTGAGTGGCACTTAATATAGGTAAATAAATTAGTGAAATAAATGTGAAGTGAAGTAGACAGTTTAGTTTAGAAGAGCTACACAATGGCAAACAGCGGGCAGAACAGCAGAGGCAATGACCGCCTGAAGTCAGCACGTTGAGGAGAAGCCATCGCCCTCCCCACATAAGCGGAAGCTGTCGGTTCAGCCGTCAGGGCATCGCCCGACTGGCTCACATGTTTCACAATTGTCACATGTGATCAAAGGCCCTCGCCTACATTCCAAGAGCCAATGACGGACGTTAAGAAGATTCTTCGAGAAGCTTTTCAACGTGACAGTAGAGGCAATGACCGTCAAGTCGTTCACCTCCAGTGAACTGAAGTAAATAAATATGCGAGACGCAGTGGGCCCGAAAGAGTAGTTTTCAGTTCCAGTACAGTTCAGTCAGTGATGAAGACAGTCATGCAGGAAGAGACTACATCGTATACAGAAGCACCAAGTCCGCCACAGTAATGGAATGGCAAGCAGCGCCATCGCCGCCAGAAGACAGAAGGTATTTGAAGACTGATTTTTACATACCCGGGTGACTCGTGAGGACGAGAAGGAGATGGCATCACATCAGCAGTCACCTGTGAGCTGGTGATGAAGATCTGACAGCCGAAGACTGGCAAGCTGGAGTCCGTTGTTCGAGTCCGGGACACTGGCCTTGCCCCGCTGCGCCGCTCCGCTGGCCGACGCACAACACTGTCACACGCGCCCGCATAGAGAGAGAAACACTGGGACGCCACATCCAAGGTATCACCATCCGATTCACGACTTCGTTCTCAATAATTAAATGGGCCACCTCACGATGCGCGTCTCCAGTCAACTGGGCGAAACAGCGACACGAGATACACACTGTCAGGCGTAATCAGACGCCGCCGCTCACGCAAGCAGAAGGCTGCCGCTCTCCCAGCCAGAACAATCCAGTAAGGAAAAACTTTCAATAAAAGTTATCTTATGTAAAAATGCTGTTTCATTCTCCCTCATACCCGAGCCAAGGAAGAACCCACCATGCACACAAAAAAGTAATTTATTTAGTGTTTTGTCACCCTGTCATAATGCTTTAGAATCAAATGCCCTTTGCAGTAATGCTCATCCTGACAACTGACTAGCATCAAAAGAGGTCCACCAGTTACAGTGTATTATCCTGCTGAAATGTAAGGTTTCGCAGGGATCGAATGAAGGGTAGAGCAACAGGTTGTAACACATCTGAAATGTAACGTCCACTGTTCAAAGTGCCGTCAATGCGAACAACATGTGACCGAGACGTGTAACCAATGGCACCCCATACCATGACGCCAGGTGATACGCCAGTATGGCGATGACGAATACACACTTCCAATGTGCGTTCACCGCGATGTCGCTAAACACGGATGCGACCATCATGATGCTGTAAACAGAATCTGGATTAATGCGAAAAAATGACATTTTGCCATTCGTGCACCCAGGTTCGTCGTTGAGTACACCATCGCAGGCGCTCCTGTCTGTGATGCAGCGCAAGGGTAACCGCAGCCATGGTCTCCGAGCTGATAGTCCATGCTACTGCAAACGTCGTCGAACTGTTCGTGCAGATGCTTGTTGTCTTGCAAACGTCCCCATCTATTGACTCAGGGATCGAGACGTGGCTGCACGATCCGTTACAGCTATGCGAATAAGATGCCTGTCATCTCGACTGCTAGTGATACGAGGCCGTTGGGATCCAGCACTGCGTTCCGTATTACCCTCCTGAATCCACCGATTCAATATTGTGCTAACAGTCATTGGATCTCGACCAAGCGAGCAGCAATGTCGCGATACGATAAACCTCAATCGCGGTAGGCTACAATCCGACCATTAACAAAGTCGCAAACGTGATGGTACGCATTTCTCCTCCTTACAAGAGGCATTACAACAACGTTTCACCAGGCAACGCCGGTCAACTGCTGTTTGTGTATGAGAAATCGGTTGGAAACTTTCCTCATGTCAGCACGTTGTAGGTGTCGCCACCGGCGCCAATCTTGTGTGAATGCTCTGAAAAGCTAATCATTTGCATATCACAGCATCTTTTTCCGGTCGTTTAAATTTTTCGTCTGCAGCATGTCATCTTCGTGGAGTAGCAATTTTAATGGCCAGTAGTGTAATTATTCGTGAATTATAGAATGCTTCCTTTGAACAGACCAATGCCCATTTCCATTCGTTCGTGCGTTACTGAGGTAGAAATCCATCACTCAAGACCTCTCTATCAACAGGAAGCTAAATTGTAACTATTTTTTTTTCGTTTATTCGGTGCCTCCGCGACGAAAGTAACAAATATACTGGCGGCATTAAAGGTACTGTAATCGCTGTAGTATCATCTACACGTAATAGGTCATGGGGAACTATCGAACATATTATTGGACCAAAAAATTAATTTTATGGCGTAGATAGAGCGACTTTGAAGAAGAGTATTACCTTTAATGGTATGACCACTACCACAAAACCACAAAGCTTGACGTGGGTATAAACAGCACCATTTCTATTAAAGCTGTATCATAGAAACCACTTGTCTCGATTTCTCCAGCTAAACCTCTGGTAAATTAAGTAAACACATTGAAATAACTTACGTGGTGTAAAAATGAATTACAGGATAACGAAAAATCTGACGTAGTCGGGTTATTACACTTTTACGCTGTTTCCTAGCAGGAAGCATGTTTTGTATGATGAACGGAATCAAGTGTATCCGGGAAACAAATAAGGGCTAAAATGGATCAACAGTTGCGAAGTGTTAATCTCTAGACACGGGCGGCCGAAGTGGCCGTGCGGTTCTAGGCGCTGCAGTCTGGAAACGCGAGACCGCTACGGTCGCAGGTTCGAATCCTGCCTCGGGCATGGATGTGTGTGATGTCCTTAGGTTAAACTAGTTCTAAGTTCTAGGGGACTAATGACCTCAGAAGTTGAGTCCTATAGTGCTCAGCGCCATTTGAACCATTTCTCTAGACACGTTGCGATAAGTACTGTTCAGCATGACCGTTGCGTTGCTGTATGTCGAAATCCCTTGAGAACCTGTTTAGCTCGACAGCTAGTGGAAGCTAATTATCTGAAGTCTATCCAAGTGGACAAAATAGTGCACTGAAAATGTGTCACATCGAAGTAATATGACATTAATAACAGTATCACGTAATCAGTGGTCGTGTGAAAACATATATATATACAAATTGGAAAGTGTGACTCTTCACTCATTATGTTTCGTGACGTTACTGTAGAGGTTTCTGGATGGCTTATTAAACAGAACGGTAGCGATTTCCTTTTAAGTCCGTGGTCAAGTCTAATACAGCCGTTATTGCATAGTAACGACCCCATTAGTAAGTTAATTACCACCAGTTACTTTTAAGTTCATTACTACCAACACATTTGTGACAGGAAGATTTGAAGTCAAATGTGCCAACCGACTTATAGGAGAAATACTTTCTCTACCTGTAATTGTAGCTACATGACACACAAAAACACTGACTGATCCACCCACCCACCCACCCACGCGAACACTCTCATTTAGACACAAAAACGCACACATGCATTTACATAGTCATTTTTGTGGCTACGTGTATATATAACAGTGTGAAGTCTGGCATGGGAGACGGAACAACAATAATATTATGAAAAGGTTAGATTACCACTCACTGCATAGAGGACACGTTGTGTGGCAGACAGGTACAACGAGACGACACACGACTGCTAGACTGCTATGCATTTTAGCTTTTGGCCAAAAGGCATTCTGCTGAAAGAGAAAACACAGACATTCACATGGGCGCGCCTCACGCAACACATGACATTGTCTCTGAGACCAGCCACAGCGGCCAGAGACAGTACTCACGTGTGTGAGAGCTATGTTCGTGTGAATGAGTGTGTTTTCTCCTTCGAAGAATGGCTTTAGGCCGAAAGCTCAAATGTGTAGCAGTCTTTTTATTATGCCTATCTGCAACTCATTTACTTTCGTCACTTAAATTGTTGTCTGTAGAAAGTTGCCGCATACATAGTGCTTATGGTACACTTAGACATTCAAGTGAAGACCAAATTACATAATATTTGCCATCAGTCACATATTAATACAGGCTTGTTAAACCCAGTAGTGTGGTTTTATTTATGTGTGGTAAAGGTGAATGCATAATCACACTGGACGTTAATACATGGCTATTTTTCTTTTCTATCACTTGTTAATTTCAAACACTGCCCCTCCGCTACAATTGCAACTGACGTGAGAGTGTGCTAAGAAGGCACACAAGGCGGCAAGCAGACGCAGTAATGTAGAACTTAACCCATCTTTTGTACTGCCGCTGACAGCTGTGGATGTTTCTTTCGTTTCAGTAGGACATAACATGTAATTTGCATGTAGCTGCAACAAGTACGCTGCACTCTCTTGGTTGTTATGTAGGTCAACGTTGCAGTTGGTGATATAGCGTAATATTTGTGCAGTGACAGTTGGTGCAAAATTTTACTATTGTACTACAATTTAGTTGCCTATAGCGTTGACTTACAAGGGTAGTAATCGTAACTAAGTTGAATATATTAATGTTATGTATATAAATTGAACTGTTTGTATATAATTACATTTATAATTAATCGTTTAACACTGCAAGGAAGAAAATTAAAAATATAAAGTCGCTCCGTGAATCGAACCCGAGCCGACGAGTTACCAGTCGCTGCCCCTGAGCTCTGGCTAGTGCCTTGATGCGTGAACTGTTTCTCAAAAATACCTCATACTTTACGCGCAAATCTTTAGAGAGCATTTCACCTTTTACTGTAGCACACTCAGGCGAAATGTTCTAGGAACCTGAAAGGGACATCCATCTGCTTCTACTCATAAGCATCGTCCCACACCCTCCTCTTGTTAGATTTACGTTTGGAGGAGATCTACGTAACTCCGTAAATCTCACTTTCTCCTGCAAAGATCCACTGGTAAAGGTGTCTTTTACAGATCATCCAAAGAAAACATTTCCACACTAAATTTCCTCATATGCTCGCTTTTTTTCCCACCATCTATGGCCTTGTGATTTGTAAGGATAGTAATCACACCTAAATTGTATGTATTAATTTTAAGTCTATCAATTGGACCTTTTAAATATTTTTAAATTTTATAATTAATAGTTTAACATCGTGAGGAATATAAGAAAATGAAAAAAATATGATAGCAGCAGGAATCAAACCCGAATCAACCTTTTTTCCAGTGGCGCGCTTGACTTCTCGGTCACGGTGCAGTTTCCTCAAATGCTTCTCAAAAATCCCTCATACTGTACGGTTGCACAGTACATTACACACACTTTCAAAGAAAAATACCGACCTGGTGTTTTGAGCGAAGTAGTACTCACTGTACCAGAAGGGATGACATCGCGTCAGGGCATGGGCAATCGATAACAGACAGCGGCCTCTCGACTCTGAGCTGGTTTCTAGTATCGCATCGAGAGCACAACAAAACATGTTTTCATCCGTTTTGTTTGCACACTAGCACGATTTCGAAGAGAAATAGCGTCGCTGTAGGCGACATTTACAAAGTTCTGTTAGCACATTAGCACAAGATAATCGGACGCTACAGAATGTAAATGACTACCATGTTATTTGTATAACATTTGTCATTGTCGATTTTGTAGGTCGGAAACTAATGTGTAATAATCTAATCATATTTTATTCTATAATGATCAAGCAATATCTTTATACAAGAATCGATTAAGCTACACTGACGGAATAGAATCGCAGCACCAAAGAATAATTCATGTAATGTTATGAAATTTCGGGAATGCATTTCCCTAGATAACACGTTCAAGTGATCAACTTTGTAAGGTCACAGGTTAACGTAAGTGCTAGATAAGCAATTGCAAATCTGAAATTCTGGTACATTAATAACTTTTGTGACCACCACAACGTTGAATGCAAGCAAGCAGACGAGCATTGGCGTTCTCGTTGCACTTGGTCAGTAAATACAGCGGCGGTTATTGCTGTTCGTGGATGACGCTGGGGTTGTCTCCTAATGTCCCATACATGCTCCACTGGAGACAGATCTGGTGATCGATCAGGCCAAGGCAGTATGTCGACACTCTAGTGAGCATGCCGGCATAAACCAGTGGCATGTGGGCGAGAATTATCCAGTTGAGGTGCTGAACACGCGTCTTTCTAGTTTTAAGGGGACCACACCGTGGGTCACGTCGACAAAACCGATTTTCGGTTTTCATCTTATTTCAATAGATTAAGGTTTTAATTAAGTACTCTGAAAAGGATTTTGCTGAAAAAATTCTTTTTCGAGCATTTAAAGAGCATTTTCCTACCACGTGTGTTTATGTCCCACGCCCACTTTTCTGTCACCGACCGTCAACCCACCCCCTGTAAAGTCTAAGTCATATGGAGATGCCATTATTAGCAAAATAGAATGTGTAAGCCATGTTCAAAAATTTTTCGGAACAAATCTGAGAAAACTAGCTGTTGATATGAGAGGAGAAAAATTAGAAGATGGAAAATTGTTGTCCAGACAGGGTCGGTTAACTAAAATTGAAATAGAAAACTTGCCGGTATACTATGGACAAGCAATTAGGAGAAATAAAGAAAATCTGGAGGCAATGAAGAGAGACGTTTGGGCCATATTCTTCCATAAGTCCTCTACTGATGATAAGCCATGTCATGGATTGTGTCCATCGGGAGAAAATTCGTGGTGCAAATACAGTAGGGCTCAGGCAACTGGAGAATCTTATTCTCATCAGCATTCTCTTCCTGCTGCTGTTATTACAGCAATTTAACCTATTTTCAGAGACTTGGCTCATCCTGACCTTCTAAGGAAATGTCTGCATAGGCAGACACAGAACCCAAATGAATGTTTCAACAGCATAATTTGGAACCGCCTTCAAAAACTGTATTTGTAGGCATGCATACAATGAAACTAAGAGTTCATGAAGATGTTATTACAGTCAATTGTGGTAATATTGGAAAGTGCTGGGTACTCAAAAAACTGGGAATTAATCTTGGTGAAAATATGATCACTGGGCTGGAACATTGCGATAATATGATGATAGCCGATGCAGACAGGTCTGCATCTTATATGGCCAAGAAAGCAAGACAAACGTTCAGGAACGTGAAAAAGAAGCTGGAAGACCTGCTAGAGGCCGAAGACGGGCCATCATACGCATCAGGACAGTTTTAATTAACTGTAAGTAACAAATTTCAAAAGTTTTTCCTTTAAAGTCTCTTTCCTGCGAAATAAAATTTTCAGTACGTAAGCCTCATTATATCAGAAACTATCAATAGATAAATGAATGAATTGTTCAGAGAGTGTGCATAACATAAAAAGCTACCTCTGGTACTACATTCATTAATATTCCTTCATTAATATTCCTCCATTAGGAAGATAACAAAAAAACTTAACACTTTTTGTTAATAAATTTAAAAAAGTATTTCTTAAAAACGGTAAAATGTAGCCGGCCGGCGTGGCTGTGCCGTTCTAGGCGCTTCAGTCTGGAACCACGAGACCGCTACGGTCGCAGGTTCGAATCCTGCCTCGGGCATGGATGTGTGTGATGTTCTTAGGTTAGTTAGGTTTAAGTTGTTCTACGTTCTAGGGGACTGATGACCACAGATGTTAAGTCCCATAGTGCTCAGAGCCATTTGAACCATTTTTTGTAAAATGTACAAAGTAGATTTTAGTACAGTTGACTCTATTAGCATCATCTAACATACAGTAAAAATATTAAAGTCCTGGATCAAATAGTTTTTTTCAGAAATGGGTCAAATACTTGCCTAAATGAACATGGGTTAGATAGGCAGGGTGTGGTCCCTCAAAGGCATCCTTGACTAATATCAAGTCACCAAGTCCAGTCTCATAGGTAACTAACGCTCACGACCGTTAAGGCTTGTATTTATAGCAAACCTGATTTGCACCCCTACAGTGGCGCTACTAATGCCACTCTTAAGCGACTGGTGCGAAATTATCTTTCAGATGTAGAAACATGCCTACCAGCTTTCGTTTATGTCGCATAACTCCTTCTTGGTGCAGCGATTTCTTTCCCGTCAGTGTATGAAGAAAATTTATACGTACAAAAATTTTTAGTTGGATATCATGACAGTAATTTTTTGTCAACATACGAATAAAAATGAATATCAGACTAAGTGAATAGATTCAAAAGTACCAAGCATACAGAATTCAACACAAAGTGAAATCATTAGATGTAGATATAACTTCAGGAACGCCCCAAGTGACTGTCGTTAGGCCATTACTGATACGCTATGTATAAATGAGATTCTCGGAAATGTTCGAAGCTTCGCGTATGATGCAGTTGGGTATAGAAAACTGTAACGCCAGGAAACAGTAAAGGAATTCAGGATAATCTGCAGAGCATCGATGCTTCATGGAAAGGTTGGCAATAGATTCCCAATGTAATTAAATGTGAGATCTTCCATATAAATGCGTGGTAAGATCTACCACTGTTCACTTTAACTAGGCACTATCAATCACTTGTTATAAGAAACGGCAGTAAAATATCAATGATTTATCGTCTGGAGCGATGTAGTGAAGAAAACCTACACCTTAGGAAAGGTACATCTCAAGCTTCGATCTAGGGAAGAAATTCTAGTGACGGAATTCATCCATAAAGATAGTAGCTGCAACGCTCGATCGACCAATTCTCGAGTGCTGCTCAGCATTGGGGGAACCTTGAGAGACAGGATTAATAGAGGAGATCCAGAGAATAGCGGCTCGTTACATCACCATTTCGTATAGCAATAGTGGATGTATAATGCAAATACTCTGCACACTCCAGTAGCAGACGCTATAAGCGATGCATTGTGAAATCCGAGAGGATACCTACCAAGTACTGTCATGCAAAGATTTATTTCGTCCCACTTAAAAACTGTGAAAAAAGACATCTGGAGAATCTCAGAAATTATAACTCATATGAAGACGTATTGGCAGCCGATCTTACCATATATCGTAACGATTCATTTGCACCTGTTTTTTATTCCACCCAAAAGTACTATCTACAAATGCAAAGAGAAGATAATGAATTTCAAATGTTCACTGATTGATACGTGGGAGAAAATATTTAATTACTCATTTTGCTAAAATCTGTTTCATATCGTCAAAGAACGTCCGAGCCGCCACACACCATCCCAGGGTGTTGGAGCGCCTGGAAGACTAAAGTAGATCTGGTGGAGGTGAGGAACAATGGCCATAGAACAAGAGACCAGGAACCACAACTAAACACTGTTTGTGAAGAGTGAAGACTAAAATCGGATTGCATTGAGTTAGTCATATATATATATATATATATATATATATATATATATATATCCAATCTGAATTGACGTGTTATTAATTGCAGCAGCTTAGAACTATTGTTAACTTAATTAATCTTGGCTTCATTAATCATGATTTAAAAGAGTTAAAGCATTAATATTTCGAGGATTGATGAATGTATTGTTCTTCCCAGAACATATTTTTATTTTTATCTCAATGATCAATCGCGTATTCACCGAAAGAATATCTATGATGGACATTTATTTCTCACTTGACTGCAGAGTTTGCATTTTGTTCTTATTAACGATTTCTGTGTGAAGTAAGAACTAGCATTTAATCCCTGTTTTAGCATTTAATCATGCTCAGAGTGGTGGAGCAAGAGTATTCATTATGTACTTAGATTCTCATTATAGGATCATGTCGTGCTTTACAGGCTGGTTAAGTAATATTTCGAGTGGTTTTTTATTCATTTATCTATTGATCCTGATGCACAGAGGATAATCTTTAATTTTTTACACACTTGGGAACTGAAGGCTGAAGTACTTTCAAATAAACTCATTTATTCACACAGTAAAGGAATGGCGACCCAGCCAGGATGTAAAGTTAATTTTTCTGGGTTAAAAATTAAGTTTTAGTTGGAAAATTTCTGGACTTAGAGGCAGTGCGGAGAGAATGAGCTTCTTGAGAGACATGGGAATGCTGTACACCTCTTACTGCATTTTATGTGATTGTTTTCGATTATGGTGAGTTACATGAAGCTATGTGTCCTGACAGAGGTTCAGTGATCGACTACAATTACTTTGAGGAATGCAAGGACATCACAACAGTTACATATACATAGTCAGCAAATCACACTTAAGTGCCTGGCAGATGGTTCATCGAATCACCTGCACAATAATTCATCATTACTCCACTCTCGAACAGCATGCAGAAAGGGCAAACACCTACATCTTTCTGTGCGAGCTCTGATTTCCATATTTTAATATGAAGATGGATTCACCCTATGTTGGTCGGCGTGAACAAAATATTTGGGCATTTGGAGAAAAACCAGTTGACTGAAATTTCGTGAGAATATACCGCTGCAACAGGAAACGCCTGTGTTTTAATGATGTCCACGCCAAATCCTGTATCACGTCCATGACACTCTGTCCCCTATTTCTCCAGAGTAAAAAACATGCTGCTCTTCTTTCAACTTTCTCAATGTACTCCGTTAATCCTGTCTGGTAAGTATCCCACACCGTCTCTTTAGTAAATCTGTTGGATCATCTAAGTGTTCTGTCAATAGATCGCAATCCTTGCTTTGCCTACCCCCCAATATTCCCTATGTGTTCTTTCCAATTTAAATGTTCTTAATTGTAATTCCTAGGTATTTAGTTGAATATACGGCCTTTAGATTTGATTGATTTACCATATGACCGAAGTTTAACGAATTCCTTTCACCACTGATGTTTATAACCTCACACTTTTCACTATTTAGGATCAATTACCAGCTTTCACACCATACAGATACGTTTTCTAAATCGTTTTGCAATTTGTTTTGATCTTCTAACTTTACTAAACGATAAATGAGAACATCATCTGCAAACAACCTAAGACGGCTACTCAAATTGTCTCCTAAGTCGTTTATATAGCTAAGGAGGCCTGCAACACTACTTTGGTGAACGCCAGAAATCACTTCTGTTTTACTAGATGAGTTCCCGTCAGTTACTATGAACTGTGACCTCTCTGACAGGAAATCACGAATCCAGTCACATAACTGAGAAGATATTCCATAAGCACGCAATTTCATTACAAGCTGCTTGTGAGGTGCGGAGTCAAAAGCCTTACGGAAATCTAGACGTACTGAATCAACTGGAAATCCCTTGTTAATAACACTCGACACCTTCTGTGGGTAAAGGGCTAGCTGTGTTTCACGAAACGATGTTGCCTAAATCCACGCTGACTGTGTGTCAATAGACCGTTTTCTTTGAGGTAATTCATTATGATCGAACACAATATACAGTATGTTCCAAAATCCAGGTGCTTATCGACGTTAATGATATGGGCCTGTAATTTACATATTTAAAGGTGGCTGTGAGCTAATTGTTTTGCTCATATTACAAGAATTATCGTGTCATCTCTGGTGGGCCTTTAACCCACTAGGAAGGTGTGCTGTATTGCCTCTCCCAGCCATCAGTGCAAGCCACTTAACACGTTGCAGATGGCGTCGATACACTCTCAGTCATGCACCAAAACACCTGACGTCTTGGTGGCTAAGCAACTCGTTTGGGGGGGGGGGGGGGGGGGGTGAGGGAGGGTGGCTGGCCGAGGGGGGGGGGACGATGGGGAGGAGCGGAGGGAGTACACCTTCGTCATCTACATTTAGCGAATATCCCACTGTGGGGTTGATCTTTCTTCCCCTTGCCGATCCACGCAATGCCTGCACCACAGTGGCATAGCAGAGTGTAATAAGCTAACTCGGGTAATATCTTAAAAAAAATACAGTAAGAATGGAAAGGGAAGAAGGCTTACATATGAAGATCTCTCACTATGCAGTAGTATCAGGGTAGAAGGAGGGGATGTTCAGTTCAGTAGGAGTGGGTATAGTGTTTCAGGAGACGAGAATGCTCCAAGTTGGTTCCTGAAACGGTTAAAAATTAACTGACAAAGTAAACGCTAATACCATTGGAGGTGGTGGTTTAATGTTAGTCAAGAATGCCTTCAAGGCAACAAAGACGCTATTATCAGCTTCTCACTGAGTTTGAACGACGTCGTGTGATATGACTACGAGAAGCTGGATATTCCTTCTGCGATATTGCAGAAAGACTTGACAGGAACGTAGCTGTTGTTCCTGATTGCTAGGGCGGTGGTAACTTGAATGTACCGTCGCAAAATGACCGGGTTCCTGACGGCCATGTGGCACTACTGAGGGGAAAGACTATTGTATTCGGCAGATGGCTCTGGCTTATCGTACGGCATCTGCAGCCACGATCTGAGCAGCAGTGGGCACCACAGCGACACAACGAACTGTTACAAATCTGGTACTTCAAGGAATCTGAGAGCGAGACGCTTTGTAGTGTGCATTCTATTGACCCGAAACCACCGCTATTTCCGAATTCAGTGGTGCCAAGCCAGAGCTCATTGGAGGGCAAGGAGGTTGTATGTTGTGTCTTGTGATGAAAACTGATTCTGCCGGAGTGCCAGTGAAGTCCGTGTGCTGATTACAAGAAGGCCAGCTGGATACACTGGATCTACACCTGGAGTTATAGTTTGGGACGCGATTTCGTATGACAGCAGAAGCACTCTCGTGGTTATCCCTCATACCCGTATTGCAAAATTTGTACGTACGTTAATCACATAAATCGGCCTGTTGTGCTACCATTCTTGAATAGCATTCCAGGGGAGATTTTCCAGTAGGATAATGCTCACCCACGTACCACTATTATAAACCAACACGCTCTACAGAGTGTCGACAATGTCACCTTGGCCTGCTCGACCGCCAGATCTGTCTCCAATCTAGCACATATGGGACATCACTGAACGGCAACTTCAGCGTCAGCCAGAACCAGCATTAACCGTCCCTGTGTTGGCCCACTAAGGGCAACAGGCATGGAGCTCCATCACACAAACTGACATCTGTCATCTGTGCAACACAATGTATGCACGTTGCATGCTTGTATTCAACATTCTGGTGGTTACACTGGTTATTAGTATACTAGCGTTTAACATCTGTAATAGCTTATCTCGCACTTACATTAACTTTGAGAGGCACCCACATGCCTTGCTCATACTGTGGCATCAAGCAGTCAGGCCTGCAAGATGGGTGGTCTGCCAAGCGAGTGGACTCATTCTTATTTATCGAGTAACATGAACTCTAGTACTCACAATTAAGTTACAAGTTATTCTCCTGTTTGAATATTACGCAACGGAAACGGAAACGCAAATCTGACTATTAGTAATATACACAACTCTGTTCACTACGCACTGGCAATACCACATTTTCTTATTCAACACGTGCCCATCGCACTAAATATGAATGGCGCACACATTATAAATTCTGGGTATCATGACAACATACTATCCGAAGGAAATGGCCACCAATCTTTTTCTTTTCACTATCTTATTTATTCCGAGGAATTCTATAACCTAAACACACAAATTATATAACCTACAACAATAACACATGAGAAATTCCGCCCAGTGGGCATGGCTTTACATTGGTGATTCTCTATCTTATGGTCTCGTAATTATTTAACGCTACAGTGCACTTTCTGGATAGGATGGTGGATCTTTTGCTATATATCACACTTCGACTCTCACACCCATCGTCACGAAAATTTCCTCCAGACCGAGTGGTACAAAAAGGTACATGCATAACCCACTGCCTCTGAAACTATCTTGTTACTCTCCCATGCCAACCACCCATATTTAAATTTCATGAAATACATCACACTGGCAACATACAATACAAAGAATAGTCACAACGTTATAATCACATCACTTTCAGCTTTCCCACTTCAGTTTGTATCTATCCCAGTTTCACATGACACTGCCCCACTTCGTAACTTTTCTTTCCTACTATGAACTCTGGAGGATATATGCACGTCTTCCTGTGCAATGCAAGCCAAGTGACGTTGCTGGATAGACGGCTGACTCACCTTGCTTCTCTCTCAGAGTATTATAGTTTGAATCAAGCGTCACACGGAAACATAACACGCAAAGTAATATTAAGAACATATTCATCACACACGTGAGTCCTCAACTGATACCATGGACGAGTACTTCTCCTTATCCTTTGTCTCATCCACAGATTGAGACTCACACAGTACTCACCACGTCTCTCATTTCAAGTCCTGCACACGCCATTTCTTAAATATTTCCAACTTATAGTACACACGCTAGTAATTCAGCTTAACTTAACCACTCGGAAGTATTTCAACTTATTGCTACACGTGGTTTCATTGTGACCGTTGGTCACTTCTGAACATTACTACGATCCCCTTAGTATTACCTGCCTGACATTTAATTCTTCCCACAAAAGTTCCTGTAATAGAGAAATTATTATTCCAAACTACTCTTAAGTATTTCACATGCATACCATGTCTCCACTCTTTTGTCTTTACGGAGCACACCTAAGACAGGTCTTACCAACACTAGGTCCAGCGTCAGAGTGCTGAAAAAATGGCCGTTCTTCAGGTCATCTCGCACTTCTGCCGAAGTGGGGGAGCACCTTGCTACCGTACTGGTCAGCCATATTTCAGGCGCTCAAAGCTCCGGTAAATTTCATCTCTTTGGTTCCACCAAAGGTGACAAAAGGACCGACTCAAAGATGATCGTATATTTACATTCACTATCTGTAGTTAGCAGACGACCATACGTTCATTCATTTCGCAGATCTCACCAAATTGGATGTAGGG
This sequence comes from Schistocerca americana, assembly GCF_021461395.2. Classification (NCBI taxonomy): domain Eukaryota; kingdom Metazoa; phylum Arthropoda; class Insecta; order Orthoptera; family Acrididae; genus Schistocerca; species Schistocerca americana. Next base: position 206,225,714 of record NC_060126.1, on the reverse strand, counting down.
ATTTATTTTGTGGGAGTGCACATGTGATCAGTTAAATAAACAAATTGTCATTCTTTCCTACACTGATATCCGGCTTCGGTGTATTAAGTGAAATTGAGTTATTATTACAAAAAATATGTTGTTCTGACAAGAATAACGAAGAATGTTGTACCTATTTTCAATTTCGGGCGGTATTGTGCCCTTTCAACTTGTGATCTTGGAACGTTAATCACGTAAATATGTGACCTAAACAATAGTATTCCCGAAATTTCATTACTTCTCACCGATTACTTTTTGGTGTTGCGATTTTTTTCCGTCAGTTATAATACGAAAGAAAGACAGAAGAGGAAGTGCCCATACCTGTGGCCAAAAATCTCTTACGGAAGTGTATTGTCAAGCCTTATTCAGACTGTGTACTGGAAAACAGTAAATTACCGAATAATGATTTTGAAGGAATGGTTTGATGTGTGTCTGTCGTCCAGATTTGGGTGACGTTGCAACTTTTTTTTGTGGAGAACATTTAGAAACATTACATGTGCAGTGTTACCCAAAATAACCAGCGACCTGACTGGAAAAGACTTTTTTCGAAGTCAGTTTGTTAATTATTTTATACACTGTGTCATTAAGTATGACGAACTGCCCTTAGTGATTTAGTGTGGAAGACATCCAGATACGTCACTGAAAATTCCTCCTCATGAGTGATTAATAAGACGTGTGTTTCCAAAAACGTATAATAATATGTAACTGGAGTGGTAAAAGTATTTAACTGCAAGTGCAAAAGGATTAAATTATTTTAACAGTAATGTTAAGCACTTATACTAATTGTTTATTTTATGAGAAGGCTTATTTCATAGTGAGAAAGAAGCACCAGCGTGCCTGCAATTAGATGTTGAAATGGAGAGTGGTAGTAGTTTTGTTCTTACTAAAATATTAAATGGCCGTTAATTATTTCTGTAAGTTATTGGTGTGCAGTGGATCTTATTAAATGTCATAATTAATACTAGTTGATTGTTTCACAAATGTTTAAAATGTGCGGTATATTATTAAGTGTGTTATTAGAGTTCAGTTGCTGTTACTTCTGTAGCAGCTTGTTCCAATATCATCGCTTGTCGAGTGCTACAGAGAAATCTAAGTCATGCCAGAGCGCAACAGTTAAACTAAGCGAATTTTTCGCCATCGGTTTAGTGAAAGTGACTAATAAACCTACAAACAACGATGAATTTTATGTATAAAGCATGTAAATCAGATTTTTATTCCAGAAGGAGAAATAAAAATTAACTTGAAGTAACACGAATAAAATACTTTTAAAGAGAGATTTCAGCCATAGTGGTTAGCCGAAAGTGCAGAGCAGATGATGTTTATTCCTGCTATCAGCACCTATCGCTAAGATGTCAAGGAGCAAGCCAGCACTTCCTAAATTCAGACTGGGATATTTAGCGTAATGATAGGTTAGTCGCCAATGGTTGCAGCGTATTTATTGCAGTAAAAAATTCAATAATACCTAGCGAGTTGATCACATTTAACCGCGTGTTAATTAATCTGGTTGAAGTTAAGCATCAAAAACAAAATGGTAATCTGATAATTTTATGGACCACCTGCGTCAGGAACTGTAGTGCTAGAGCGCTTCAGAGAGAACCTGCAGAATTTCATGAATATGTTTCTTGATCATTTTAATGTAACATAGGATGGGCTCTGAGCACTATGCGACTTAACTTCTGAGGTCATCAGTCGCCTAGAACTTAGAACTAATTAAACCTAACTAACCTAAGGACATCACACACATCCCTGCGACCGTAGCGGTCGCTCGGTTCCAGACTGTAGCGCCTAGGACCGCACGGTCACTCAGGCCGGCTAACATAGCATGGCTTCCACTTGCCAGGTATAGGGGAGTGATATCAAAACTGGTGCCAGAGATAGGGATTCGTGTGATGTTGCACTGAATGACTTGTCGAAAAATTATTTCGAACTGACAGAGAAACAAATCGTGAAAGTAACGTCTTAGGCCTCCTAACATAAAACAGACCAGAACTTCTCGTATCAGTTAACGTCGAAGGACGGTTGGGGGGAGGGTGGATAGTCAGTGATCATAAGGCTGTGGTAGCACCTATGTGAACAGATATTACAAGAAGTGTGAAGAAGGACAGGAAGATATTTTTGCTTTGCAAGAATGACAGGATACAAATTGTAGAGTATCTGTGTAGTCAACGTCAAATATTCAGTGTTCGGGATGAAGATGTGGAACACAAATGGGAAAAAATTCAAAAGCATCGTTCAATATGCCTTAGACAATTATGTTCTAAGCAAGGTCTTCAGGGACGTGAAAGACTCACTGTGGTGTAACAGTCTTGTTAGGAAAGTGCTATGTAAACGAAGAGAGCTTTATCACAGATTAAAGAGATGTCAAAATTTAGCTGAGAAACAGAATGTGAACGGAACGGAAATGAGCGTAAGGAGAGTAATGAAAGAAGTGTTCAGTGACTATGAACGTAAAATTTTGACAACCGATCTGATTGAAAACGTTAACAGGTTTCGGTCTTACGCAATACCAATAGGCAATTCGAAATCATCTGTTCAGTGACTATAACGGCACCGAAACGGAAAATGAGATATAGGAGGTCTAAACATTGTATTCGGTCTTCCGAAACTGCTTCACTACAGTAGATCGTAATAGGGTCCCTTCGTTACATAACCGTAGGAACTTCAAAATGGCAGATATTGAGGTAACTGATCGCGAAACAGAAAAACAACTGCAATCGCTCTGTGATGGAAAGGCATCAAAACCTTACGAGATACCTGTAACATTCTACAGATATTTTGTGGAAGAACCCTTAGTAGCCCAGTCAAATAGTAGATATACCTTGCAAAAGGTGGGGTAGAAGAGTTTATTTTTTCAACTCGTTCATATGGTTGGAAAGATTAGAAAACCGAGTTTTGCCAACAAAATTTCGCTTGGGAAAACTTTCTGCAGTCAAAAAACTTCGAAAAATTCGGACTTTTTCAGTTTTTTCAAAATATCTCAGTTTCATTTGCTCCTATCGCTCTAACGTCTATTTTCTTTTTTAAAGAGCACAAAATTCTCTACAAATTTGATTCTTGCCATTTTTTTCTACTCCCAATATCTAAGGCGCTACAGCGCCTCAAAAAATACCAATTTTTCAAATTTTGAGCATAGTGGCAAGGTACCTAATTTTTGAACACTATTTTTTCAGTTTCTGTTTGTGTAGTATAAATACATTATACATCATGTTGTAAGTTGGAATTTACCAGCTCACTTTCAGGTATTCAATTTCTCTGTATGCAACATGAGGATTGCTGGGCACCCAAACCGAGCGAGGTGGCGCAGTGGTTAGACACTGGACTCGCATTCGGGAGGACGACGGTTCAATCCCGCGTCCGTCCATCCTGATTTACGTTTTCCGTGATTCCCCTAAATCATTCCAGGCAAATGCCGGGATGGTTCCTCTGAAAGGGCACGGCCGACTTCCTTCCCTAATCCGATGAGACCGATGACCACGCTGTCTGGTCTCCTTCCCCAAACAACCAACCAACCAACCAACCTGGGCACCCAACTATTGTGATTCTTACATCACTACCTGAAGTTCACTATGGGCCACCTCAGCCCTGGAATTTGTAAAACTATAAATATAAAAATACATCATTAATAGACATAAAGACACACACACACACACACACACACACACGCACACAAAATAAATTGTCTCAGGAAACTGAATTATTATTAGCTGCAATAGGAAACCTAGGTACGTAATTATTCTTGTGTATAAAAGCCACACAGTTGACATTAAACATAAGTAGCTTTATTACAAGTAAAATGCATTGTCAGTTACTAAAAAATGTTGACAGTTCTGGGTGTGTAATACTTGTAATATTGCACTTAAGCGCAATTGAGACTGATATGAGCATCACTTCCAACGTTTTGATGGGCCAGGTTCCTCAGTGTCACCAGAAATACCTTGAATTACGCGTTCAGGGTCTGTACATTGAATTGATCCCAGATTGACCTCTTCTTTAAACAGCGAGTCAGCCTCAGCAAGTTCTTTGGTTTCGTCAGCGGTTTCCTCAACATCCTCCATAACATCTTCTTCACTGTCTTCAATAAAAATTTTGGCACGTTTTCACCGTTGACCCCAATACATTTCTTGCAAATTGAAGAACATTTCAAGCCCACTTTTCTGCAGGAGCACGCTCCGCCACAGTTCAGCTTGCATGAGCATGAAACAATGTGAAGAAGTGCTTCAGGTGCTGGATCTTGGCTCGTTATAACGGGTATTGGACCGTGGTCACTGTGATTCCAGCCCTATTTCTCAGGAGGTTCCCAGTTTCCCATCCAACTTCAGACTTGTTGGTAAGTCCGCAACGAATGATATTGTGCAGCATCCTGTGTAGGTGGCAACCGTGCAAGATTCAGTTTGCTTTTTGTGGCAGACTTGGCGAATAGCTGGTACCGCAAATGGTCTAGTGCGTGGGAGCTGCTGACAGCTCCATTATACAAAGCGATAGTAACCTGTTCTCCTGCAGTTATTATTTCCTCACGGGTAGCATGTGGTTTATTGAACGTGCAAAGCGCTGAGGTTAGGTGTTTGCTTTTCGCTACAATATTGCAGCACTTAATTTTTCCTTGACCAAAAAAAGCGGATGTTGTTTCACATCCGCTAAAGGCGTGAGTGAACAGAATATATTCAATGTCAAACTTGTAAGATGCAATGGAAAATCACTCGTCTTCTGCATTTCCTCTTCTAGGGTTTAAGAAAAATAAGTTTTCAATGCCTTGCCCCAAACCGTTCATGAGCACAAGCAGGTCAACATCTTCTCCTACAATGACAACACTTCCAAAATCTTTGGTTCTTGAAATGGCAGATGTTACAATTATAACCTCAGCATCTTCTTGTGCCTGGTGCACTTCAATGCTGCACTACAGAAATTGCATTTCAAGAAGTGTGATGAAACGCATCTTGTTTCGTTCGTTGTACAAGAACTTGTACTGAGGGAGCTGGTTCAACATCTCTGATTCAACCACAACGTCAACCGAAGAATGTTGTTTGGACCTACGAATCCTCTCAGCACTCTTTGTGCTACATTTGTCTCCCTCACATGGATACCCATCAAATACAATAGCAAATTCAGATCCAAAATGACGTTGCAGGTAAGAAACATAGCTTTGGGCTATTGACTTGAAGGAAACATTTCGAGTCCAAGTCACTTTGTGGATAAGGTACCCTCCATCAATGACAAAAAATTTACTCGGTCCACCTGACTTCACATCTTCCACTGGAACGAAGGCATTGTAGAATGTAGATTTTGTTCCTTTTCGCATGCCTTTTTCTGAGAACAGGGACGTTGGGTAAGGAGCAAGTTCATATTTCAGAGAGGCTTTCAACTCTTCTTCACTTTGTTTCATTAAACAAATCCTTTGGAAAAGAGTTAAAGGATCAACAGGAGTAATTTTAGTGCTCGCAGCTTTTACAGAATTGAACGCAGAAAGTAGAGTCACAACTTTATCTTTTCTACGGAACTTTACATCGTGGAAATTGTGACCAACTATTCTTTGCTCGAAATTTGAAAAATTGGTATTTTTTGACGCGCTGTAGCGCCTTAGATACTGGGAGTAGAAAAAATGGTAAGAACAAAATTTGTAGAGAATTTTGTGCTCTTTAAAAAAGGAAATAGACGTCAAAGCGATAGGAGCAAATGAAACTGAGATATTTAGAAAAAACTGAAAAAAGTCCGAATTTTTCGAAGTTTTTTGACTGCATAAAGTTTTCCCAAGAGAAATTTTGTTGGCATAACTTGGTTTTCTGACCTTTCCAACAATATGAACGAGTTAAAAAAATTAAAACTTCTACCCCACCTTTTGCAAGGTACAGGCTTTTCTTCTGACAGTTTCACTGGACTATAGGTCACTGGAGCAACGAAAGATGCCTAGCCACAGGAAAAAAGCGCAGGTTATTCGCGCTTCCAAGAATGGTTGTAGGACAAACGCGCGTAATATTATAGGTCTACACAGGTGACGGCAATCTGTTTCAGAATTATGGAACAAAAATGGTTCAAATGGCTCTGAGCACTATGGGACTCAACTGCTGTGGTCATAAGTCCCCTAGAACTTAGAACTACTTAAACCTAATTAACCTAAGGACATCACACACATCCATGCCCGAGGCAGGATTCGAACCTGCGACCGTAGCGGTCGTGCGGTTCCAGACCGTAGCGCCTTTAACCGCTCGGCCACTCCGGCCGGCAATTATGGAACATGTTTTATGTCTATGTATTATGACGTTTTTGGGAAACAGGGATCTCCTCTGTGAAAAATCAACATGGATTCCGCAACCACTTCGGTTCCCCCCAGGTGCTGTTTGCATGCCTTCAGGAGCTAGAGCAACCGCAAGGCAGAGTGCGTTTGAAGTTTCAGGTAAGTACATTTGTTACTTGCTCAACCTAGACGCGTGGGCGGCACACAAGAGGTTTCCGAAATGCAGAGTCTTAGAGGGATCATTAGCCGTTTTATTCACGCGCAATGTAATGTTGTACTATTGAAGACTTCTGCTCCCCCGCCCGCCTCCTACCCCTTGACCACCCTACACGCCATAGGAAGGCACGACAAATGAGAGACGAAAATACGTAAGTACCCTTTACTGCCACGCATCATGTTCAAATTTGTAGATTGGTTTGGGACGGTTCCTGAACCTGAACACAACAGCAAAAATTACGGTCGCGCTGCCATCTAAAGTGGTCAGAGCAAGTTTAATGTGGATGAAGCCGCCCACAACGTGCTTAGAAAGGACTGAAACGTCCAAAAGTAGCAGTGTTAAAGGTTGCCAAGAACACCTTTTTGTTGCTTATCGCACTGCGAACTGTCGTTTTGGACCGCGAAATGTGTGGGAACCAACGCCCAAGGAAAGGGGGTGATTTCATTGACGCCCTTTAGGCCACCCTCTCAGGCATTTTCGTGCTGATTCTGAGCGGCGTGTGTCTGCATTGTTTTCCTCAGCCACTCAAAGAAAATCGCGGTTCCAACGTCCATCGCAAATGAGTAAAAATAAGGGGTGAAATGTGGGTAAGAGAGGGTGTGGCGGCCAGGTGTCACTGTGACGTCATTAACCGACCTTACACGTCACATGAACTTATGAGCTGTGGCCTTTGTTTCGCACGTGTCAACACCTTGCTGTTTGAAGCGTTGTCCAGTCCATGGGTGAGGTTGTAGGGCGCCGCGATTTTGCATCATTACGGAGGAATGTTGTACGAACCTTTCAGCCGAATTTCAAACTTGTGCTTCGGAATGGGAGACAATTATAGGGTTAAAAAATATTCAACAACCAAGATCACATAAAATATTTCTTCATTCAAGACAACCGGTTTCAACAGTCTTTTCTGTCATCTTCAGGTTTTAAAAACCATTTTATTGTAAAATATGTTCATTTCACGCTAAACCTCACGCATAAGATATCAAGCCGATAAAATTCAGCACATTTTAAATGTTTGTCACCGTCAAAATCTTTAAAAGTATAAAACACCTTGTCCAAAAGACCATGTCCATATACATATTGCTCACAGGTGCTTGTTACATCATACAAACACGCAACACAATAGAATATCTATTTACAGATACTGGACACTTTCTAAACAGTGCGAATCCACTTTAAATGGCGTATAACGCACGACTCAAATGAATGTTGAATGGTTTTTAACAATTAAAACAGATCACCCTTCAGTACTCTCGAAATGAGAAAATTCAAACAATTATGGGGTTTCGAAAAAGTGATCCTTTAATTCTGTTAAACAGTGCACTTGTTCTTTATATTTTGGATTTGATTCCAAATAAGAAATTGATCTTTAAAAAATTACCACCATCAAACAGAGCTGTTTGGAACTAATTTCGTAGTAACGAAAATAAAGTTATTCTGCGCCACAGTACCAAGGACATGTCGAATTCGTCACACAGAATCGCTGGTGTAATGCTTTGCAAAGGAACAGTAGATCGATGTTGCTTATGTGATTATAATGTTTCGGCTTATCAGTGTAGGGCTGACAGCATTATGGTAGCCCTAAATACACCAAGTGCCAATAAAAATAAGTGAATGGGAAATACTGGTTCTTTTTCTTTTTCTGAATACAAATCTACAGATTCGAAGTGTATGTAGCCTAATAAAAACTGCTGCAGTTCTCTGTAGGATAGAAAACTGTGAAAGTTAATCACTCACAGTGGGAGTATCTGCGCCAGTTGTTCGTCGTCCATGATCCTGATCAGCTTCAGTAGCTCTTCAGCCTTCAGTCCTGGAGGGTAGAACTTCTCCTCTATTTCGTCTCTGGGGGCATTCGAATATGCCGTCGACATGTAGACGAAAGCCTGCAACCAAGGAATAAAAATCCCTTAATTTCTGTGGTAATACTTATGGCCTGTGAGAAAGACAGCGGAAGATGTGCTCGAGAGCATGTGAACCTACTTCTGATAGTAAAGACATTCTGTGACTAGAGTCCGTATTCATTTCAACGACATAATTCTTATCTGTCGAAATAAGATGAGTGATTAAGCAAATATGAGATGTTTATTGTTTTGGTATGTGAAGGACAAAGATTTGGACGACATTTTAGTACATTTCTGTTGAATGTATACCTCACCACGGCGATTTTTAAAACTCCACTGGCAACGAAGAATTTTCTAGTTCCTATACAGGGAGCATCATAATCGGTGGCGTAAACGCATACAATTAAAAAGTACTTCTACATCTTCATCTACTTCTGTGTCCATATTCCTCAAGCCATCGTGTGGTGCGTGGCGGGCGGTACACATTACCACTAATAGTCATTTCCTTTCCTGTTCCAACTGCAAATAGAGCGAGGGAAAAACGTCTATCTATACGCCCCGGTACCAACTCTAATTTATTTCTTTTTATCTTCGTAGTTCTTACGTGAAATGGACATTGGCGGCAGTAGAATCATTCTGTTTTCAGCTTCAAATGCCGGTTATCTAAATTTTCTCTATAATATTCCGCAAAAAGAACGTCGGCTTCTTTCCAGAGATTCCCAGTCGATGCACATAGTCAGTCAGTCAGAGCCATTCCCAGTCGATAATTTTAGATAACATTACTGGGGTTTAACAGAGATCTTCGAATTAAGTAAAATTAGTAAAAAAGACTCTCACAGTACAATAATTTATTAAAAATATGACTGCGCGATAGAGAATATTTTCCGGTAATTTTATTTCCCGTTGAGTTCTCGAAGCATCCCGTAATAGTTTCGTGTTGATGGAATCTTCCTGTAACAAATCCAGTAGCCCGCCTCTGAATTTATCCGATGTCTTTCTTTAAACTGACCTCCTGGTGATCCAAAATTCTCAGACAGTACTCGAGAATGGGTCGCACTAGCGTTCTATACGTTGTTGTCTCCTTTACAGATGGATCACACTTTCCTACACCAACTAGAAGTTTTGTCGAAGCAATCTTGCACCCTCCTACAGTCACTCAAAGATGACATCATCCCGACACCACATCATCATCAGCAAACAACCGCAGATTGGTGCTCATCCTGTCCGTCAGATCATTTACGTATATAGAGAATGACACCGACCCTATCACACTTTCCTGGGGCGCTCCTGACCACACCCTTGTCTCTGAAGAACGTCCGCCGTCGAGGAGAACCTAGTGGATTTTATCACATAAGGAGTTTTTGTGGCACTCACTTACCTGTGTACCCTCCTTAACAGACTGGACTGGGGCACATTGTCAAAAGATCTTCGGAAACCTAGGAAGATGAAGTCTGTCTCTTGCCTTCATCCACGATGTACGGGATGTCATGTGAGAAAATGGCAAACAGAGGTAGGCACGATCGATGCTTTCTCAAACTGTGCTGACCTTTGGGCAGAAGCTTTGTCCGTCTCAGGGAAATTTGTTGTATTCAAACTGAGAATATGTTTAAGAATTCTGCAGAAAACCGATGGTAAGGATATTGGTCTGTAATATTGCGGATCTTTTCTTTTACCATTCTTATGTACAGGCGTCACCGGCGCTTTTTCCCCCGTCGCTTGGGACTTGGCGCTGGGGGAGAGATTCGCGATAAATGGAAGCTAGGTAAGGGGTCAGTGCCACAGAGTGCTATTTTTAAAACAGAACTGGGATTCCATCAGGATCTGGAGACTTATTTGCTTTCAGTTCTTTCAGTTGTCTCTCAGTGAGGCTTCTTACTATGTTCTTCATATGGGAGTCTACGCGATGGCCAAACGACGGTGTGTTTGTACGATTTGCCTCCGTGAGCGATCTCTTACATGTGAAATTTAAAACTTTGGCTTTACTTTTTCTGTCGTCTACTGCCACACCAGAGTGGTCAACGGGTGACTGGATAGAAGCCTTCCACCCGCTCAGCGATTTTACTTAGGACTAGAATTTTTTCGGGTTCTCGGCAAGATCTCCCACTAAGGTACGACGGTGGTAGTTATACGCTCCGTGCATTGATCCTTTTACAGAAGCACGAGTTTCTACTGGATGGTACAAGCAAAAAAGTCTTTTAAACTTGGGCTCTAAAATGCGAAACTTAATATCTATGAGCACTTCGTCATCTTTGATACTGTGAATTAAATTATTCTACACCAACCTCTTTGCTTTCAATATTTTGAAAGTCGGTAGTAAGGACAAAAACAGGAAAATAATGAACAGTGAATATGGGTTCTAGAATGCATACCTTAACAGCTACGAGCACTTGTTTATCTTCCCTATTGTGGAACAGATCTCTCCTTCTGGAAAGAACGTACTCTTAGCTGTTAGGGTATGAATTTTAGACCACATCTTTACTGAAAAACTTTTTCTCGTTTTGTACGTACTGCCTCCTCTCAAAGTATGGCAAGCAGAGAGCTCAAAAGTCTGCAGTGATAGAGCACAGAATGAGCATCAACGAAGGCCACACATTTGCTTTTGAATAGCCGAAGCCGGCCGCGGTGGCCGTGCGGTTCTAGGCGCTGCAGTCCGGAACCGCGGGACTGCTACGGTCGCTGGTTCGAATCCTGCCTCGGGCATGGATGTGTGTGATGTCCTTAGGTTAGTTAGGTTTAAGTAGTTCTAAGTTCTAGGGGACTGATGACCTAAGATGTTAAGTCCCATAGTGCTCAGAGCCATTTGAACCATTTCTGAATAGTCGAAGGTGCTGTGCCACGCTGACGGGTTCTGGGATTCGCTTGTCAGAAGGGCGGTAGAAATGAGTCGCTGCTACAGGTGAGTGTTTAAGAAAAGCATGTACCAATTCTGTCTGCGTATACAATGTGGTAAGATTTGTGTGCAGGTGCGAGAAGATGATTTAAATGTTTGTGTAACCTGTATCTGAGATAGAGCAAAGGAACAAGTCCCGTATTCACCTAGTGGAATGTGGGAAACCTCCTAAAAGCTATAAGGGGATTATGAATGCCCGTTTTCTCGGGAGCTATCCAAGATAATAAAACAAAGCCGTGCCAGGCTATTGAGTCATATCTTATACATATTCCGGTCTACTATCAAGTGTGTAACTTTGTTAGGAAAAAACACACGAAATTTTTATGAAAGTTCTTAAAAATTTATGTAATCTTTATCTTTGTAGATCCACATAAACATAATACAGCTGTCAATAATAAATGAAGTTTTAGAGCTATAGCTTAAATATTTTATGAGAGTGCGAAACATTTGTAAAAGAAGTAGTTTTTCAGAAATCGCACCTGATAGTTGAAGTAAAGGAAAATTTACTGCTGAATGAAGAGACAGCCTAAAAGCCTCCAGCTGTGAAATCTTTATCTTCTTCAGTATCAACTAGACGCAGTCTCTTTCTTCGTCTGAGGGATCTTGCGGCTTTTGTTGTTCAAATGGTTCAAATGGCTCTAAGCACTATGGGACTTAACATCTGAGGTCTTCAGTCCTCTAGACTTAGAACTAATTATACCTAACTAACCTATGGACATCACACACATCCATGTCCGAGGCAGGATTCGAACCTGCGACCGTAGCAGCCGCGTGTTTCCGGACTGAAGTGCCTAGAACCGTTCGGCCACAGCGGCCAGCTTCTGTTGTCTTTTTGACCATAATTTCTGCTTTGGAGACTCGCTGTCTATCCAGATCTCGTAGGAATGCTTCTGTATTATCGCCAAACTTAATTTCAAATTGCTTTAGAACCGTTATTCTACTTGCATTTCCATAACTGAAGGTGATCACAGCATCGTTGACCCCAACCGTCAGTGTCTTCCAGTCACAAATACGTTTCTTGCAACTAGGTCCATACAACACTGTTGAAAGACTCATTTACATTTTGAGTTTTTCCTGTGAAGCATTTCTTCAGAAGATCTGGGTGTGTTACGCTCTATATATTGACTTTATTACTGCTCCAACAGCTTCAGGGATGGTTTTTCCATGGGTATATTTGGTTACTGCTGCTTCACATTTGTGAACAGTTGTCTAGTGGCTTCTCTTAACTTGATGTCTTGACGAAAAACGTTACCCATACTGCTTTCCTCATTCTTCCAGGTTGTCTGTATTCTTTCTAAAGGCTTGGCCATAGTATTCACTTGGCTGATCGACTGTTTTATCAGCCACACGTCCTCTAATAGTCTTGCTATCTTCAAACTTTTTGCTAGAAAAGTTCTGCCTGATTTTACGCAGTTGAGTACCCATTCGTTTCTGCACATGACAGAAACTTCTTAACTTTATCGGTATTAGGTCATTATAGGGCCTGCTATCAATCACTGATCTATGTGTAAAACGTCTCCTTCGGAAAATTAAGAAAGACTGTACTGATAAACCTCTTACGTTATTTGATTTTCAAACAGATGAGCAAAACTGAACGTACTCAGAAATTTCTCTCTTTACTTATTTTGATCATCACTAAACTAACACACAATATTTTTAGCGCAACGCAACCCGACTTTCAATAATCCCCAAAAAATAATGGCCCTAACTAACATTAACCTATACTTTTCATGAATCACTTACCTCACAAAAATCTTCGTTACTAGATCTACTGCAATGCAGCGAACGCCAATGCTGCCAACTAAATTAAAGATTCTAACTACTGAAGGCACTAACTACTGATAGGCATAGTTAGCAAATGAAAGATCTTTATAGAGAACAAACAATGTATTTACCTTAATAAGTCATCATATATACACTCCTGGAAATTGAAATAAGAACACCGTGAATTCATTGTCCCAGGAAGGGGAAACTTTATTGACACATTCCTGGGGTCAGATACATCACATGATCACACTGACAGAACCACAGGCACATAGACACAGGCAAAAGAGCATGCACAATGTCGGCACTAGTACAGTGTATATCCACCTTTCGCAGCAATGCAGGCTGCTATTCTCCCATGGAGACGATCGTAGAGATGCTGGATGTAGTCCTGTGGAACGGCTTGCCATGCCATTTCCACCTGGCGCCTCAGTTGGACCAGCGTTCGTGCTGGACGTGCAGACCGCGTGAGACGACGCTTCATCCAGTCCCAAACATGCTCAGTGGGGGACAGATCCGGAGATCTTGCTGGCCAGGGTAGTTGACTTACACCTTCTAGAGCACGTTGGGTGGCACGGGATACATGCGGACGTGCATTGTCCTGTTGGAACAGCAAGTTCCCTTGCCGGTCTAGGAATGGTAGAACGATGGGTTCGATGACGGTTTGGATGTACCGTGCACTATTCAGTGTCCCCTCGACGATCACCAGTGGTGTACGGCCAGTGTAGGAGATCGCTCCCCACACCATGATGCCGGGTGTTGGCCCTGTGTGCCTCGGTCGTATGCAGTCCTGATTGTGGCGCTCACCTGCACGGCGCCAAACACGCATACGACCATCATTGGCACCAACGCAGAAGCGACTCTCATCGCTGAAGACGACACGTCTCCATTCGTCCCTCCATTCACGCCTGTCGCGACACCACTGGAGGCGGGCTGCACGATGTTGGGGCGTGAGCGGAAGACGGCCTAACGGTGTGCGGGGCCGTAGCCCAGCTTCATGGAGACGGTTGCGAATGGTCCTCGCCGATACCCCAGGAGCAACAGTGTCCCTAATTTGCTGGGAAGTGGCGGTGCGGTCCCCTACGGCACTGCGTAGGATCCTACGGTCTTGGCATGCATCTGTGCGTCGCTGCGGTCCGGTCCCAGGTCGACGGGCACGCGCACCTTCCGCCGACCACTGGCGACAACATCGATGTACTGTGGAGACCTCACGCCCCACGTGTTGAGCAGTTCGGCGGTACGTCCACCCGGCCTCCCGCATGCCCACTATACGCCCTCGCTCAAAGTCCGTCAACTGCACATACGGTTCACGTCCACGCTGTCGCGGCATGCTACCAGTGTTAAAGACTGCGATGGAGCTCCGTATGCCACGGCAAACTGGCTGACACTGACGGCGGCGGTGCACAAATGCTGCGCAGCTAGCGCCATTCGACGGCCAACACCGCGGTTCCTGGTGTGTCCGCTGTGCCGTGCGTGTGATCATTGCTTGTACAGCCCTCTCGCAGTGTCCGGAGCAAGTATGGTGGGTCTGACACACCGGTGTCAATGTGTTCTTTTTTCCATTTCCAGGAGTGTATATCAGTCACGATATCCAGTATTACAGATTTACCCTTTCTGATGGACACACGTTCAGATCGTCCGCTCTCAAAATTCTGCCATCTCTCTCCCCACATACACCACTGCTGGCGGCTCACCTCCAACTGCGCCATTCGGGAGGACGACGGTTCAATCCCGTCTCCGGCCATCCTGATTTAGGTTTTCCGTGATTTCCCTAAATCGCTTCAGGCTAATGCCGGGATGGTTCCTTTGACAGGGCACGGCCGATTTCCTACCCCATCCTTCCCTCACCCGAGCTTGCGCTCCGTCTCTAATGACCTAGTTGTCGACGGGACGTTAAACAATAATCTCCTCCTCTTCCTCCTCCCTCCAACTGCGCGAAGTGGCCGTGCGGTTAAAGGCGCTGCAGTCTGGAACCGCAAGACCGCTACGGTCGCAGGTTCGAATCCTGCCTCGGGCATGGATGTTTGTGATGTCCTTAGGTTAGTTAGGTTTAACTAGTTCTAAGTTCTAGGGGACTAATGACCTCAGCAGTTGAGTCCCATAGTGCTCAGAGCCATTTGAACCATTTGAACCAACTGCGCAACGCTACGCGCTGTTAACAGCCAACTGCCCAACACTACAACAGCGAATATTCCAACAATGCCAACCGGCCACAGACTGCACACAGCGCAGCCAGTGATTTTCATACAGAGCGCTACGTGACTTTATCAACATAAAAACCTAAACAGCCTACTTACCCATTCGTTTCTGCACATGACAGAAACTTTTTAACTTTATCGGTGTTAGGTCATCATAGGGCCTGCTATCAATTACTGATCTATTTGAATTGGAATCACCATCAACAACGAATTTAGCACAGCGAACCTCACACTATTCTTGAGAGTGCTGAAAGATCTTCACAGCTGAGGTGATTTACATTCGTCCATTGGATCACACAGACTTATTCCTGACAGTTGTGTCCACGCAATTGTTTCTTATCAGTAGTGGTACCCACTTTTGTACATCCATGGCAATGTTTTCACAATATTTCATCAACAAGCACCTTCCAGGTATCAAAGATGAAACGCGCCTTACAAAACGTGGATGATACCATGCGTTATACCACGAACAGGAAGATATGTCACATGAAAATACAGTATAATTCTAAGTTTTAGTCTTCTTCGTCTTCCTCTCCCTCTCCCTTTCTGCTAGACAGAGCAGATAAGTGGTTATTAGCTTCTCACCTAAACAGTGAGTTTGTTGTTGTTGTGGTCTTCAGTCCTGAGACTGGTTTGATGCAGCTCTCCATGCTACTCTATCCTGTGCAAGATTCTTCATCTCCCAGTACCTACTGCAACCTACATCCTTCTGAATCTGCTTAGTGTATTCATCTCTTGGTCTCCCTCTACGATTTTTACCCTCCACGGTGCCCTCCAATGCTAAATTTGTGATCCCTTGATGCCTCAAAACATGTCCTACCAACCGATCCCTTCTTCTAGTCAAGTTGTGCCACAAACTTCTCTTCTCCCCAATCCTATTCAATACCTCCTCATTAGTTACGTGATCTACCCACCTTATCTTCAGCATTCTTCTGTAGCACCACATTTCGAAAGCTTCTATTCTCTTCTTGTCCAAACTAGTTATTGTCCATGTTTCACTTCCATACATGGCTACACTCCATACAAATACTTTCAGAAACGACTTCCTGACACTTAAATCTATACTCGATGTTAACAAATTTCTCTTCTTGAGAAACGCTTTCCTCGCCATTGCCAGTCTATATTTTATATCCTCTCTACTTCGACCATCATCAGTTATTTTACTCCCTAAATAGCAAAACTCCTTTACTACTTTAAGTGTCTCATTTCCTAATCTAATTCCCTCAGCATCACCCGACTTAATTTGACTACATTCCATTATCCTCGTTTCGCTTTTGTTGATGTTCATCTTGTATCCTCCTTTCAAGACACTGTCCATTCCGTTCAACTGCTCTTCCAAGTCCTTTGCTGTCTCTGACAGAATTACAATGTCATCGGCGAACCTCAAAGTTTTTACTTCTTGTCCATGAATTTTAATACCTACTCCGAATTTTTCTTTTGTTTCCTTTACTGCTTGCTCAATATACAGATTGAATAACATCGGGGAGAGGCTAAAACCCTGTCTCACTCCTTTCCCAACCACTGCTTCCCTTTCATGCCCCTCGACTCTTATAACTGCCACCTGGTTTCTGTACAAATTGTAAATAGCCTTTCGCTCCCTGTATTTTACCCCTGCCACCTTCAGAATTTGAAAGTGAGTATTCCAGTTAACATTGTCAAAAGCTTTCTCTAAATCTACAAATGCTAGAAACGTATGTTTGCCTTTTCTTAATCTTTCTTCTAAGATAAGTCGCAAGGTCAGTATTGCCTCACGTGTTCCAACATTTCTACGGAATCCAAACTGATCTTCCCCGAGGTCGGCTTCTACCAGTTTTTCCATTCGTCTGTAAAGAATTCGCGTTAGTATTTTGCAGCTGTGACTTATCAAACTGATAGCTCGGTAATTTTCACATCTGTCAACACCTGCTTTCTTTGGGATTGGAATTATTATATTCTTCTTGAAGTCTGAGGGTATTTCGCCTGTCTCATACATCGTGCTCACCAGATGGTAGAGTTTTGTCATGACTGGCTCTCCCGAGGCCATCAGTAGTTCTAATGGAATGTTGTCTACTCCCGGGGCCTTGTTTCGACTCAGGTCTTTCAGTGCTCTGTCAAACTCTTCACGCAGTATCTTATCTCCCATTTCGTCTTCATCTACATCCTCTTCCATTTCCATAATATTGTCCTCAAGTACATCGCCCTTGTATAAACCCTCTATATACTCCTTCCACCTTTCTGCCTTCCCTTCTTTGCTTAGAACTGGGTTGCCATCTGAGCTCTTGATATTCATACAAGTGGTTCTCTTCTCTCCAAAGGTCTCTTTAATTTTCCTGTAGGCAGTATCTATCTTACCCCTAGTGAGACAAGCCTCTACATCCTTACATTTGTCCTCTAGCCATCCCTGCTTAGCCATTTTGCACTTCCTGTCGATCTCATTTTTGAGACGTTTGTATTCCTTTTTGCCTGCTTCATTTACTGCATTTTTATATTTTCTCCTTTCATCAATCAAATTCACTATTTCTTCTGTTACCCAAGGATTTCTATTAGCCTTCGTCTTTTTACCTACTTGATCGTCTGCTGTCTTCACTACTTCATCCCTGAGAGCTACCCATTCTTCTTCTACTGTATTTCTTTCCCCCATTCTTGTCAATTGCTCCCTTATGCTCTCCCTGAAACTCTCTACAACAGTGACTTGGCATCACTTAATTCCAGTAAGGTGGATGTAAAGGAATTATGGGCAAAGTTTAAGCATATTGTAAATCATGGTCTCTAGAGTTACGTGCCTAGTAAGTGGATAAAGGATGGCAAAGACTCACCATGATCTAATAAAGAAATTCGGCGGATGCTGAGGAAAGATCTGGCAGAGAACACGAGAAAACTTCGATCTTGCTTAAAATCGCTGGATGGGTGTAAGGCTTCCATTGACTCCCATGTTGATCAGTCTGCTGCAGCGGTTGAAGATTGCAAATCGAAAGCCGAAGTTTTAAATTTCACTTTCAAGAAATCGATCACACGTACCGTCATTTGGTCGTCGGACAGACTCCAGTACAGACGACATAGTAATAAGGATCATTAGCGTAGAGAAATAACTGAATAATTGGAAAGCAAATAAATCACCAGGTCCGGATGGAATCCCAGTTCTGTTTTACAAAGAGTGCTCTACGGCATTCGCCCACTACCTGGCGTGCATTTATCGTGAATTTCTAGCCCAGCACAAAATCTCAAGCGACTGGAAAAAAGCGCAGGCGACTCCAGTATATAAGAAGATAAAAGAACGGATCCCCAGAATTACAGGCAAATATCCCTAACTTCTATTTGCTGCAGAATCCTTGATTATATTCTCAGTTCGAACATAACAAAATTTCTTGAGACTGTGAAGCGTATGTTCGTAAAACAGCAATTTTTTGGAAAGTGTCACTGATGCGAAACTCAGCTTGCCCTTTACTCACATGATATACTGAGAACTACGAGTGACATGCAACAGACAGATTCTATATTTCTGGATTTCCGAAAAGCATTTGTCACGGTGTCCCATTGGAGGCTGTTAACGAAGGTGCGAGCATATGGAGTAAGTTTACAGATATGTGAGTGGTTCGGAGACTTCTTAAACAATATAAACCGGTGTGGTGTCCTCGACGGTGGGTGTTTATCAGAGAAAAGGATATCGCCAGGAATGCCCCAGGGAAGTGTGATAGGATCGCTGTTGTTCTCTATACACACAAATGATTTGGCGAACCGTGTGGGCAGCAATCTGCGGTTGTTAGCTGATGATGCCGTGGTGTACGGTAAGGTGTCGAAGTTGAGTGACTTTAGGGAGATACAAGACTACTTAAGCCAAATTTCCAGTTGGTGTGATGAATGGCAGATAGCCCTAAATGTGGAAAAATGTAAGTTAATGCGGGTGAGTAGGAAGATCAAACCTGTACCGTTCGGATACAGTTTTACTAACGTTCTGCTTGCCACAGTCAAGTCGTTTAAATATCTGGACGTAACACTGCATAGCGATATGAGGTGGAACGAGAATGTGAGAACTGTGGTAGGGAAGGCGAATGGTCGACTTCGGTTTATTGGGAGATTTTAGGAAAGAGTGTTTCACCTGTAAAGGAGACCACATGTAGGTCGCTGGTGCGACTTTTTCTTGATTATTGCAGGTCGGATTGAAGGAAGACATCGAAGCAATTCAGAGGCTTTGTTACCGACACTTTCGAACAACGTGTAATTGTTACTGAGATGCTTCGGGAAACCAGATTGGAATCCCTGGAAGCCGGCCGTTGGTGCCCGAGCGGTCCTAGGCGCTTCAGTCTGGAACCGCGCGACCGCTACGGTCGCAGGTTCGAATCCTGCCTCGGACATGGATGTGTGTGATGTCCTTAGGTTAGTTAGGTTTAAGTAGTTCTAAGTTCTAGGCGACTGATGACCTCAGATGTTAAGTCCCATAGTGCTCAGAGCCATTTTTGAATCCCTGGAGGGAAGACGACATTCCTTTCGGGTAACACTATTGAGAAAATTTAGATAATCGTCATCTGAAACTGATTGCATTACGATTCTGCTGCCACCAATGTACATTTCGCGTAAGGACCACGATGAGATTATAAGAGAAATTACGTCTCACACGAAGGCTTATAGATATCCGTTTTTCCTTCGCTCTCATTGCGAGTGCAACAGGCAAGGAACAGGCTAGTAGTGGTACAGGGTACCCTTCGCCACACACCGTACGGTGACTTGCGGAGTATGTATGTACCGGGTGATCAAAAAGTTAGTATAAATTTGAAAACTGAATAAATCACGGAAAAATGTAGATAGAGAGGTACAAATTGGCACACATGCTTGCAATGACAAGGGGTTTTATTAGAACCATAAAAATACAAAAAAGTCCGACAGGTCAGAATAGCAATAGTTAGCATAACAAAGTAAGACAAAGCAAAGATGATGTTCTTTACAGGAAATGCTCAGTATGTCCTCCATCATTCCTCAACAATAGCTGTAGTCGAGGAATAATGTTGTGAACAGCACTGTAAAGCATGTCCGGAGTTCTTTCGCACGTCTAGCAATATGGGGTGGAGCACCATCCTGAATTTTGGTTCTAATAAAACCCCATGTCATTCCAAGCATGTGTGTCAATTTGTACCTCTCTATCTACATTATTCGGTGGTTTATTAAGTTTTTAAATTTATACTGACTTTTTGATCACCTGGTAAATGTATATGAAAAAAATGGTTCAAATGGCTCTGAGCAATATGGGACTTAACTTCTGAGGTCATCAGTCCCCAAGAACTTAGAACTACTTAAACCTAAGTAAGCTAAGGACATCACACGCATCCATGCTCGCGGCAGGATTCGAACCTGCGACCGTAGATGAACCAATGCAGCAGGATGTTTACTCTAGAACAACGTAAGTCATCGCCTTCAAGAGCAAACAGTTCATAAGGTAACTTGTAATAGGGCAAGTGCTATGGCACCTACAAAAATTACTTGTAGAATAAATTATTTCAAAATAAATTAAAAATACTAACAAAGTTAATGAAACTTACGTCAAATTAAAGCGAAAACTCCAACAACAACTTTTCTTGAAAAAACTAAAGACCTACATATTATAACTACACGACTTTTTGTACTCCTCTTAATCCAACGAGCGGTGTGATCCGTGGCTGCCGCACCTCCCAGTCCTGGGAGAGGTCGCGTAAACACCCCCGGCTAACCAGGGGGTTTGGAAGTACAGCCGACGATCTTGTCAGTCGAGCTTAGCATGGGATGCGGTGTTAGTAAAATTACTTGGGGAAAGCTCTGATGTGAGAGCGGTGAAGGCAGCGAGCGGAATAGACAAGTAGCACCATGACTCACGACCACACCGCCGTCCACCCTGCCAGGACGTCTCTACCCCACCCTCCGCGATGTTTCTTCCGGAGGCTGGGGACTGCCCGTAGGGCTCTCAGTGGAGCAGTCTTGGGCCCAGCAGCTATATATAAATGAATGAAATGGATAAACCGACACGTCCCTTGAAGATGACGAACAGGAGACTCTTGAAACGTTGCGACAATATGACGTAAAGATACGGCTGATAACCCTCGAATATACCATCAATTGATACTCTGCATTGATTTCACATAATAAAAACCATATTACTGACGCTGACATGTTGAACAGCAAATAAGGATAAAAAACAATGCACTTAGTTATCGACTTTTTATCGTTTTAGTCATAAACAACGCTTCTTACACTGCTTATTTTAAATAAATTTATTTTGGTCAGGAATTTTGAACATCTGATTGGCTGTGACCCAGCCACCGTACGCTATTTAATTACAGGACGTAGATACAGCCACTTCGGATGCACAAACTTTTTGTCATTTGACCACGGTTTCGATTGCAGTGGCGCAATCTTCATCAGAATAAAAAGTTACATGGAATACCTGAAATCACACCATGGTTTAAAACGTCTGAGCAGACATTTCAAACCATGATGTGATTACATGTATTCCATGTAACTTTTTATTCTGATGAAGATTGCCGTACAGCAATCGAAACCATGATCAATTAAGACAATTTTGTGCAACCGAAGTGGCTTTATATACGTCCTGTAATTATTTTGGTCACTTTAGAAGTGAAGTATTCATACCTTTCGGACTGACAGTTCTAACAACCCTACCACAACAAAGGTAAAAATTTTAATAACGATTGTGGTATTGCTCACGCTGCTAAATACTGTATTATCGGGCAACAACAGTCATATTATGTGGCAAGTGTCATTAGAGCACAGTTAATAGTCATTTCATGTAATAATGAAAAAACTAGGCACTCATCTTTTTGTGTTTCCCACGTTGGCCTCATCGTAAAATCATGGCTCAATCGTTGAAAATCTAGGTGGTTATGATTCCAAGCTCGGATGCAAAAAGGCCTAGGTTTTATTCTGCTATATTCAAAAGTTTTATAGATGCGCTTCACAAACAACTCTTGAAGATTACACCTTTCAAAGTTAGCACAATAGTGATGTAAAAAAAAAAATTAATCAGCACTCCGAATTTAAGTTACACTTCCTGTTAATTGCTTTTATTGCAATATCACGTAAACACAAAACATCACTTCACAATACAAAACATACTTGAAAACATCCTCATCACAGTCACTGTTAAAGTTCACATCTTATAAGCTGACTACGTTATGCGTCTTTCCAACATGACGTCCAAGACTTGACTTTCTCAACGTCCGTCTCTCTAACAACTTAACAACTAACTAACTATCGCTTACGCCCCCAAAAATCAGAGTTACAAGTACGCTAAAGATCATAGTGACAAAAGAAAGAATACACATAAGAATAATATCATTGCAATATAAACATATCGATGTATCAAAAGTGAAATCAAATCTGAATGTTGTCTCAGAAACATGTTAAGTAGTTGGCGAAGAGTTCTCGGGCTGTTAAGTAGTTAACAGTAGAATATTACTGATATCGAGAGGTTCAGGTGAGGTACCATAATGGTTACGTAATTCAAGTACCAGTACACAGTATAATTATTTATTATAAATTACTTAAAAAATCGTTTTAGAGCTTTTTAGTTTATTGAAACAATAGTCTAAATTCTTCTTCTTCTTTTTTAACCATACTGATCTGCTTTCTGATTCAGTCTGTCCTTTCATCTCTTGTTGCAGAACAGTATGTATTTGATTCCTCTTCTTTGGTATGCCTGTCTTCTGGATGGTTTCGACTGGACGCTCCATTTTACCCTGCCTTGTGTTTCTCCCATAACATTCGAAAGAGTTCATCACTTATTACTGACATATACCATTCCAGGTCTTCTTCGTCTTCCTCTCCCTCTCTTATCTGCAATCTTTCCTTCATTCACTCTTCCTTATTTCTTCTGTTCTTTTCCCCATTCGTCATTTCGGCTGTCCATTGTACTGTAAGTACACCTCCTGAAAAAAAAGTGAAGTACCCGAGGACATGTTCGGATGTCAATGCAGTCTGCTTCAGAAGTGACGGTCAATAATTCACACATGGAAAGTACAGGCCAAAAGTAGCTAAAAAGCTCCTATTAAGATGGGATTGCAAATCAACCGTTGTCGAGGTAAACTCCCCTGGATACCGCGATATTCATGTTGGTATCTCGAAGTTTGGTATCGACTATATTTGTTTACGTACTCGCAACTACCACCGTACTCTGCGCCGTTCCGGCATCACAATTAGTTACGAACGTGAAGGCGCCATGGACAGAGGTTACGCCAATGAAGAGTACGCTGACATGCACTTCATGTATGGCAAAGCGAATGACAGCGCCCTTGAGGCTGCACGTTTGTATGAAGAAGCTTTTCCTCTCTACACGCAGCCCGAGAGGCGTACATTTAGCGGGTTACATCAGCGCCTTGGGGAAACCGGGAGTTCCGCAGATTCATAAAGCCGATGCTGAGAAAAGGGTGTTACGCGTTGTACACGAACGTCCGAGTACTGAGTACTTCAACGAGGAGGACTGCTACCCAATAGCGTGTCATGAGTTATATCGGTGTGTGCAAGCCCTCAATGATGCAGACTTCCCTCCTAGAGAGAATTTATGCCAATGGGTGCAACAGCAGTGTACACTGAATCTCCTGTTTGTAAGCAGTGTTCTGTTTGTGGATGAGGCTGGATTTAGCTGTGACAGTACTTTTAACTACCATAACTGTCACATTAGGGCCGATGTCTATCCTAATGCAACACACGTACGACGGCATCAGCAGCGTCATTCGTTGAACGTCTGAGAAGGACTGCACTATTGGACCACACTTCCGAGCACAGAGACTAACCGGACAGTAGTACATGCGGGTTCTGTGGCCTGTAATTCCAGATGTACATGATGATGTACTGAACTAACGCCTGAACATATGGTTCATGCATGACGGTGCTCCAGCACATTTTCATTTACGAGTGCACTGGCTTCTGACTTGGACGTATGGTCAACATTGGACAGGTAGAGGAAGACCAGTGTCATGGCCCCCAAGTTCTCCGGATCTAAATCCCATGGATTCCCATGTGTGGGGTCATGTCAAAAGACTGGTCTACGTTACCGAGGTCAACTCTCTTGATAAATTAGGCTTGCGGATTGAAGCACTTTCCAGAGTTTATAGAATTCCACAGGACTGCCTGAGAGGATTCGCCACTCACTTCGCAGAAAAGGCCAATGTTGCACTCAGTCGCATGGACCACATTTCGAACACATGCTTTAATGTTTAGGGATGCCATCAGTTCCTAGACGCTGATGAACCACAACAAGACGGTGTTGTAACACGATAACTGTTGATTTGTGGACCCATGTTTATCGGCGCTTTTTAGCTACTTTTGGCGTGTACTTTCAATGTGTGCATTATTGACCATCACCTCTAAAATACCCTATACAGCTCCGTACGCATATACACCATCGGTGGGTATGTAAATGATTAGAGCTGGAATTCCCTGGGACAGGTAAAACGTTCACCAGAGCGTACTAGTGTTGTTCGGGTTGTTATCAACCCTGGTAGGATGTATTAGGGGCGTGAACAGCGTCAGATGTTGAGTGACCCCTTTGAAGGACACGGAGGTGCCGCGTACTTTTGTGAGACTGCGCGTTCAATATCTGACAGAATTTGATAGAGGCCTCATTGTGGGTCTCGATTTGGTCGGCTGCTCTAACCGTGCAATATCCAGAGTTGAGGGGCATTCAGATGTGACAGTGACCCATTCTGGACTGCATGGGAACGTGCGGACAGCAGGTATGCTCGTGCCAAAGGTTCTAGTCCACCACATCTGACTACCATTAGAGAGGATCGCCGTATGCTACACCAAGCACATCTTCAACCATTCATATCTGAGTCTATCACGCAAGAACGAGTAATGGACTCCCTGCCAACATTCTGTGTAATCTTGCACCATTGGTTTCCAAATTGCAACTCCCAAACTAGGGAATCACCATACATAGTCGGCCATTAACAACACAAAGTGACTAGGATGCATTGAATGCTGATGAACGTTGTCGTATTGTGCTTAGCGACGTATCGTGGTTTCGCACTAACCCACATCACCATCGTCAGCGAGTATTGCGGCGACCTGGTGAGAAATACCGTTCTTCCAATGTTTTGGAGAGGCATACCGGTGTACCTCTTGTTGTCGTGATGCGGGGAGACATCAGCTACAACTTCAGGTCGCGGTTGGTACTGACTGAGGCAGTTCTTACGGCACAACGGCGTGTCCCGTACATCCTGCGTCCTCATGCGTTACCTTTTATGCAACAGTGCCATTACTGAACAGAACAATGCTCGTTCATACATAGCACGTCTCTCAATGATCTATCTGCGATGCGACTACGATCCCCAGATCTGTTCCCGTTAGAACGTATGTGGGACCAGCTCTGACTTCAACTCTATCTCAGTGACAGTGTGGATCATACGAAGTTGTCGACTAGCTTGCCTCAGAAGACTATACATCATCTTTTCGACACCCTCTCCGACAGTATCAGCGCATGTATTGATGCCAAATAGGGGTGGAACATCATACTTGCAAGGGGATTCACACTTCCGACTTCTTGACTATATTTAGTAATTAATGAAATAATATCGCATACCCTCTCAACCTGTAAAGTTTCATTTCATTGCCTTCTCTCCTTCTGAATGCTCAAGCAGTATTCTCGGATACCACATTTCAGAACTATTAATTATCTTCCATTCCGACTTTTGGTATTTCGCTACTTTGTAATACTACACTCCTCAGAAAACACTTGGCAGATCTCTGTCTTAGTTCTGCGAGAATTCGTTTTCATGTCAACAAACCGTTCACCATTCCGAAAACTCTGTTGCACGTATGTTCTACTTCCTACTTCCTACACTCAACTTTCCTTCTTTGTAACAAGCTTTCTAACTAACTAAGTAATTTTATCACTTTTGTTGACTGTTGTTAACAACGAGATACGCAACTATTGAATTTTTTTTTCAGTGAACACATGTGCGCAGTGGGGCGATCACTCTGTTGCAGAAATAACACAAAAGCTGCTAGACTCAGCGGTCATGTACCAAATAGTTTTATCTTGTGACTTCGGTTTTACATATCTTATGTAAAAGAATGACCAGGAGAGCAGTTGTTTCTTAATTTTGTGACAATGATTTTATATCAACTGGTCTGCTTCATGTATCGTTATATCCAAATGGTTCATAAATGTTAATCTACATTCAGATCCGATGATGGCACCTTTAATGTGATGATACCCGTTATCCAGTAAACATTATTTAAGCGATCTTGGCTTTTGAATTATTTCTATGATTTTTTTTTTTTATGCGCTGCGGGCCGAAAGCTTCTTGATTGGAAGCGTCCTGAAGATGGTTAGATTGTTAGCCGAAGCTAGTAATCAATCTAAATAAAGAACATGTCATGTGTGATCTTGACTTCATGGATTTTCAGTCTCAACATAAATAAAAATAAATTAAATAATTTTACTTGTTGCAGTGATGGTTTGACGGAATCTTGATGTGTGCTGTTTCTCATCTCTGACGTCATTCCAATATGTATACTCATTGCATATTCTCTCCCAGCCATTACGATGCGCTCTACCACAATTTTTAGTGTGTCTGCATCATCCAACACTGCTTGATCCTCCGTAAACAATATTTTTATCCTTTCTCTGTCAAATATCGCGCCTCTTTCGTCCATTTGATCATTGGGAATCCTTCCAACGTTTATTTGTTTATTGCAGAGTTTCACAACCAGTCTTCTGTCCTTTAAGACTACAACAGTATGTTTCAAGGGCTTCAAGATGACCCTCCAGTGAATACTGCGGAACGTCTTCTCCCAATCGACATAACATGTGTACGTATTTCTGTTAGCATCTATCATTCTTGGTCCAATCGTTCTCTACCATCCAAAAACGTTTTCGATTTCGTTTTCCGAATCGAAATTGACTCATCCCCACGTTTACCTCAATTTTATTTATAATCAAAGTACGAGCTTACGCACTACCCTCGTAAAGCGGTGTATGAAATTAATTGTGCTGTAAGGATTGCATTCTTTGGCTTTGTATGTACTTCGTGAAGCTAGTGGATTAGTTTAAAACTTCAGGGCAAACGACCTCATGACACTAACAAAGCTGGTCAGTCTGGATATCCCTTCATTTCCCAAAGTCTTCAGGACCTCAGCAATTTGCCTCCTCATTATGAGATTGGTAATGGCTTTGTCCACATCATATCGCAAAATATTTGATTCATGGTACATTTTATGACATAACATTTCATAGTTCGGTCTTACTCATGTATGGCCTCTTTATAGTTCATACAAATATTCAGCAAAATACTTTTTGTTCTGTTCTAGGAACATTGTTATATTTCCCTTTTTATTGAGTAGACCCCCAGTTTTTCCTCACTTTTTGTGGAGCGATGTTTGTTAGGTACATTAACTTTCTGCACATTTTTTCTAATTTATCTTCCATTTACAGTTGTCCACTTTCCTTATACAGGCGTTTCATCCATTTCTCGCTGGCATAAATATTTATTCTTATTAGTTCATGATTTAACTGTAATTAGAGTTTTTTCTTTCATTTTTTAGGTTAATCCATTTTATGTAACGTACACCATCTAATCAGTTAGTACCTAATTTTTTCCTTCTTTAATTCTCCAAAGCTTTGAGATTTCTGTTTTTCAAAAAAATGGCTCTGAGCATTATGGGACTAACATCTGAGGTCATCAGTCCCCTATACTTAGAACTACTTAAACCTAACCAACCTAAGGACGTCACACACATCCATGCCCGAGGCAGGATTCGAACCTGCGACCGTAGCAGCAGCGCGGTTCCGGACTGAAGCGCCTAGGATCACTCGGCCACAGCGGGCGACTTTCTATTTTTAATAGCCTTCAACTCTTCTGGTACGCTGGCACTTTCTGCTTAACTCTCTTGTTGTTCTTCAGTGGTCTGAGACTACGGCTTACATCCTTCAGGGAAAAACTTAACCGCATCTAATTTTTTTACCAAATGTTATCATTGAACATGCCTTCGCTTAGATCGTACATCTGTCTCCAGCAAATTATGATCCGCAGCAACATTTGCTTCAGGGTAGATGTAAGCTATTTTGATAATGATTTTGAATCTATTTGGCGCATCTATTTAAAAAAATACAAGCAGTCTAGGTAAGTAGGTTGCTGTTTCCAAGTCCATGAACCATGAACATTTTTAATTCTGTGTAGACCTGGCCTCCACGGGATAATGAGCATAGTGTAGCATGGCCAAACCGTGCAAATTTTTTTGCATGGAATAATGAGACATTGTGAGGTGAACCACATTTCCTACTCCTTCAAGCAGATTTTAGTCAATACAATGTCCACCTGTCGATTGCCTGTTAATAGTTTGCTAAATATGTACTTTTCAAATAAACTTTTTAACGAACTGCATCCGCGAAGAGCCGGCCGGTGTGGCCGTGCGGTCTAGGCGCTTCAGTCTGGAACCGCGTGACCGCTCCGGTCGCAGGTTCGAATCCTGCCTCGGGCATGGATGTGTGTGATGTCCTTAGGTTAGTTAGGTTTAAGTAGTTCTACGTTCTAGGGGACTGATGACCACAGATGTTAAGTCCCATAGTGCTCAGAGCCATCCGAGAAGAATGACTGATAGTCTAGGTTTGGGGCGCTGAGTGTGTGAATAATGTTTGCCAGCACTCACCTTGAGGTTGCTCATGCGCTTCATGAGCGCAACGGCCTCGCAGGTGGAGGACACGTTGGTGACGGTGGCGGTGCGGAGGTCCGCGTCGAACCGCACAGTGGCGGCCACGTGGAAGAACACGGACACCTTGCTGGCGAGCTCGGCAGCGTCATCTGGGCTGATCCCCAGTCCCGGCTGAGTGCAGTCGCCCGCTATGGGCACCACCTTACGGAGGTAGTCCGGGCAGGCCTTGCGAGCCTCACTGAAGATCTGTAAACAGCACAAGTGAAACACTAGGAGCCCAGTATACTCCGTGTAGGTTGCTCAGCAAAAATCCTATTTGCAAGAATCTAAAACCTCGTTTGAGTACTTTACATACTGCCGGTCTATGTGGTGACATTTATTCCTTCACCGTTATTTGCGACACTGCCGACAAAATGCATAAACACGTAGCCTTACTTGCAGCGCCGTCCGGTGTGGCTGAACGGTTCTAGGCGCTTCAGTCTGGAACTGCGCTACCGCTACGGTCTTAGGTTCGAATCCTGCCTCGGGTATGCATGTGTGTGATGTCTTTAGGTTAGTTAGGTTTAAGTAGTTCTAAGTTCTGATGACCTCAGATGTTAAGTCCCATAGTGCTCAGAGCCATTTGAACCATTTGCACCTTACTTGCAGTACAATTCCGTTTCACAACAAAAAAGACCCGTTGTTATCCCTACAATCGAAATCCATGTCAATAGTGCATGGTATTTTGGTCCATTCTTTCCGAAGAAACTGTCCCAGTTACCCCAGAGGAGCGTGGAAATTAGGCCTGAATCTTTCAGTTAATGTGGTAACTGAGAAATTTTTCGTAAGCGCTAGCACTTACCCTTCCTTTAAGGACCAATGTATGTCTCTACAAAATTTTTAATAGGACTGTGAAAATCATTACAGAAACTGCACCAACCTTCACGCTCGAAAACATAAGAAGACGACATCATTATCATTTTCTTGGCCTTTGTCCCACTTCAACGCGGTGTCTGCCATGTTACTACGGATTTGGCAATATTAGTGTCAGAGGGCGGCGGGATGCCCTTCCTGGGACGGAAGTAGTGTGCCCCAGCTGTCTGCATCTAGTGCAAGCCAAGAAATAGTGTGAACGTTTTCAAATGTCTGCGAGTCGTATAACTGAGGTGGGACATGGGGACCAGCCCGGTATTCGCCTAATGGGATGTGGAAAACCGCCTAAAAACCAAATCCAGGTCCTCATTGTTAATAGCCCGCAGCTCGTGGTCGTGCGGTAGCGTTCTCGCTTCCCGCGCCCGGGTTCCCGGGTTCGATTCCCGGTGGGGTCAGGGATTTTCTCTGCCTCGTGATGACTGGGTGTTGTGTGATGTCCTTAGGTTAGTTAGGTTTAAGTAGTTTTAAGTTCTAGGGGATTGATGACCATAGATGTTAAGTCCCATAGTGCTCAGAGCCATTTGAACCATTTCATTGTTAATACACCAGGCAGATTCGACCCGGCGCCACCACGTCCACCGGAGTCCGGGAAACAGCGCATTAGTGCTCTCGGCTAACGTGGCGGGTCATAAGAACGCCACATATGTAGTACATTTATACAAATTTTGCCTTTTTCAGAGTAAGCAATCAGTAGCTTTGGGACAGTAGTCTTATTACCTGTGACGGTCGCGTTCCTGGAGCGACCTTGGAGCTACTTTGGCAGAATTTTCAAGCGATTGTGAGATGGTTTATCTCCCTGAAAGCATAAATCTGCCATGGATTTTCGTATAGTTCGATGGACGATGGGAAATGTAGCAACATAAACGATCTCCATACACCAGTGAACCGAACCCGTGCCAGTAGCGTAAACGATACATTGTTAACTAGAGGTATCCATTTTATCACGTGCTTTTCGAAGCATACAGCTGAAATGTTTCGCATCTGGAGGAGGAACTTGTTTTTGACTCGGCTACAGGTAACAGATTTCAAATGTCTGTGCAGCAGTGTTGCGGAGTTCTGTCTTCAGTTGACGAACATTTCCATAGTATGCAGATCACATCCATCACTCGAGAGTGGAGTTCCGGTTATGGAACCTCATGGCAGGTTAGTTCACCCAGTGAGCAAATGCTGGGAGGATCGTGAATCGTCCCTGGGCAGCTTGAACGGTAACAGCATTGCCAATGAAAATCAAGGTACCCAATTCGAGTCCCAGTTCAATACACAGTTTTAATCTGCCAGAACGTTTCGCGTCCTTTGTACTCCTTCATAAACTGACTTCAACGAGTGCTTCGATTATACTGCTATTTATAGCGAAAAGAAGACCTATTCTGCAGTATCTAGAAGAAGGGAACCATACTCCTTATTCTTCTTGCGACCCCACCTTCCAAGAATTCTGTTCCAACAGCTGTTCCTGATTTTTGGATTATGCGTAAAATAATTAATCATGCTCGAGCAGTCCACGGGTGTACTGTCGGTCCATAGTGTACAACGGTCAAAATATTTCGGCGATCAGACATGCCGCCATCGTCACGCAACTTGAGCTGGCAATTTCCCTCAAGCAGTGAAAAATATTCAGTGAAATAGAGTCAACACATTTGTAAGAAAGCACATTCAAGATTTTAAGTAACGTTAGAGGTACTCTATACAACGCTCTATAGACGACAAACTAAGCAACAGACATACAGAAGCTTTTATGAAACACTAGTAAACCCAGCAATATTTCACAAGTGCAAGGCAGGGGGAACTCTGGTCACTGAGAACTGAGGGCGGAGTCCTGACCCATCGCTGGCGGGTTTCTCTTTCGATGTCGGGTCTCAGGGGCCAAAGCGATGGGCAGACGCTATTTTTACAATGACTGGGGGCAATTTTCTCATAAAAGCTTCATGTTTTGGGCAATAACGCGCCAGCCTTGCACCACGGCTGTACCATTTTTTGAGATGTTTCGGACAAATGGTCGCCGAGCTCCACAAGATAGCCAACAAAACGGCGCCACAAGCAGCAACCCAATTAGAATATTCTGTTGTCGCCTGTCGCCAGAAAGCTTCCCGAAGTCCTGGAGGTGGCTATGATAGGTTTCTCGACTGTTATGACAGCACACGTTTGCTGTTACCGTCGAGAATTAGCAGGAAGCAACAGTACTGGCGTCTACGTTGTCGAAGTATGCAGTGGGATTCTATACGAATTTGCTGTAAGGCCATAATTGGCGAAAGTTTTCTTCATCGGCGACGACTGGCCAAGTTCTCGCAGGGCAGAGCAGTTGTTCTCTGCACACAAGGCACAAGTCAATTTGAGGTTGTTGGTTCCTAGCGACCACAGGACTCAGCTGTGTACTTTGCTACGATTAAGGCAGAGGAATTTGATTCACAGTTTCATTTGTACAGCTACCTTGACACTTAGCTTTTTCGCTCTCACGCTTCGATCTGTCTCCAAGGTGGAGTCCATATCCATGCATCAGAGCCGCACACAAATAGCAGCTGTCTTAATGATGCTGATTTTCGCTGTGTTGCCGGTGTTAACCGCAGCTCTGGCCTGTAGGGTTTCAGTTAATTTTTTAGCTGCTCTAAAATTCGGATTGAGATTTCTCAGCAGGGCATTTGCAGAACCGCTTTGCCTCCTTAGGTGATATTGTGCTACTGCTTCTCATTACCCACTTATTTATCGATATTATACATGTCACATGTTCACTTTACTATACGTTTCACATGTTCACTTTGCTCCTTTTTCTCCTCCGTTCTCCTAGTAGAGAAGGACACTAGATTCCTTGCAGTGTCGTTCGTACTAGGTTCTTGCCACAACTCTATGAAATGAGGACTACTTACATGCTTGGTTTACGTTAACATATGTGATAGTTCCTTTTACAGATTCTTGACCAATTTTGGGTATGGTTTAAAGAAAATAAATGAAACTGTAAATTTCTAGGACGGAATTCGTCTGTTAAACAGTCACACTTACCAGTGTATTTTCCCATCATCATTTTTGGATGGGAACTTCGATCGAATAACTTAATGAATAAATTATATGGTAGGATTTATATCAGAATCCTCGTAAGATTGTGTTACATGTCTTGTGTAGATTCAATGTAAGTCCATCTGGGTGTGATTTGCGTAACATTGCGATTCTGCCACCAATATTTGCCAGTTTCCACATTGGCGACCCTGTCGGGATTCCTACCCTATGGATCACATGGATACAATTTAGTTTCTTTTTCTCTCCCTCATCAGTTAGCTGAATTTTTTCTTTTAGCCCAGAGTAGATTTTAGTTGGTTGCACCTAAGTGCAATCTTTATGTTTTCTATATCTTTTATTTAGCAAGTTATCTTTCATGGTGACTCAAGATTCATAATGACTGTCGTAAATCAACACTGTTCGAAGAACATCGTTAACTTGTGTATGATTTCTATTTGAGTATGTGTTATTCCTGGAAGCGAAAAGTTTCTTTGATTACTATCTCGAGAAAATAATGGTAGATTATAGGATTTGATACTGCATTAATTAGTGTCGTTTATGTAGTTGTAGTGTCATTTAGTTCTGAATGCTGACAAGAAGTAAGGCTGTTAACGGATGCAAATCATACAAAATCTAATCTGTTGAAGCCATTGTAATAATCCAGAATCGACTGCAAAAGAAAAAAGTCGAACATTCATACATCCATAATAGTGCACTAGAATCCAGTGTAGCATCCTAGTATATGAAACCCAGAATCTTGTTTTACCTTTTCTTAGAGAGAGGGAAAGAAAAAGAGAGAAAATAAGTAAAAGATGAAAGGAAGCAGAAAGAAAGAGGGAAAAGAAGACCAAGGAATTTCATAAGGAAATTTTCGAGGTGGAGAAAAAGATTAATGAGACAGAGCAGAGAAGAGACGAGTCAGAAAACGTGCGAGATGTAAACTAAAAAACTTGTCAAGCGAATTTTCACTGAAGTTAGCAAACTCAAGGAAAAGATTCATCTTGTGGTGTTGCAGTTCTTCTTCTTATGTCTGTGCTTGTTATGAAAACAGGTGGAGGAATTCCGCCTTATGCAAGACACATTTTCAGTTTAGTTTTACCCAGACATGATTCAGCACTTTTCGTGCGATCTTCAGTGGGTTATTTTTTATTTTCTTACTGTGAAATCGTTATTGCATATTAACATTTAGCGAAGCTTTTGGTACTTAATCGCTTACATTTATGAATGAAAAATTGTTGTAAAATATTATACACAATTTGTTCATAGTTCACAGTTGACACATGTATTAACGACCTAACGCACTGTGTGTTGTTTATAACATTGTGCCTAAAGTTATACACTCCTGGAAATTGAAATAAGAACACCGTGAATTCATTGTCCCAGGAAGGGGAAACTTTATTGACACATTCCTGGGGTCAGATACATCACATGATCACACTGACAGAACCACAGGCACATAGACACAGGCAACAGAGCATGCACAATGTCGGCACTAGTACAGTGTATATCCACCTTTCGCAGCAATGCAGGCTGCTATTCTCCCATGGAGACGATCGTAGAGATGCTGGATGTAGTCCTGTGGAACGGCTTGCCATGCCATTTCCACCTGGCGCCTCAGTTGGACCAGCGTTCGTGCTGGACGTGCAGACCGCGTGAGACGACGCTTCATCCAGTCCCAAACATGCTCAATGGGGGACAGATCCGGAGATCTTGCTGGCAAGGGTAGTTGACTTACACCTTCTAGAGCACGTTGGGTGGCACGGGATACATGCGGACGTGCATTGTCCTGTTGGAACAGCAAGTTCCCTTGCCGGTCTAGGAATGGTAGAACGATGGCTTCGATGACGGTTTGGATGTACCGTGCACTATTCAGTGTCCCCTCGACGATCACCAGTGGTGTACGGCCAGTGTAGGAGATCGCTCCCCACACCATGATGCCGGGTGTTGGCCCTGTGTGCCTCGGTCGTATGCAGTCCTGATTGTGGCGCTCACCTGCACGGCGCCAAACACGCATACGACCATCATTGGCACCGAGGCAGAAGCGACTCTCATCGCTGAAGACGACACGTCTCCATTCGTCCCTCCATTCACGCCTGTCGCGACACCACTGGAGGCGGGCTGCACGATGTTGGGGCGTGAGCGGAAGACGGCCTAACGGTGTGCGGGACCGTAGCCCAGCTTCATGGAGACGGTTGGGAATGGTCCTCGCCGATACCCCAGGAGCAACAGTGTCCCTAATTTGCTGGGAAGTGGCGGTGCGGACCCCTACGGCACTGCGTAGGATCCTACGGTCTTGGCGTGCATCCGTGCGTCGCTGCGGTCCGGTCCCAGGTCGACGGGCACGTGCACCTTCCGCCGACCACTGGCGACAACATCGATGTACTGTGGAGACCTCACGCCCCACGTGTTGAGCAATTCGGCGGTACGTCCACCCGGCCTCCCGCATGCCCACTATACGCCCTCGCTCAAAGTCCGTCAACTGCACATACGGTTCACGTCCACGCTGTCGCGGCATGCTACCAGTGTTAAAGACTGCGATGGAGCTCCGTATGCCACGGCAAACTGGCTGACACTGACGGCGGCGGTGCACAAATGCTGCGCAGCTAGCGCCATTCGACGGCCAACACAGCGGTTCCTGGTGTGTCCGCTGTGCCGTGCGTGTGATCATTGCTTGTACAGCCCTCTCGCAGTGTCCGGAGCAAGTATGGTGGGTCTGACACACCGGTGTCAATGTGTTCTTTTTTCCATTTCCAGGAGTGTATTTATAGCTTAATTTGCAAAAGAGTGGATGTACGCATTAGTTTACATACCTTACATGATACTATTCGACATTTGTGTTGGTAGCTAGTGTGCTACACAATCTACAACTTAATTTTTATTTTTCTGTTCATTATGCATTTACAAACGGATCTGAGTTTATATCACGTTTTTTGTGTGTAACTTAAGGGCTTCGATGTTGCAGTGCTTTCCCATATGCTGTTCGCGAGGTGAATAGGCTGATTCTGTGACCTCTGATCGCTTGACATTGCACTTTCTCCGATTTTTAATAACATAGGCTGAGTATTCACCGCCATTACGTGTTGTTGTGGCTGTGTAGTCTTCATTTGTTGTGTAGCGTGTTTGGCTGGGTGAGGCGACCGAGTTTGAAGTGTATTTGGCGTTTGTGGCGTTTGGTTTGTGTGTGTGTGTGTGTGTGTGTGTGTGTGTGTGTGTGGGTGTGTGTGGGTGTGTGGGTGTGTGTGTGTGTGTTTAGGACTGGGGCAGAGAGAGAGAGAGAGAGAGAGAGAGAGAGGACGGGTGTTCTTTTTCTTTTCCTTTCCTTGAGTAGTTTAGTGCGGGTGTTATTTATATATTTCTTCAATTGTGGTAGAGAGGATTTTATTGCACAGTGATGTGTATTCATTTAGTACTTTCTTTCCTTCGGATATTGATTTTGTCTGTTAATTTTTGGTATAAGCTGCTACTAGTTTTAAGGATGTGTTAGTTTCAATATTTGTTGGGTTGTAATTGTGTGCTATCAAGTGGTCTGTGAATGTTGAGTGCGAGGTATTGCTTTTCAGTGCTCTGAGATGTTCTGTATACCTTGTTCTGAAATTCCTGCATGTTTGACCCACATATACTGACTGACAACAGTTGCAAGTAAGTTGGTATATAGTATACCAGACTGGCTGTATGTGCCAGTGTTGACGGTATTTCTTCCAAGCCTACTTTGTGTTGTGTTGTTGGTTCTGTATGCTATGTCGAGTCCTTATTTGTTTAGTATATTACCCTCCCTGTGTGTGAATTCGTTGTTGTAAGTCATTATGTGCCATTTGTTGCTAACTGTCTGCTGATTTGTTGTGTGTTGTGTTATGTTTGTTCGTGTGTGTGTTTCATTGTTATGTGTTGTTTGTTTTTGTATTTTTTAGTTTATTTTGTCTACTCTCTTTGCATCATATCCATTATTCTGTACAATTTGTTTTATTGCGTTCAGTTCTTGTGTGTAATCATGTTTGTTCATGGGTATCTTGTTCAGTCTGTGTAGTAAACATCTGAAGCTGACTTATTTGTGAGTCATGGGGTGATTGGTTTTGTTATGAATAATGGTGCTGGTGATTGTGGGTTTTTCGTAGATTGTGGAGTCGTGTTCATTGTTTCTTTTGTGTATGGTTAGATCTAAGAAATTAAGTTATCATCTGTTTGTGTTTCAGTGACGAACTGTATTTGTGGGTGGGTGGACTTTATGTTGTCATGAAGTGCTTCTATGTGATGCTGTGGTTCATCTATTAAGCAAATTACGTCATCTGCATAACTGTACCAATATATTATTTTTTACCGTTGTAGCGGCACCACCGTTTAAGATAGGGAAAGCTAGTTTTGTGTGATATTCTGAGCACAAGTTACAGCCAGGTGAGAGCTGGATTGCAGTAAGTTACGCTGACCAGCGGTTGCGAAGTGGAATGGAGACCACAGGGGTCATCGAACCGCTGAAAAGAGTAAACGCAAGTGGTTTGCATGGCGCAAGCTATAGGCAGAAGGGGCCCACTGGCGCAACCGGGGTGTGGGGCGTACGTGACTCGGAGCGATGCGTTAGCGAAACACAGGCGCTCAGCCGATTATAAATAAATGTCAACTTCTAACGAGGTTCATTCAAGTGTGGCAGCTCTCCTGGACGGCAGGGCGTCTCACACTACTGGCGACACACGGCAGCAACAGATGGGGCGACAGCGTTCCAGTCCACGGCGGGTCGTTGGTTCGACCCTCTGAGGCCAACACGGGGATTCAAGTGTGGCAGCTCTTCTGGACGGCGGCGCGTGTCACACTGCCGGGCCACACGCAGCAACAGATGGGGCGACAGCGTCCCAGTCCACGGCAGGTCGTTAGTTCGACCCTCTGAGGCCGACAAGGGGTCCGCAGCCAGCCAGGGTAGGCCACGCTTCGGGTCCCTACCGCGGGCAGTCGCCTCGTCTCCCGACACATGCCGGAGACTTACATGACGAGGGCCGCAAATTTGGACGCCGGATAGCGGGGCGGTCTTTGCCGCCACGTTCCCAGCTACGCCAGCCGAGGATGAAGACACAGTGAGGCCGGCCTATGACTCCCGGTGGAGCAGCGCGGAGTCAACGGGGACGGTGGCCGCTCAGTCGGTTGCTGGCGCAGCCACCCTGACGTAATCGGAACTCTACAGATGGCGAACAAGGCCGGCACGACATAGCGTTACGTTGCACAGGTCGCTAGGACAGTGGACTCAACAATGCGGTGCCTGTGACACGGACCGAGGTGAACGAATCTCTGTAGTAGAAACGAATAAATCATTTGAAAAGCTCGTCCGAGTTTTAATACGGCACCTCCACTACATTTGGAGTCACTACGCAACATTTGGCGTCGGATACCTCTACACTGGTTTGGAAACTGCCTAATGTGTAAACATTGGGCAGTGTGAGCATTTCCATCTGCTGCCCCAGAAGCACAATGCAGGTATTCCATTTCCTCCCAAGAACACCACTCCATTTCTAGTCTGCTCCACACTATAGCAAACACAAGAGTGTCCCTATTTGATGATAAACTGACACAGAGCAAACCAGACTCCGCAGTGTGCACAGGTACTGCCTTCTATGCAACCCCTATCAAACAGGCATTTGCACAGCCAATAGCAATGTGTTCACATCCCAGTAAGAGGCGAAAAACCCGTAGTGTTGTCCCACATGGAATATCTGCAGCTATGTTGGCTATAGCGTTTTCAAATAAAGCTCATAAAACCTCATTCCGATGTTTCTGTCACCTGGATGTAATAAATACATTGGAATCGTTGCCCTGCAGACCTTCTACCAGCGCAATTCGGATGGCATGTTGTGTGCCTACATTCTTTACAGTGTGTGACACTGTTCAATGACGCCTAGTCCTGCGTGCTGAGGGATGCAGACATGGATTGCTATGTGAAATATGCCTGTTATGACAGGCTCTACCACCCCTCTCGTTTTCCACATTCATTCCATGAATATGTGTATATACAGATTTGGCACTCAACAATTCGGAAACTGCCTAACACACACACACACACACACACACACACACACACACACACATATATATATATATATATATATATGTATATATATATATCAATCCAAATGTTTATTAAGCATGTAAGAATCTGAAGTAAATGGGTCAAGAAGTTTTAAGTATTTAAGTTAACTTTTTCAATACCACTGTCTTTGCCTATGCCACTGGCAATTTTATTAGAGTATATATAGGACGTATATCTTCAACATCTACGTGGATAACCTGCAAATCACATTTAAGTGCCTGGCAGACGGTTAATCGAACCACCTTCACAATTCTCTATTATTCCAATCTCGTGTAGTGCGCGGAGAGAATGAACACCTATATCTTTCAGTACAGGCTCTGATTTCCCTTGTTTTATCGAGGTGATCGTTTAGTCCTATGTAGGTCGGTATCAAAAAAATATTTTCTCATTCGGAGGAGAAAATTGGTGATTGGAATTACGAGAGAAGATTCCGTCACAACGAAAAACGCCTTTCTTTTAATGATGTCCATCCCAAATCCTGTATCATTTCTGTGACACTCTCTCCCATATTTCGCAATAATACAAAACGTCCTCCACTTCTTTGAACTTTTTCGATGTACTCCGTCAGTTCTATCTGGTACGGATCCCACACAGTGCAGCAGTATTCTAAAAGAGGATGGACAAGCGAAGTGTTGGCAGTCACCTTAATAGATCTGTTGCATTTTCTAAGTGTCCTGCCAATGAAGCGCAGCGTTTGGTTAGCCTTTCCCACAACATTTTCTGTGTTCCTTCCAATTTCAGTTGTTCGTAATTGTAATACCTAGGTATTTAGTTGAATTTACCGCTTTTAGATGAGCCTGATTTGAGGTGTAACTGAAGTTTGATGAATTCCTTTTAGCACTCATGTGGATGACCTCACACTTTTCGTTATTTAGGTTCAATTGCCAACTTTCGCACCATTCACATATCTTTTCTAAATCGTTTTTCAATTTCTTTTGACCTTCTTATGACTTTATTAGATGATAAACGACAGCGTCATCTGCAAACAATCTAAGACGGCTGCTCAGATTGCCTCCCAAATCGTTTATTTAGATAAGGAATAGCAAAGGGCCTATAACGCTACCTTGGTGAACGCCAGAAATCATTTCTGTTTTACTCGATGACTTTCCGTCAATTACTACGAATTGTGACCTTTCTGATATGAAATCACAAATCCAGTCACATAACTGAGTCGATATTCCATAAGCACGCAATTTCACTACAAGCCACTTGTGTGGTACAGTGTTAAAAGCCTTCCGGAAATCGAGAAAGACGGAATCGATCTGAAATCCCTTGTCAGTAGCACTCAACACTTCATGTGAATAAAGAGCTAGATGTTTTTAATTGGAACGATGTTTTCTAAACGCATCTTGACTGTGTGTCAATAGACAGTTTTCTCGAGGTAATTCATAATGTTTGAACACTATATATGTTCCAAAATCCTGCTGCATACCGACGTTAACGATATGGGCCTGTAATTTAGTGTATTACTCCTTCTACCTTTCTTGAATATTAGTGTGACCTGTGCAACTTTCCAGTCTTTGGGAATATTATGGAATATTTACTTCGGCTTATTTTGTGAAGGCATTTCGGAAGGCTGTGTTTAGTAACTCTTCTTTGGCAGCACTGTCTTCGATAGTATGTCCATTGCTACCGCGCAGAGAAAGCATTGATTGCTTCTTGCCGCTAACATACTTCACATACGACCAGAATCTCTTTTTATTTCCTGCCAGGTTTCGAGACAAAGTTTCGTTGTGAAAACTGTTATAAGGATCTCGCACTGAAGTCCGTGCTAAATTTCGAGCTTCTGTAAAATATCGCCAATCTTGGGGACTTTGCGTCTGTTTAAATTTGGCATGTTTGCTTCGTTGCTTCAGGAACGGTGTTCTGACCCGTTCTGTGTACCAAGGAGGATCAACTCCGTCGTTTGTTAATTTATTTGGTATAAATCTCTCAGTTGCTGTCGATACTGTTTCTTTGAATCAAAGCCACATCTGGTCTACACTTATAATATTTATTTGGAATGGTGGAGATTGTCTCCCAGGAAGACATCAAAGGAATTTTTATCTGCTTTTCTGAATAGATATATTTTTCACTTATTTTTCGAGGATTTGGGGATTACAGTATTCATTCTCGCTACGATAGCCCTATGTTCACTATTCCCTGAATCGGTTTTGAGTTCGTTATTAACTCAGGAATATTTGTTGCTATGAGGTCAAGTGTGTTTTCACAATCGTTTACTATTCGCATGGGCTCACGAACTAACTACTCGAAATAATTTTCAGAGAATGCGTTTAGCACAATTTCGGATGATATTTTATGCGTACTTCCGGTATTCAACATGCATTTTCGCCAGCATATCGAGGGACAATTAAAGTCACTACTAATTATTATCGTATGAGTCGGGTACGTGTTTGAAACCAAACTGAAGTTTCTTTGAATCTTTCAGCTACTGTATCATCTGAATTAGGAGGTCGGTAAAAGGACACAATGACCTCTGCCCATACTAACTCACAGGAAGTATCTACTTCAATTTCACGACAAGTTAAACTACCTCTGACAGCAACAATCACGCCACCGCCAACCGTGTTTAGCTTATCCTTTCGGAACACCGTTAGGTTCTTCGCAAAAATTTCGGCTGAGCTTGTATCCGGCCTTAGCCAGATTTCAGTGCCTATGATGATTTGAGCATCAGTGCTTTCTATTATCGCTTGGGCTCTAGTACTTTACCAACATCTTGTAAGCAAGACTGGCAATCCATACCACTTGGGTTAGTCGCTCGAAACCACAGAGAATCTCTTCTGATCCAAAGTGACACATATCATTGGTACCGACGTGAGTAACTACCTGCAGTTGGCTACACGCTGTGGTCTTCATGGGATCCTGGCGGGCCCTTACCACATTTGGAATGACTCCACCCGGTATACAGAGTGTACACTAGTTTTCTTTCCCTTCTTGTCAGCCAAGTCCCTAAGGGGCCCATAACGTGTTTTATATGACCTACATCAATTTAAATTTTTATTAGAGCATTGTGCAAAAACTTGCAGTAAATTGGTTAAGGATCTTTCAAGACTGTTGCTGACAAAGTTTTCCATTTATGTGTTTTATATATATGATTACATTCCTGAGGTATTAAAATATGTGTATCTGAATGCTTATTGGAGTAAATCCAATGTAAATCGGCCAAGGACTTTTTGAGATTTTGGAAACAACATTTCTTATTTATATGTCATATATACAGTTATATATTTCATATATGGAAAAAATATGTAGCTTATACCCATCTGAATGTTTATTAGACCAATGTGTAAATATCTGATGTAATTCTGTGAGGAATTCTTCACAGCTTTTGGGAATAAGTCCTGGTCTTTATATAGTATTGTAGATGATGGATAACATTTATGGAACTTACAGTTCAAACTAGACAGTCTACAGAAGAGGTTGCTGTATTAACAAATGTTGTACATCAATACGTGAGAATATGTATGACTTCACCACACCAGAAATGAATCTGCTACTACTTAAGCTTATTCACATATGATGCTGCGTGAAACAGTTTATAAACAGAAAAATAGTGCCAGGCATGTGTGTATGTTCTTACCCCAAAAAATCTCTGCATGTTAAGGAAGACTTTATTTAATAAAATGAGTGCATGGGAGGAACATCCTGCATTTTGACGCTTGATTTGGGAGTCCACAGTTATGTTTTAGCCATAAACCGTAAGCTACACAAGAAATGCGCTCTTCCTGTAGCTGACATATTATTTTTATACAGATAGAGAACAATAATACAAAAATTTAA
This sequence comes from Schistocerca americana, assembly GCF_021461395.2. Lineage (NCBI taxonomy): Eukaryota > Metazoa > Arthropoda > Insecta > Orthoptera > Acrididae > Schistocerca > Schistocerca americana. Next base: position 206,183,202 of record NC_060126.1, on the reverse strand, counting down.
CATGTACAAACAGCATAGTGAAAAGTCATTTTACAGTCCATAGTCATGTTTTAGGCTTCTAATGTAGGTATCATAATAACTTTCTCTTACAGTAGCTGACACACTATTTTACCTGTCTGTGATTTACGGAACAGTAATACATATATTTAAGACGCGCTAATTTCATTGACTTAAGCATTGTGTGTATGTACTTACGTATTTTTCATAAATAATATAGATGTGAAAATACTGATCCTTACAAAAGTGTTGTCAATATCTTTACAAATTTTAGAGTAGGTAATAAGACTGTGACCCTTGATAAGAATGTTCAAGCAGTTTAGACATTGAAATACTAAAAGCTACACCAATATTTTCAAATTCTATATGAATGTTGAGAGACGTTTAAGACATGATAATAACAGTGTGACATTTGGCAAGCATATTATTATAGCTACCATATGTTTTGAGAACCGTTACAGAACAGTACTACAGACAATATAGGTGTGGAAATATTGACTTTTGGGACTTACGTGGGACTTACACCATGTGCAGTACGTTGATCGCTCTATGCTTATTGACAAGCAGCTTTAAGTGTAAATTATATGAGCTATAGCGTCACATGTGTTTTGGTAAATAATACAGACATATCAGAAGTGAAAATATTTAAGTTTCGCGTTCACAGTGCCTTGCACTAAGTGAGGTACAAAGATAGAGGGCAAGGTACAAAGAAAAAAAAATGGGTATTGGGTATTTCGTTTTAATTGTTGGTAAACAACTAGGGTGCGGAATGAGATTTCCACTCTGCAGCGGAGTGTGCGCTGATATGAAACTTCCTGACATATTAGAACTGTGTGCCTGACCGAGACTCGAACTCGGGACCTTTGCCTTTCGGACAAGTGCTCTACCATCTGAGCTACCCAAGCACGACTCACGACCCGTCTTCACAGCTTCGATTCTGTCAGTACCTCGTCTTCTACCTTCCAAACTTCACAGAAGCTCTTCTGCGAAAGGCAAAGGTCTCGAGTTCGAGTCTCGGCCCGCCACACGGCTTTAATCTGCCAGGAAGTTTCAACTATGGTTTGTAAAATACTAGGCTGCAATTGAGGAAGGGTAAAATGTGTGTGTTTTGCCCTAGAAACTCTGACGTCCGACGTGGCATGGCCTAAGATGCTTAAAAGGTCTCTGATTGGTCTATTTTCAAGACTGGGGCATGTCTGAGAGGGATGCACAATGAGATAACAGAAAGGGGGCATTATATGTGACGTTATGATGATGTCATAGATAAGGGTCGTGGATTGTAACGTCATGAATGTAAGGAAAACTAGCACGAAACACTCTTGCCCTATTACTAATAAGTGAATACAGCAGTGCATGAGAATGAAGTCATGGTAATAGTAATGAATATGATCATACAACGACACTTTTCACGATTAGTATTTACATTCTTGGCGACATATGTTGAGCTTTTTGAGTAACTCTGCTGTTATATAGTGTTATAGCATCTGATGTCATTCCTCAAACAGTGTACTGCCATCTCTTCAGGGTTATTTCGCGTGGAAAAATGCACAACCACTCCTTATTGCTCCTAACTGGAATACTGCAGTAAGGTACTTGCGTGTTACCATGTTGGACGTGACACTAATGAGCATAAGAGTTATGTACATGGATCTAAATTTGGCAGGTAAATGTAGAAGCAAGCACATTACCTCATATTCAAAGAATCGTTGCATTCAACATGTACTAATGTGGCCAACTTTCAAAACTAACTCGCGCAAATAATTTCACACTTGTTTGGTTTTCTTTTGAATACTTTCCATACATCATTATTGATGAAATGCGCATATTTACGTCACATGATGGAGCAAATTGTCTCTTCTTCCTTTAATTGTGTTAAGGTATATGGATATATGAACTTTTCTGGTGCTGTATATCGCGTTTCGGACAACAGCCGCACAGTTACCACTGTCTCCAGGTGAGAACGTAGTCGCTCCCGCAGCGGCACGCCCTTCTTGTCCCTGACGAGCACGTAGACCACGGAGACGCCGGGGCAGGAGCGCAGCAGCTTCTCGAGTACGAGGCTGCCGACGAAGCCGGTGGCGCCCGTGAGGAGGACCGCAGCGCCGTCGTAGAAGGCCGCCACCTCACTGCACCGCTGCAGCTCCTCTGGCGGCACCCAGTCCAGCGGGTCCCCCTCCAGCTCCCTCGCCTCGTCCTCTGGCGTCATCACGCGAGGGTGCAGCTCACAGCACGTCATTCCGCCTTTCTACTGCTCTGCAACCGCAGACCACAAAAAATACGAGGGTCAGTCAAATGAAAACCTTAACTATTTTTTAAATATTATTTATTGTGCAGAAGTGGTACAAATCTGTATCACTTTTCAACATAATCTCCCCCACGCTCAATGCAAGTCCTCCAGTGCTTACAAACTGCACAAATTCCTTTAGAAAATAATTCTTTTGGTAGTCCGCCCAACCACTCATGCACCACGTGGCGCACCTCCTCATCAGAAGTGAACTTCTTTCCTCCCGTTGCGTCTTCGAGTGGTCCAAACATATGGAAATCACTTGGGGGCAAGGTCTGGTGAGTATGGTGGATGAGGAAGACATTCAAAATGCACGTCTGTGATTGTTGCAAATTTGTACGGGCAGTGTGGGGCCTTGCATTGTCATGTTGCAAAAGGACACCTGCTGACAGCAATCCACGTCGCTCTGATTTGATTGCAGGCCGCAGATGATTTTTTAGGAGATCTATGTGTGATGCACTGGTGACAGTGGTCCCTCTAGGCATGTAGTGCTCCATAACGACGCCTTTTTGGTCCCAAAAGAGAGTCAGCATAACTTTCCCTGCTGATGGTTCTGTTCGAAATTTCTTTGGTTTTGGTGATGAGGAATGGCGCCATTCCTTGCTCGCTCTCTTCATTTCCGGTTGGTGTAAGTGAACCCAGGTTTCGTCCCCAGTAACGATTCTTGCAAGGAAGCCATCTCCTTCTCGTTCAAAGCGCCGAAGAAGTTCTCCACAAGCATCAACACGTCGTTCTCTCATTTCAGGAGTCAGTTGCCGTGGCACCCATCATGCAAACACTTTGTGAAACTGGAGCACGTCATGCACAATAGGGTGTGCTGACCCATGACTGATCTGTAAACATGCTGCAATGTCATCCAGTGTCACTCGGCGGTTTTCCTTCACTATGGCTTCAACTGCTGCAATGTTCTGTGGAGTCACAGCTCGTTGTGCCTGACCTGCACGAGGAGCATCTTCCACCGAAGTCACACTATTTACGAACTTCCTACTCCATTCGTATACTTGCTGCTGCGACAAACATGTATCACCGTACTCAACCTTCATTCGTCAATGAATTTCAATAGGTTTCACATCTTCACTACGCTAAAACCGAATGACAGAACGCTGTTCTTCCCTGGTGCAAGTCGCTAGTGGGGTGGCCATATTTATACTGATACTGTGTGCATCTGTACTATGCTGCCACCTACAGGCCATTCTGCACGCTGTTTGTAGCACGCTTACCAATTTGCAGGATAACGGCGCGAAATTCGGATTTGTTATTACAAATTTAATGTTTTCATTTGACTCACCCTCGTACAACTAATGGGCAAGGACAATCAGGCACTTGCATCTACATTTAGACTATCAACCTCAACTGCCAGGATAAATAATGAGGTTATAATGATAACAGTGCATTATTTTTATTGTGTTTCGCAAAAGAATTTTGCTGAAACCCTGTAAGATACAGTCATTGAACGTAAAGTGTACATTCTCCGTTGTTACTTGATTTCTTCTCAGAGAAGGCTGATGAGATGCCAGATGATGCCTGGGATACAGCATCATGTTATACACATGCATAAGAAACCTGGCACAGGGCATCATGTTATACACGTTAAGTGTCAAATCGAGTAGCAAAGCATTCATAACAACCCACAAGCGTGCACTGCAGTGAATCGTACATGAATGGCAGTAATTTATTAGTGTTCATAAAATACAAATATGAATGTCTCAAAGTACTACAGAAACAAAAAAAATTGTCTCCTGTAAATCAGAGAGGTTACAATGTCCTAAATGTAGTAATTAGGTTAGTCTAAATAGTTCAAGAAGTTCCAAAGAACTTTACAGGTATACGACTTATAAACATGGCCGATACGTGAAAAGATGCTCGTATGTGGACTCACCAGTTTACTTAAATAAGATGTTAAGTGTTAAGTTACCTTGATTACAACAACATTTCGGTCATTTGGTCCATGTACGACAGTGCACGGTATCAATATGTTCCAAAAAGCCGCTCGCGAAAATACGATTTTGAGAGGCTCATATCTTGGTTTCTGTCGATCACAGAAATAAGTAGTGAGGTGTTTTGGATGGCGTTTGGCCTAGCGACCATTTGCATACTCCTCAGAAGATTGATCATCCTACAGTACAGGATGAAATTTAAACAGTGCACACTTCCTCCAGCCTACGCAAACTGAACAAATCGTTCGTTATTTTGCATTAGGTGTGGTCTAGCGTGGACTTTTAGTGGCTTATAAAAGCACCATTTGTTCGTTTGTAGTTCCTGAGAAAATCGAAAAAAGCTGTGATTTTTCGGTACCCCCTTCTATAATTTCTATATAAGGCAGATAGTAAAAAAATTTAATATTTTATGTTCTTAATACAGTAGTCTCTGGAAATTTTGAAACTTTTTTTCAGTGTAGTTATCCATTACCGTAACTCAGATATTCAAAGTTACCGCCTGCCTCGGTGGCCATGCGGTTCTAGGCTTTTCAGTCCGGAACCGCGCTACTGCTACGGTCGCAGGTTCGAATCCTGCCTCGGGCATGGATGTGTGTGATGTCCCTAGGTTAGTTAGGTTTAAGTAGTTCTAAGTTGTAGGGGACTGATGACCTCAGATGTTAAGTGCCATAGGGGTCAGAGCCATTTGAACCATGTTTTCAAAGTCACCATACTTATGCACGTAAAATATACACTTGAAATATGCACGTAATATCCAGTTTGACGTGCAAATGCAGTTTTAACTGACGCAGTGAACCCACGGAAAGGTTTCTAGGGTCATCGAAAGGGTCATGAGGGCAAGAAACTACGTTTCTAACCAGCATGGAAGTGCCCTCTCTGTATAATGCCCCGTTCGCACCTGTGAATTGCATCCGAAGTGGTATTACAGTGACAAAAAATGCACTAATGGGTCCTACATGCTCGAAAAGAGCTTAAAATGCCAGCCAAAAATTACGTAAAATTGGAATGCTGCAAATTCAGGAAAATTACGTGAAATTTTTATTGTTTTAAGCCACAAATCAATTCGGACGTTTTCGGTGGATTATGATCGGTAAGCAAAATATTCTGCAAAAATGCAAAGCAAACCATTTGGTGTTAATCTTATGCTATGCATACTTCTTTATTGTTTGTAAATGTCAAAGTAACAAATGTGTCTCTGTATATACATAAACTATTAAACCTTGACTGACCAACATAATTAGTTTTATATAAGCAGCACAGCCTGCTAGCGCAGGGAAACATGGGGACAAGCTGAAAAATGCTTCTGTCAGAGCACAAAAAGGGCGATTATGTTTCTCTGTAAAGGACTGACAGAAAATTTTGAACCAGCTGCCTCAATCCTCATTCCGACGTCTTCACCAAAACTTTTGGAATATACGCACTTTTTTGTACTGAGGAAGAATTGCGGCGAGACTGACTGACAGAGATGGTGAGTGAGAAAATGGCAATGAAAGACGACAGATGGGCTAAGGCAATAGCAGTGGGAACCAAAGACAGCAGAAATATAGATGGTCACTGAGAGACGGTGGCATTAAAGGATAAAGAGATATGGTTGGAGATAAAAGCAGTGAGACTCGTAGGTACAGGAGAGGGTGTATTTTGGACCGAAATTTTAAACTCGTTTTAACACTATCTGTTATTATGTGTAAGCCCCAAGTAATGTTACTCCTGTTACAATAATTAAAATTTGATCGAGATTTTGAGATAATGGTAGTTAATTGGACAAACTTTCGTTAACAGAAGGAGTACCTGTTGACAGAGAGCAGTAGATGTATTAGCGGGGTCGAAACAATTCTGTGTAAGTCGCGCAGTAAACCTGTACTCTTCTAAATGAAAAGCGGCTGTAACCTATTTGGGGAACGTGATGCAAAGTAGGATACTGTTACTCAGGAAATATAGCTGTTGTATGACACTTTACTTGGGAGTAACATCTGCTTTGTCAATTGGACATGAAACAATAGCACAATCCAGCGAGTACTGCTAGTCATGAGCAGCACAGATAAAAGCTTAAAATGTCTTGGCAACAAACTACCTCTCACTCATGTACACTGTTTCAAGGCAAGAAAGATAATGTTCATCACATAGTGCCACATAATAAAGGAGGTGCATAGCTAAATTTGACATGAAGCAGCTTTACGGCTATACAATTGAAATACAGTAATATAGAATAGTTAACTATAGAGCTAACTGATATGATTACTAAATGTTTACATTTGGAGGACACATTCTTTGCGTTATGTAAAGCATATGTTGAACATGGCGTCCTGAATTTGTCGTATTCACAAGAACACAAATGCTCTAGAATGAGTACTGGCTTCAAAAAAACTATCACTATAAGAATAACTGAACTATTGACTCAACATTTGATAGAGGAGTCGTAACTGATTTATCTGCTGACTGGGCTCAGAACTACCACTTCAAATCAAATGGATTAAGGATACACTTACAAACACAAATATACTTATAAAGACTTGTAAATAATAGATTTCAGCTATCAGTCGTCCTGTTCAAATTTTATTGGCAGATCTAGATTTCAGCTAGAAACTAGCCATTCTCAATGCACTATCATTTTTGATCAATGCATGTAATGCCTGTTGGTCGGGCTTCGTCCACAGTTCATTGAGTATTCATTGAACTGTGGACGAAGCCCGACCAACAGGCATTACATGCTTTGATCAAAAATGATAGTGCATTGAGAATGGCTAGTTTCTAGCTGAAATCTAGATCTGCCAATAAAATAAAAGAAATTAAAAAAGACGACTGATAGCTGAAATCTATTATTTACAAGCCAATATAACAGTCACTGCGTGCAACAGCCTTCTGAATGGAAGGTAACCTGATACTTATAACGAACAGTTACAAACCTGCACAGTAAATGACAATTGTGTTGGCTCCTAAAATGAGATGGCCTGTTACTGCTCCTAATAATCACATCTCTGTTCTGTTACTTTTGGTAACAGATCTAAACAAAAAAAATTAAGTACTCTAATTAGGCCTTTTCCTTTGCACTCGTTCTATTTGAGTACTTCAGCTATTCACTTTACAGATCACATGTAGGATTTTAACAACAGAATAACTAAACACTTGAGAATTTTATTACACCACAAAAGTTAACACATACTTTTAAAACAGTAATGACTCTGGAGTTCAGTAACTTTGATTCAGGGAATTACTGCATCAGTAAGAAGAGGAACCTGTTCAGGTAAATGACTAAGGATTAAGTCAATGTTCTTAACACAAAGTAGAAATTATATCACTTATTATCGCACATTAAGCAACTTACTGGACCATGCAAATAAATACAACACAAAACTTTACTTGGGGTGTAAGTGATAACAGTAGCCATCTTCTGTGGCACTATTGTGAAGTTGTCATATATGGTCACGGCTATTGAAGTCAAACTGCTCTCTAGGTTGTCTTCTTGGTGCCAGAATTTTATGATTATGGACAAACCAATAAATGTCATAATCCAAAATCCAATACACATCCACATCCGAGGCATAATTAATTCAATCTTGCTGCTATGCTTGCCTCCTTTAGCACTCAAGATGCTAAATATCTGAATGCAGGTTACTCACTATATGGACTACCAAGACTTTCTGTGGTACTTTGGGCCAAACCTTTTACATTCCTGCCTAAAGTTTTTTCTTGCAGACCAGCTTCTGTCCACATTTTACATTTTGTTTATTCTATGTTCCCTATGCATGAATCAGTTCTACACACAGTACTTTGACGTATGTATCACCCCTATAAAACAACATAGTTTTGTAACTTACATTCACAAATTAATACTTGTCAAATAAGTTTTCGCAAAATAAAAACAATTATTCTGCATGTGTTGATCAAAAGAATATAGAAACACAGATACTGCTTTACACATAGAAAAACACAGAAGTTACATGAAGCAGATATAATCGATACTGAACCTAAGTATTGCAGTGTGGGTATAGAGGCAAAAACAAGTTAGATGCGCCACAATGCTTGAGCTCCCAGGTACGGTGGAGACAATGGCAGTGGGAAAGAAAGACAAAATGGGGCAGTCTAACTCAAAGAGGAGACAGAGGTAGTGGGATATACTGTAAATCAATGGGAGAGGAGGGAGACAATGTCAGTGAGAGGGAGATGCAGAGTATGGAGGTTGAACTACCTCTACCTCTACTTCTACCTCTACATGGATCCTCTGCAAATCACATTTAAATGCCTGGCAGAGGGTCCATCGAACTACCTTCACAAATCTCTATTATTCCAATCACATGTAGCGCGTAAAGAATGAACACCTAAATATTTCCGTACGAGCTCTGATTTCCCCTATTTTATCGTGGTGATCGTCCCTCCCCATGTAGGTCGGTGTCAAGAAAATATTTTCGCATTCGGAAGAGGAGGTTGGTTATTGGAATTTCGTGAGAAGATTCCGTCGCAATGAAAAACACCTTTCTTTTAATGATTTCCAGCCCAAATCCTGTATCATTTCTGTGACACTCTCTCCCATATTTCGCGATGGTACAAAACGTGCTGCCTTTCTTTGAAATTTTTCCATGTACTCCGTCAGTCCTACCTGGTACGGATCCCACACCGCGCAGCAGTATTCTAATAGAGAACGGACAAGCGTAGTATAGGCACTCTTTAGTAGGTCTGTTACATTTTCTAAGTGTCCTTTCAATAAAATGAATTGTTTGGTTAGCCTTCCCCTCAACTTTTTCTGTGTGTTCCTTCCAATTTAAGTTGTTCGTAATTGTAATACCTAGGTGATTAGGTGAATTTACCACTTTTAGATTAGACTGGTTTATCGTGTAACCGAAGTTTAATGAGTTCCTTTTAGCACTCATGTGGATGACCACCCACTTTTCGTTATTTAGGGTCCTGCCAAACTTCACACCATTCAGATATTTCCTCTAAATCGTTTTGCAATTGGATTTGATCTTCTACTGACTTTATTAGTCGATAAACGACTGCGTCATCTGCAAACAACCGAAGACGGCTGCTCAGATAGTCTCCCAAATCGTTTGTATAGATAAGGAATAGCAAAGGGCGTATAACACTACCTAGGGGAACGCAAGAAATCATTTTTGTTTTACTCGAAGACTTTCCGTCAATTACTACGAATTGTTACCTCTCTGAGAGGAAATCACAAATCCAGGCACATAACTAAGACGATATTCCATAAGCACGTAAATTCACTACGAGCCATACAGTGCCAAAAGCCTCCCGAAAATCCAGAAATATATCTGAAATCCCTTGTCAATAGCATTCAACACTTTATGTGAATAAAGAGATAGTTGTGTTTCACAGGAACGATGTTTTCTAAACTCACGTTGACTGTGTGACAATAGGCGATTTTCTTCGAGTTAATTCGTAACGTTCGAACACGATATATGTTCTAAAATCTTGCTGCATATCTACGTTAATGATATGGGCCTGTAATTTAGTAGATTACTCCTACTACATTACTTGAATATTGGTGTGGCCAGTGCAATTTTCAGTCTTTGGGTACGGGTCTTTCGTCGATCGAACGGTTGTATATGATTGTTAAGTATGGAGCTAATGCATCAGCACACTCCGAAAGGAACCGAATTGGTATACAGTCTAGACCGGAAGACTTGCCTTTATTAAGTGATTTATGTTGCTTCACTACTCGGAGCGCCGGCCGCGGTGGTCTAGCGGTTCAGGCGCTCAGTCCGGAACCGCGCGACTACTCCGGTCGCAGGTTCGAATCCTGCCTCGGGCATGGATGTGTATGGTGTCCTTAGGTTAGTTATGTTTAAGTAGTTCTAAGTTCTAGGAGACTAATGACCACAGACGTTAAGTCCCATAGTGCTCAGAGCCATTTGAACCATTTTTTGAACTACTCGGAGTATGTTTACTTCTATGTTACTCATGTTGGCAGCTGTTCTCGATTCGAATTCTGGAATATTTAATTCGTCTTCTTTTGTGAAGGCATTTCGGAAGGCTGTGTTTCGTAACTCTGTCTTGGCAGCACTGTCTTCGATAGTATCTCCATTGCTATCGCGCAAAGAAGGCACTGACTATTTCTTGCCACTAACATACTTCACATACGACCAGAATCTCTTTGGATTTTCTGCTAGGTTTCGAGACAAAGTTTCGTTGTGGAAACTATTATAAGCATCTCGGATTGAAGTCTGCGCTAAATTTCGAGCTTCTCTACAAGATCGCCAATCTTGGTGACTTTGCGTCTGTTTAAATTTGGCATGGTTGCTTCGTTGTTTCTGCTACAGTGTTCTGACCCGTTTTGTGTACCAAGGAGGATCTGCTTCGTCGTTTGTTAATTTATTTGATATAAATCTCTCAATTGCTACCTACACTATTTCTTTGAATGTAAGCCACATCTGTTCTACACTTGCATTATTAATTTAGAATGAGTGGCGATTGTCTCAGCAAGGCGTCAAGTGAATTTTCATCTGCTTTTTTGAATAGGTATATTTTTCGCTTAGTTGTCGAGGATTTGCAGATCACAAAATTCAGTCTTTCTACGACAACCCTGCGTTTACTAATACCTGTATTGGTTTTGATACTCTTTATTTACTCAGGATTATTTTCTGCTAAGAGAACAAGTGTGTTTTCACAACCGTTTACTATTCGCGTGGGCTCATGAGCTAACTGCTCGAAATAATTTTCAGAGAATGCGTTAAGCACAATTTCGGATGATATTTTATGCGTATCTCCGGAATTACTCATGTATTTCCTCCAACATATCGAGGGTAAATTAAAGTCGCCACCAACTGTTATCGTATGAGTTGGGTTCGTGTTTAAAATCAGACTCTAGTTTTCTTTAAACTTTTCAGCAACTGTATCATCTGAATTGGGAGGTCGGTAAAAGGATCCAATTATTTTATTCCGGTTGCCAACAATGATCTCTGCCCATACTAACTCATAGGAAGTATCTAATTCAATTTCGTGACATATTAAACTACTTCTCACGTCAACAAGCACGACACCGCCAACCGTATTTAGCCTATCCTTTCGGAACGCCGTTAGATTCGTCGCAAAAATTTCGGCTGAGCTTATATCCGGCTTTAGCCAGTTTTCAGTGCCTATAACGATTTGAGCATCAGTGCTTTCTATTAGCGCTTGGAGCTCTGATACTTTCCCTACACAGCTACGACAATTTACAACTGTTATACTAATGGTTCCTGTAACTACGTTCTTCCTGTGCTCAGCCTGCACACTTTGCGACTGAAGCCATTCTAGTGTTTTCCAGAGATTTTCCCGAGACCCTCTAACCTGAAAAGCCGCCCAGTCCACGCCACACAGCCCCTGGTACCCGTGTGGCCGCCTCCTGCGTATAGTGAACACCAGACCTATTCAGCGGAACCTGAAACCTAACCACCGTTTGGCGCAAGTCGAGGAATCTGCAGCCTGTAGATCGCACAACCGTGAGCCTCTGATTCGGACTCTCCACTCGGCTCTGTACCAGAGGTCCGCAATCAGTCCTGTCGACTATGCTGCAAAAGGTCAGCTCTGCTTTCATCTTGTAAGCAAGACTGGCAGCCTTTACCACTTCGGTCCGTTCGCAACCACAGAGAATCTCTTCTGATCCAAAGTGACACACATCATTGGTACCGACGTGAGCAACCACCTGCAGCTGACTGCACCCTGTGCTCTTCATGGCATCCTGGAGGACCCTTTCAACATCTGGAATGTCTCCACCCGGTATGCACACGTTGGTTTTCTTTCCCATCCCGTCAGCAAAGTCCTTAAGGGGCCCCAAAACGCATCTAACATTGGAGCTCTCAACAGCCAGTAATCCCACCCTTGCGATTTCCCGGATCTTGCAGGCTGAGTGGTTTCCTCTGAAACAGGACAGGCGACAGCATCTGGCTCAACGACATTATCAGCTACAGACAGCTGGAACCTGTTTGTCAGAGAAACCGCAAAGGCCTTATGTGCGGCCGCCTGGGAAGTCTTTCGCCGCCTGCTGCGCCCCTGGGCGACCTCCCACTCTACCACAGGTGAGGAATCAGCCTTAGTGCGAGCAGTAATTGTATTGGTTTCCGGTGAGGACCGATCAGAGGACTCGGACGTGCCGGACGGCCGTTGAATCCTCACGGCAGTCCAACAACAGTGGTGCCTATCCACTGCAGCCTCAAGCTGTGTAACCGAAGCCATCACAGCCTGAAATTGAGAGCAAAGTGTCACCGACAAGGCTCGCATCCTCACACAACAATCGCAGTCCCTGTGCATACTAGAGACCGTGGAAAACTAAACTATGCAGATAAACGGACTATCGGCACGTGCTGCGCAACTCTACTGTGGACTCTGACGAAACCGCATGAACTGTGACTAATAATACGCAGATATTCAAAAACCTAACTGCCGAAGCACTCGCCCCTTATTAAGAACTTGTAATATGTCACAAAATAGGTTTACCTTCCGATGCAAACGAAAACGCGATAACTGTCGCTGTTAGATATTAAATTTACACGCAGAAACTGAAGAAACTAAACTATTAAAGCACACAGATGATACAACAAAATTCGATCCTGGTTAGGAACTCGTAAATGTCACAAAAGAGGTTACTTCCCTGTTGTTGCGTCTGTCTCGGTCGGCTACTAATGCCTGACTACAATGAGACACTGGGTAAATGGATTTAGATTATTCTGTCTTAAAAGACATCTTTTTTGATCACACGCCAAAATTTTTACTGTGAAAGGCGGAATGACGACTGAGACAGCTGTTTTCACACTTTTCTGTCAGTCTTTTTAGGGGAAATATATCCGCTTTTTGTGCTCTAACAGTAATGTTTTCCTGCTTGTATATATTTATCTTTAAGAAGTCGAACTGACAGAGCATAGCGAACAAACCAGTGCGCCGGTTTCCTCTACCAACCATAGCAGCAATATATATTTAACCTCAACCAATCTCAGTACCATAAAGACCCTAACTGGAGGACAGGCAACAATCCCGTTCGAACAATAACACGAATGACGTGCACAAACAGCTTAATGTAGTTTTGAGCAAGCACATAGTAGGATGGACAGATCATGAATGGGAGTGTTAAAGATGTTTAGTCATAGACTGCAACTGCTGGTCAAAGACATGAGAAAGAACATTCCAAAAGAAGTAAAGGTATTACACTACAACAATAAGGAACTGACTAAGGTCGACGCAAGCAGGCATTCGGATTCTGGGGGACCTGCCAAAAAGTGCATAAGGGAAGAGTCGGATCTCCCAAGACCCTCAAAGAAGATTAAAACTAAAAAGACTTTCAGAATTGGAACCATAAATGTACAGACAATGATTAAGACTGGTAGACTTAAAAAGGTAATAGGTGAGATGAAAGAGACAAGCATTGGAATATTAGCGATGCAAGAAACAAGATATACTGACGAAGATACAGTGGAGTCAGAAGGCTTCATATTTCTGAAAGGGAAACCAGGTGTTAGAGTGGGAAAAGAAAGACATGCACCTAGATGCTTTGGTATGGGGTTCATAGTAGATAGGAGATACGAGGATGGCATAACTGAAATGAAGAGCACGTCAGAAAGGACATCAACACTGACATTTTGAGCAGGGAACAAAAAGTATGCAATAATAAATGGACATGCACCTACAAATGACAAGAACCGGAAAGACGAGAAAGTCAGACAGTTTCTGGGAGGAACTAGATGATACACTGAAAAACATACCATATAGACATCTAAAGATACTCGTAGGAGATTATAATGCACAGCTTGGAAGAGAGAAGCAACATAAAGGAATATTGGGCGAATACCCTGCACACCAGCGGACAAATAAAAATGGAGAAAGACTAATTGAATTGTGTCGAGAAGACAAAATGAGACTGATGACAACACACTTCAGGGCCAAACCGTGTAAGAAAAGGAACTTGGGCAAATCCATGCACCCACCTTGGGGAATTCCACATTGACCACATAGCAATCAGCTGGACAAACGCTAAAGAGAACACGAACAAAAAGGTCAGCAAGAAGACAAGAATAGAATCGGATCACTATCTTACAGAAGTTAAGTGCCTTTGGATTCTAAACAGGGACAGACTGCCACAGACGAATAGAAGAACAGAAAACATAGAGGTAGACGGAGACAAATTAAGACATAATCGATCCAGATGTGAGGAAGGAATTGAATCATTCAGTGAATGGGACGATATGAAGCGAAATATGGCGAAACAGGTTGAACTATGGGGAAAAGAAGAAAAGAAACGGAAGCACTGGTGGTGGAACAAGGAATGTGAGGAAGCGGTAGAGATTCGCAGGAAAGCCTGGAGAGACGGGAGCAGCAAGAAGAACCCGGAAAAATGGGACGTTTTCTCAGGAGCAAGAAAGAAAGCGGCCTGAACAATAAGATGGACGAGAAGATAGAAGAAGAAGCAAGAACTGGACGAGATTGAGACCAACTTCAGGAAAAACAATAGCAGATACTTTTTCAGGAAATTCAAAAAGAGTCTGATTGGATACAAGGATAGAGGACTGTTTATAAGAGATAAGAAAGGGGAGATGGCTGTTAGTGCGAAGGAGAACTGTCGGATTTTTTCAAAGTACTTTCACGATCTGCTGAACTGTGCACCACCTGAAGACGAGCTGGAACTGGGGACTGACACAGTAGAGAGAGAGCCACGTCCTCCAACCAGGGATGAAGTGGCACATTCCATAAGCGATCTAAAAAATAATAAGGCAACTGGAAAAGGTGGTATAGTAACTGAGATGATAAAGTGGGGAGACAACAAACCAATAGACAACATGACCAACATAATCCACCAAATCTGGAGAACAAAGAAGATGTTGTATAGAACATATATTTATCCTGAAGCAACTGATAGAACTTAGGGAATTAAAAAACAAAATGACAGTAATAACCTTCGTGGACTTCACAAAGGCATATGATTCCATCTACAGACGGACTCTTGTTAGGATCCTGAAGAACAGATGACTTGATGGAACTACACAAGAACTCATAAAAGAAATTCTGACAGACACAAAAGCAAGGGTGAGATTCAGAGGAGCAGTGTCAGAAGAATTTGAGATCAAGACTGGTGCTAAACAGGGAGATGGATTGTCACCATTGTTGTTCAATATAGCACGGGACGAAGTGATCAGGCAGTGGAGAGCAATAAACGAGGAAATGGGAATACCAAAGACCCATTTCGGGGACAAAAAGGACAACAGGGCTCAAGTGGACTGCCTGGCCTTTGCAGACGACATATCAGTAGTAAGTGAGATGGAAGAAGACGCAAAGACACAACTCGTCAACTTAAGTAATGTAGCCAGAAAGATGGGACTGTGGATCGCCTATAACAAGACAAAGACATTAAATACCACTAAAGGCTGGGAAACACCGGAAGGCATTGTGAAAATGGTGGACAAATTTAAATACCTGTGAGAATTTAAAAAAACAGGAAGGAACAGGAACAAGGAGGGAAACGGAGAGGATAAAGAAGATTAGGCCAGCCTTCTGTATGACGAGACAGATATACAATAAAACGAATATATCCATAGAGGCAAAGGTAACCCACTACAAGGCAATGGTGAGGAATGCATTATTATATGCTCCTGAGACGATGACACTAGGAAGAAATGCAGCATAAAAACAAGAGAAAGGAGAGAGAAAAAAGCTGAGAAAAATACTAGTTCCCAAAAGAGGTGGTGAGAGATGGATGCGAATACCTAGGGAAGAATCGTACCTGAACACGAGAACGATATCTGGGGAAAGCAGACTGAAAAGAGCAAGGTTTGCTGGACATGTAGTTAGAATGATTATGGACAGAATGACGAAGACAATGGTGGAAACAACAGGGAGGACAAGAGGAAAGACAGGAACCAAATGGGTTGTTGAACTTTGGAAGGACTGGTTGGAATTGGGGATCAAGGTCGAAGGAAAGGAAAATTGGAGGAACAAATATACATCGATCAACATGCTGGAAATCAACGACAGAGAAGAATACAGGAAAATATTAAAGTGTCACTAGTGCAGTCGATAGGAGAAAAAGGCACTGAAGATCTCGGAAGACGAGCAGGAGAAAAGAAGAGAATGAATGAAGAGGTTCTCGGAGAAGAAGAGGAAATGCAGTCTACGAAGGGTCTACCCGTGGTCCTACAGCGGCTGTAACGCAAGAAGAAGAAGAAGAAGAAGGAACTGGCTGAAGGAGAGTTAAAAAATGAAATAACAAAATGTAGTAATCAATAATCCAAGCAATTTGTAACTGCTGATATCGAATAAAAATAAGGAAATGGTAATGTTAGCAGTCAGTGAACGGCTTGTGAACAGAGATCAAAGAAATTAAACTACAGCCCATTTAGGATTAGGGAAGTAGATCGACTTCACTGCCAGCAAGTTATTGATGTATGTGAAGGAGATTTTATTGTGTTCGATTTGCTAAGATCTATCACCACACATGGAGGGCTATGTGATGAAACAGCAATATAAGTAGCAGGCAAGGAGAAGAGGCCACTATGAGAATTATGAGTGATGAAATAGGCTGAAATGACTGTATTTCAAACAACAGAAAACAATGGAAACAGATTAGACAATTCACACACGTGCAAGAAAGAGCTGAAGGATGCACTGTGTGTCTAAGAGGTTTTTGAGAAACAACATAGAATAATTAATATTGCAAATGTAGTCTTAATATTAAATTCCTTCAACCTTTTTGCCTTTCCAAATAATCTATATCTTGAAACTTCCTGGCAGATTAAAACTGTGTGCCGGACGAGACTCGAACTCGGGACCTTTGCCTTTCGCGGGCAAATGCTTTACCAACTGAGCTAGGAAGTTTCATATCAGCGCACACTCCGCTGTAGAGTGAAAATTTCGTTCTAGAAACATCCCCCAGGCTGTGGCTAAGCTATGTCTCCGCAATATCCTTTCTTTCAGGAGTGTTAGTTCTGCAAGTAGATACTAGCTCACCTGGCTCAGTCCTGACTCATGCCATGACCGAACTAAGTTTCCTAGAATCTATGTAATGTTTCTACTATACCCACAATTCTTGGTCTACAGTCACTTACTTCTACTTAAAAACCTATTTTAACACAAATTCCTTAGAAAAGTTAAGAAAAATTAATATATTTGCTTATTACATTCATTTATTGTAAAATAATTATTTTTCCACGAGAAAGATGAAAATAACTTTAATATCTGTTTATAAAAGATGAACATAAAAAATTAATACAATCTCACCTAAATAACTCATTTTTCAATTTCATTGGCTCTCCAGTTCAGTGTATTTTATAATTTAATTGGGCAGTTAAAACTAATTTAAATAAAAAGTCAAAAAACCTTTGGTGCCAGATTCAGTAAACCTGGTGGTCTTTTGACTGACGTTTTCTCTGTATTTCTTTCCAACTTCTGTTTTTTTTTTTTTTCAAAGTTTGGGTAGCTGTCCTACTTTGCATCTGGTCCAGTTGTCTTTAAATGATGGGGCAGAGCTCGAACAGCGTGACTTGATGATCAATGATCCATATTTCTTGGGTCGCCAGCCCACTCCCTGCCTGGGGCATTTTGGGAGCAAATGTTTTTGGTAGCAGTTTGTATCTACTGGTAATATTCGAGTGACAAAGTACATTCTAAAAATGCTATTTTGATATGTTAATTTCGGATGTAAATTATTTTTCCCAAATTTTCATATTTTATTCAAAGATTTGAAATTTAAATAACATATAATGTTTCCTTACAACACTCTTAATAAGATTTAAAAAGAATATTATATGTTAAAATCGAAGCATATTCGCATACTTTTTTAGAGTGTGATTGCCTTAGCGCCATCTCTGAGGAAGTTATGAACTGCTTAGTTAACGGCATGAGAGGATGTGTACACAAGACGAAGCAGAGTACAATGAGCGTGTGTGGAGTTATCTCATTTTCTCTGATGGCAGCACTGACGAAAGTGTTGCGCTAGGCCAGTATTATTTTACCTAGAACACACAAGCTGCTGGATAAATACAAGTTGTAAACCATCAGAGCTGTCAGGTGCCCGAGAAGGCTTACACAGGCAAGACCTATGCTGTTTTGTATAGTTGCATGGGGCAACAAACATCGATATTATGCAAATATTAAACGAATTTGCTAACATATTCTAATTGACATTCTACATTTTTTCAGTTTTATGTCCTCTTTATTTCTTTCTGAAAATACTTCAGAAGGAATTGCAAACATGAAGTTTGGACTTCTATAACTTTTTCCAGGTTTTTGTTCATTTATATAATTAAAAATTTTTAGTAAGTATTTTGTGCTGTGCATCATAAGTTAAATTTTTCTTACCATACATTGTTACATATGCTAATGTATCTGCAGGAATATTTTCATTAAAAGCTGCACAACGTTTCATGGTCGATTTCTGTGAAGTTATAATATTCTTTGTGTGAGTTATGTTATCCACATAGATCAGATAATTTGAAATGAAATTGTGAGGAGTTATGTCAGTATCTTATCTGTGTAATGTAACTTGTTTAAAAACGAGAAATGCATTGTATGCTTTGAGAAAACTACTTAGAGGATTAATATTCCACATCTCCTGAGAGAAAATTTCGTTCCTGAGGATTAACATGGTCGAATAATGAAAACTCAAGTAACTGATTATTTTTATGAGTTGTCTGAAATGTAACAAACACGAATTATGGCATGGCTAATTCTGCAGAGTTATAGTAATTTGTGATACCAAGTTCAAAATTTTTCTTACCACTCAATCGTACTACTTCTACTGTTTGTAATTCATAAAAAGGTACTGGAATTTTCGGATTTTGCAGAATATTGTCTCATTGTTCTAGCTTCCAAGCTTATTTTATCATTAAGATATGAAGTTAAATATGACATAGCAGTTAATGCTATTAAAGGCTGTTCGAATCTTGATGAAACATTATTTCGTTTCTTTAAGGTTACGAAAGAAACAGTTTTGCCACATAATTATTGATCAATTTTTTTATTGTATTTCCCACCATATGTTAGATAGTGTGATTCTCATCCATCATAATTAGCTATAACAATTCTACGGGTCATGTATAATAGTACATGATCCAGATGAAGGCATCCATCACTAATATTTATTTTAATTTCTGTATTTTGGTTGGGTGCATCTAATTACTTTTACCTTTCCCATTCACAAGATTGAGTGGAACTCATATCTCTCTATTTTGTTCATGGTTTATTAAGGAAAAAATTTATTAAGACATTTTTAAAACAATTGTTAGACAAGCACCATTAAACTCTATCAGATTGTCATATTCATTGGTTACAGTAATTTATAAATCTTGAATAGTATCAATAATAGGAATATCTACAGGATATTGAGTTTCATAAATTATTGGTCTTCCAATTTCAGTATTTGGTTGAAAGAAAGCAATAATATTAGTTTCTCTATGTAACTGATCAGTATGTTTAACAAACATTCCATCAGGTAGATTAAAATTAATATTTATTAATTTGAATGAAATAATTTTAGGAACATCTTTACCAACAGTCTTTTTACTGGTTCCAATAATCTGATCATTAAATCTTCGCACATTTGCAATATTATCTTCTTTTATATTCATATACAACTTAATGTCACTTTCAAAAGCAATTCTGTTTAAAATTTCATGAGCTTTAATGTGAATATTTGGATTTTTCGAATGACTAACTTTTTCAAAATTGAAACTATACTAACCTACAGGACTTTTTATCGTTTCTCCATTGGAATATAATTTATTATTTTTAATTATAATATTTGGAGTTAAAAGAGTTGTGTAAGAAACAAGTAATATGGCATTTTTATAAGATTCTCTTGTTTATAGTTAGTCTTTTTTTAAAGAACACATGATAACAACACCTAAAATAGACGAGCCATTTATACTACTAAAATATATTTAAATAAATGACAGATTTGGAACAAAACTTAGAATTCCAGGAAAGAAATCAAAAAATAAAGAGGTTAAACTTTTAACAATTTCTATTTGATGTGAAATAATTGGATCAAGTGATTATGGAAAAATATATAAATATTTGAAAATTAAATTCTACCTGCAGTATGTTTAAACTGGAATAAAATTAATCGTTTGTATATTTTTCAAAACTTTAGATCAACCAAAATACTTAGAATTTATGAACAGATGGAAAAATAGTAGATAAGCATAAGGAAAAAACTGCTACTTTTATTGAAGATAATGATGAAATTATCCTAGTAGACAATCTTTAGATAGTTCAGTAGTAGTATTTCATGATGTCATTCTTGAAAATCAAGATATAGTTAAAGAACATGTTACTACAGGAAGACGTACAGAAATAGATTGTTTTTATTTAGCTCAAACTTACTCAAAAATATAAAAACAATTAACTAGAGAAAAATTAATTTTTGAAATATTTTCAGACAACATGAGACAAATTTAAATTACACTCCTGGAAATTGAAATAAGAACACCGTGAATTCATTGTCCCAGGAAGGGGAAACTTTATTGTCACATTCCTGGGGTCAGATACATCACATGATCACACTGACAGAACCACAGGCACATAGACACAGGCAACAGAGCATGCACAATGTCGGCACTAGTACAGTGTATATCCACCTTTCGCAGCAATGCAGTGTCCCCTCGACGATCACCAGTGGTGTACAGCCAGTGTAGGAGATCGCTCCCCACACCATGATGCCAGGTGTTGGCCCTGTGTGCATCGGTCGTATGCAGTCCTGATTGTGGCGCTCACCTGCACGGCGCCAAACACGCATACGACCATCATTGGCACCAAGGCAGAAGCGACTCTCATCGCTGAAGACGACACGTCTCCATTCGTCCCTCCATTCACGCCTGTCGCGACACCACTGGAGGCGGGCTGCGCGATGTTGGGGCGTGAGCGGAAAACGGCCTAACGGTGTGCGGGACCGTAGCCCAGCTTCATGGAGACGGTTGCGAATGGTCCTCGCCGATACCCCAGGAGCAACAGTGTCCCTAATTTGCTGGGAAGTGGCGGTGCGGTCCCCTACGGCACTGCGTAGGATCCTACGGTCTTGGCGTGCATCCGTGCGTCGCTGCAGTCCGTTCCCAGGTCGACGGGCACGTGCACCTTCCGCCGACCACTGGCGACAACATCGATGTACTGTGGAGACCTCACGCCCCACGTGTTGAGCAATTCGGCGGTACGTCCACCCGGCCTCCCGCATGCCCACTATATGCCCTCGCTCAAAGTCCGTCAACTGCACATACGGTTCACGTCCACGCTGTCACGGCATGCTACCAGTGTTAAAGACTGCGATGGAGCTCCGTATGCCACGGCAAACTGGCTGACACTGACGGCAGCGGTGCACAGATGCTGCGCAGCTAGCGCCATTCGACGGCCAACACCGCGGTTCCTGGTGTGTCCGCTGTGCCGTGCGTGTGATCATTGCTTGTACAGCCCTCTCACAGTGTCCGGAGCAAGTATGGAGGGTCTGACACACCGGTGTCAATGTGTTCTTTTTTCCATGTCCAGGAGTGTATATTTATCACCAGTTTGTTGAAGGTAATAAAAAATTTGATTATTTAAAGAAATCTTTAGTAAATTTTGGGATGTTCAATTTGGATTTTTTATGAGAGACATGACTAGAAAACCAAATGGTATTATGTTCACAAATACAACACAGAATTTCATAAAATCGAAATGGCTAACAAAATATTAAACAAGTAAGTTAAACATAAATGTCAGATGGTAAAAATGTTTAACTCTTTTTTTTTGCATACATAATAAATATTTGCAAAATACACACCAGAAAATGTTAAAAAAGATAAACGAAATAAAGCTGCACAAATGAAAGAAGAATTTAAGCTTTGTAAAAATATAGCCAAGAACAGAATAAGAAAAGTAAACAAAGAAGAACAACCAGTTATCGATGCTATTGAAAAATTAAAACAAGGAATCGAAGGATTAGGTGAGAATGTGTTAAAAGCTACTGAAGAAAAAAGAGAAGTTGAAAAACAAATAATTCCCCATCATCATTATACAGAAGATTTTAGAGGCATACCAGAAATTAATTCTTATAAAACTCCTCAATGTAATCATACATAAGCAGAATCAGAAATATCGGATAAGTGTGAGGAACAAACTAAAAATAGAAAAAAGAAATCAGTGTTAAAAATAATTGGTAGTGATGTCAAAAAATAAATATTTGTGATAGAATTTTATAGTATACAAGTCATAGTGAAATAAAGTTTTAGGATTAAGACCTAAAGGTATATCTCAATATCTTGGTATTTCACCAGTTGAATTCAATGGAGATAGGGAAAGCTATATGAAGGAAGAGTTGGACTAATGAATATTTTAATTCAAAAATAGGTTACTGTGGATGATGTAGATAATAAATTTGATTTAGCTTATTATACAGATACACTATACCATTCAGGTGTGTTATATTCCAAGAATAATCCAAATAAAATACACTCCTGGAAATGGAAAAAAGAACACATTGACACCGGTGTGTCAGACCCTCCATACTTGCTCCGGACACTGCGAGAGGGCTGTACAAGCAATGATCACACGCACGGCACAGCGGACACACCAGGAACCGCGGTGTTGGCCGTCGAATGGCGCTAGCTGCGCAGCATTTGTGCACCGCCGCCGTCAGTGTCAGCCAGTTTGCCGTGGCATACGGAGCTCCATCGCAGTCTTTAACACTGGTAGCATGCCGCGACAGCGTGGACGTGAACCGTATGTGCAGTTGACGGACTTTGAGCGAGGGCGTATAGTGGGCATGCGGGAGGCCGGGTGGACGTACCGCCGAATTGCTCAACACGTGGGGCGTGAGGTCTCCACAGTACATCGATGTTGTCACCAGTGGTCGGCGGAAGGTGCACGTGCCCGTCGACCTGGGACCGGACCACAGCGACGCACGGATGCACGCCAAGACCGTAGGATCCTACACAGTGCCGTAGGGGACCGCACCGCCACTTCCCAGCAAATTAGGGACACTGTTGCTCCTGGGGTATCGGCGAGGACCATTCGCAACCGTCTCCATGAAGCTGGGCTACGGTCCCGCACACCGTTAGGCCGTCTTCCGCTCACGCCCCAACATCGTACAGCCCGCCTCCAGTGGTGTCGCGACAGGCGTGAATGGAGGGACGAATGGAGACGTGTCGTCTTCAGCGATGAGAGCCGCTTCTGCCTTGGTGCCAATGATGGTCGTATGCGTGTTTGGCGCCGTGCAGGTGAGCGCCACAATCAGGACTGCATACGACCGAGGCACACAGGGCCAACACCCGGCATCATGGTGTGGGGAGCGATCTCCTACACTGGCCGTACACCACTGGTGATCGTCGAGGGGACACTGAATAGTGCACGGTACGTCCAAACCGTCATCGAACCCATCGTTCTACCATTCCTAGACCGGCAAGGGAACTTGCTGTTCCAACAGGACAATGCACGTCCGCATGTATCCCGTGCCACCCAACGTGCTCTAGAAGGTGTAAGTCAACTACCCTGGCCAGCAAGATCTCCGGATCTGTCCCCCATTGAGCATGTTTGGGACTGGATGAAGCGTCGTCTCACGCGGTCTGCACGTCCAGCACGAACGCTGGTCCAACTGAGGCGCCAGGTGGAAATGGCATGGCAAGCCGTTCCACAGGACTACATCCAGCATCTCTACGATCGTCTCCATGGGAGAATAGCAGCCTGCATTGCTGCGAAAGGTGGATATACACTGTACTAGTGCCGACATTGTGCATGCTCTGTTGCCTGTGTCTATGTGCCTGTGGTTCTGTCAGTGTGATCATGTGATGTATCTGACCCCAGGAATGTGTCAATAAAGTTTCCCCTTCCTGGGACAATGAATTCACGGTGTTCTTATTTCAATTTCCAGGAGTGTAAATTCAAGTAGAGGTAACGAATATAAATATTAGACAAAAAACTGTTGATCATTATTTCCCAAACATAAGAAACGAATAACAGATTACTCAAACTTTTCAGAAATAAGTTCACCTGAGAAAAGGGTAAAGGCCTAGTAATGAACTATATGGAAAAATCTCTCAAATATCTTTCTATACAGGACATTAAAAAATTTACTCGATAAATTAACAGTAATTACCTCAAAATAAAAATTATCATAAAGAAGAAGTTGGAATAACAGAGACATTAACTAGTAATTTCGATGGCTTTACTACCAATAGTCCTATAGAAATTTGATGTTTAGTTAGATCTTTGAGTAATCTTCCTCACACATTTTAGAAAAGTGAAGAATACATTAAAGGATTAGTAAATACATTAATTAACAAACTTCCATTTGAAATGTACCTTCCTGGCTACAGATTTTGTGGTCTAGAGAACAAATTAGATGAAAGATCACCTGGAGGTGACTAAGGATTGGAGCTATTACATAAAGCTTGTAAAAATCATGATATTGCCTTTAGAGATAATAACGATTTAGAAAGAGACACAAAGCAGATAAAAACCTTTAATTATCTGCAAAAGAGGGAATGCATGCAAGCGATGCTTTATTAGGAGAAAAAGTAGCTGCAATTGCACTTAGAAGAATAATGTAGGGCAAATGAAAATTTGGAATCAGTGTAGATGTTTATGAAAATGGTTGGGGATTGTAAAACATTTAAGCCTCATCAATTTTTTATCTGTATCTATAAATAACTCTACTATTGATTACACTTTGCTACCAAGTGGTAAAACTAAAGAAAAATGAAATAAATTTAAATTAAATAAAGAACAGTTACATAATATTCATCAATTTTTTAAACTGATGCACAAAAATGAAAGAGAGATTAAAAACTGGTAGAAATTTACTTATTACATTAGGGATTCCAGTTATGAAAAAAATTATTGCATATCTAACAAAAAAGGAAGAAGTTTTAAGATTAACAAAATGTGAAGGCGGGTTTTTCCCATCACTATTGGTGAATTACCATAATTAGTTACTATTGGTTCACTTGCTGGTGGTACTGCAGCAATCGCAAATGCAATAATAAGCTGATGAAGCTGATGAAGAATTAGATGAACGGTAAAGGCATAATTTACCAATGAAAGAGAAAGGGAGTGGATGTAGAAAAAGTTTCGAAAAAAGAATAAAAAAAATAATAAACCTATACCTCATTTTTAAATAGAAAACTTGCTAAGGAGTTAAAAAGTAAATATTTTCCTGGTGATTTTATGATTAATGAATTAGCTAATGAAACAAAAATTTGGAATGTGGAATAGTAAATTTAGATACATTTGACTGTCCTTGTACTCACTGAATGTGGTATTATAGATCAAAAAATTTGAAATTTGTTTATGATTAATTTGGAGGAAATGTAACTAAACTACTTGTTAACTATTCAGGAAAAGTAATCTATGCTAAAATACCAAGAGAATAAAAAACTTTGATGAATTAATTTGTCATTATTTGTGTTTGTTTGTCTGTGTTAAATCTGTGTTCAGAAAGTTATGAATTTAATGATTTTTGAATCTAATAAATGTACATTTTTGGAAACAAGCTACAGCTTGAAGGTCACATGACTAACGGCCAGATAAATTCAGCAAACATAAAAAATTATTAGAAGCAAAAATAGATAAAAAGTAGAGAGTTAACTTAAACAATTTCATAAGGAATTATGCAGCATTTTTGAAAGGAACTAAGGTACATATTCAATTTAAAGGTAGAAGATTAGTTGATGTAAATGGGTCAGAAAATGGTTATGAAGTAGTTACAAAACAGTACTTGGAAAACGTGTGACAAAGAGAAACTAAAGTTTCATTTTGTTAGAGGTGACAAAATGTGAAATAGATATATGAATACGATGTAAAAATCAAAAGAATTATTATATTTGGGGCAATATAGATGGTGATTTGTTAGGTACTGATTTTAAAATAGAGATAAAATGACATGATAATGGTGCCTTACAAATTTTATATTCAAATCAGTTCAAGATCCATTTTTTCCAATGAAAATAATGATGAGAGAATGGAACAATAATTAAATCTTATTAAATGTTTCATCTATATAAATGGTGAATAATGCTATACAGACAGCGTTTCAGGATAATCACATTGTGTGATAGAAGTGTAAAAAATTTACTTAAACATGTTATCCTCACAGAGGGACAATTAAAAATGGAAGGTAAAGAATCGAATGTCTTTGTACAGTATGTAAAAAAAAAAGAGTAAGTTCTTACTCAAAATTTTTTAAGTGAAGTGGTTGTCTCCGAGGTATCACCTCCAAATACTTTTGAAGAAATTATTAATGAATTATATGAGTCAATGATAAAAAATTTAAAAACAAAAAATGTAATGTCTCTCAGCACAGCTCATTTATGGCAAGGATATATAGTAGAAATGGATTCAGGTAATTTGGAAAGAATTTAAGAAATAATTGAATGATATAAATGTTTAGTAACTGTTACAAATGTTTTTTTAACAACTTGTTTTCATTTCCTTCTGAAACGTTTCCAGCAAATTAGGTAAAATAAAAACTGAAAATTTTAGTTTTATAACGTTCTACAAAGTTTGGAAAATGTTTTAAGTTCTTCTTTAAATTTTGAAAATATAAATAAAAATTCCTATTAACGATAGCACTGAAAATCTACTAACTGATCTTCATAATTATAGAGATGGTTGTTCAGAAGTTTTCACTAAATTATCAAAGCTTAAAAAACATATCTATAAGTGATTCCAAAAGCTTAAATTTTAGCAACCAAACTTGGTAGAAAATTTTTATTACTTATAGATTATAAATATAAAATTACTCATCCAAATCCTTATAAAGAAATCTTTACAAATGATCATGGTAAATTAGACAAAATTCTAAAGTTTCATTTTGTTTACTGAGAAAAAAAATAAAGCTCACGAAATTCATGTTATTGAATTTGAATACATTTTTTAAATTTTGTGTTTTTTTTCTTAATTAAATTAAAATTTCCTTTGGTATGATTTTCTAACTTCTTAAATAGTTCGACGTTGTTGGGCAATGTTTTCATTGTATTAATGAGGACTATAGTTTTTTCGATACAGGCAAATGAGAGTTTTTGGGTTTGGGGGGACTGGGATATTAGATTCAGGGTTTGCAATCTGAAATTTTTACTCAGAAATGCTCTTTGCTCTGGAACTCTCTTATTTATTCTACTAATGATGTTAATGGTATACAATGGCAATGGCAATGGTATACAATGGCAATGGAAAACTCTTATCCACCTACATGCTCTGTATATGTGTGTAATTACTGCTGTCACCAGGTGCTTTACTTACACTAAGATGTTCAGGTGCCTGTGTGGTAGCACAGTAAAACACACACACACACACACACACACACACACACACA
This sequence comes from Schistocerca americana, assembly GCF_021461395.2. Classification (NCBI taxonomy): domain Eukaryota; kingdom Metazoa; phylum Arthropoda; class Insecta; order Orthoptera; family Acrididae; genus Schistocerca; species Schistocerca americana. The sequence goes on along the minus strand of NC_060126.1, from coordinate 206,155,739 downwards.
CACACACACACACTCATACACACACACGCACACACACACTCACTCACACACACACACACACACACACACACACACACACACACACACACAGGCCGCAAAACGTATTATTATGGAAAAAGCATCGCAACACCAAAAAGCAAATAATGTAGAATAATGAAATTTGTGTAATGCGCTTGTCTAGGTAACATATTTCAGTGGTTAACATTGCAAGATCACCGGTCCACATTAGCTTGTGATACGCCATTACAAATATGAAATACTTGTACATTAATAATCGATTTAAGTGCCAAAATGTTGAATGCACACTTGGAAACATGCATGCATTGTGTTGTACAGGTGATAGATGCGAGTTTGAGGGGTGGAGTTCTATGCCTGTTGCTCTTGGTCGATCAATACATAGATATTTAATGCTCTTTATGGATAATGCTTGACCTGTCGTCCAGTGATGTCCCTTACATGCTCGATTGTAAAGAGATCTAGTGATCGAGCAGATCAAGGTAAGATGTCGACACACTGTAGCTATATGTTGTGTTACAACAAAGGTATGTGGGCGAGCTTTATCCTATTGGAAAACACCACCTAGAATGCTGTCCAGCACAACAACTCGAATTACCAGACTGATGATCAAATTTGCAGTCAGGGTGCCTGGGATAATTGCAAAAGGGCTCCTGCTGTCATACGAAATCACAGCCCAATCCATAACTCCAGATGTAGGTCCAATGTGTCTAGTGTAGAGTCTCCTTTTCTTTTCTCCCAGTAACTCATCCAAAAATCTTAACACAACCTTTAATAATAAAAAAATAATAATTCTAGCATTACTGAGGATGAGGGACCGGGTACTATGAATGACCCACAAGCTTTATTTTAAGTTTGCATTTATTGCAACACAACCAGTTGAAACACTAACAATTACATGTTGCAATTGATTAGGTAGGTCACAGCTGTACGCACAACAATTTACACAAACAGATTAAGGCTTACAAGTTTAGAAATTTTAAATTTCACGAAAATTGTGGAATATACAGTTGAACTGTAGAATAACTTGGTTGAGATTTGACAAGTATACATTATAGCACTGGAACACTTCTTGACGAGATAAATCCTAGAACACGGAGAACTTAGCAAATTCATCTGTTACAGGAAGTCGGATCAGTTACTTTAATCTGAGAGAGATATTTCAGTGGGCTTACTTGAACACTAAATAAGTCAGGATAAAACTAGCACCGATTAAAAGAGGTATATGCATTAAATCATGGAAACAGCAGAATAAAATCAAAGATATCATAAATATATATAAACAGGCTTCTAACACAACTCTGTTTCACCTTAAGCAATTCAGCATATAAAAGGGGTTACAAATTATTCATAAAACCATCACTTTGAGATCACATTGGCTGTGTAAAACCAACTTAATAAACTCGACCACAATAAGTTACTCTGTAGAGCTATATAAAAGTATCGTAAGATCAAGAATCCTAATGGACCAGCGCTGGCCTAAAGCTACCTTGAGGTACTAAACCCCTCCCTAAGGTGGTGGTGGTGGTGGTTAGTGTTTAACGTCCCGTCGACAACGAGGTCATTAGAGACGGAGCGCAAGCTCGGGTTAGGGAAGGATTGGGAAGGAAATCGGCCGTGCCCTTTCAAAGGAACCATCCCGGCATTTGCCTGAAACGATTTAGGGAAATCACGGAAAACCTAAATCAGGATGGCCGGAGACGGGATTGAACCGTCGTCCTCCCGAATGCCCTCCCTAAGGCTAACGCAGACAAAGAAAGGGTAGGATTGTCCTCCACAAGGTGCTAAAATGAAGCGATTGAAGCGATTGGCTGAAGAACAAACAGGTCACGATAAAAATCGTAACAGCCACCAGGAGACGGGCTACTGAAATGGTATATAGGAAAATACCCACCAATAAATCTTTGCAGATTACAAGCATTCACACTTCTAGAATAAGGATAGAAAATATAAGACCTTGCAGTCACTCAAGAAATGAGAGGACTGGAATGAACCGAATAAAATTAATATTAATTACCCTAAGTAATGAATTAGATATACCCCATATAACGGTTGCGAGTGTTGAGACACTTAACAGACGATTAAGATGACATAACGTGGACTTAACCAGAACCAAGAAAAGAGAACATCGCATGTCAAAACCCCATTTCACGGATGGAACACGTTTTACATAATTTAAAGTATAAAATAATTATTTAGCTAATTAACTAAAACCTCATAGAAAACTGGAAAACAAGTTACACAAATGCAAATCTAAGTCACATTTATCTTGGTTGCTTGACGTGCATCATGAGTGATGTGTGACATCCTGGTTATCGATTTAGACAAACCCAGGACTCAACCACAAGACAACAAGAATTCATTTCTTATACATTAGGCTGAATATTAACACTGAAATGAACCCAACAGCACTCAGTGGAAGGAACGGAAGAGAATACTAAAGTGTCTGATAGGAACAGTCAACAGTAGTCACAACGAATGACTTCGGCAATATGGTCGGTGAGCTATGGTAAAAATTGCTGTTTTGAAGAGCACACCGCAGTGCTTAGTGTGAAGCAGTCGCCTTCTGTTTCTGGCGATGGCGCCACTGTGGCAATCACAGTTTTGGTGTCTCCCTCTGGTGGGAAAGGGGAAAGATTGCCTGATCACATGCATTTAAGGGGCGCTATGAGCTCGCCAGTCGGTCAGTCTGGGTCAGTCTTTCGTCCCCAGCTTGCTAGTCTGTCTCTCGTCCGCATTTGTTAGGCAGTTAGTGTCTGTCTGTCGTTCGGAGTGCTAGTATGTCTGTCGTTCGGATCAACCTTTATAGCCGACAAGATGAGAGCTTATTCACTCCGTCAGTAAGAGAAATCAGCTAGTGGTCGTCTGGTCGGGGCTTAGTTAATGCATCTGAGTCTGTGCGTTAGGCCACCAGTCTGCCCGAGTTTGCTCAGGCAATGGTCATTGGCGGTTGGATCGATCGGTTGGTCGATCGCGCGATGAGACACAAGATGACTTGTCCGTCTTGAGCGTCGGTGCATGTGAGGTCACCATGTGAGTCCAGTGGGCCACGGCCTATAGCGAAGGGTACTGGCTTTGCAGTCGACACGAGAGCAACAGGAGTCAACCTACGACATTGGTCTTGCCGGTTCGAGCTGCGACCCCATGAGACGGGCACGGCATCGGCACGCCTTCCTGCGTCCGTTGAAGTTGCTGGCAGCGGACGGTTTGGGAGAGTGATTTGGGGGTGCTGCGCCAGGTCTTCTCGAGAAATCGCAGTTTATTAGAAGTTAAGTGATTGGTGAAACCTTGTTTGATTTACTCTTGTTAAATTCTACTTGTTTTCTTGGTGAGGTCACCAGCCGTTTTGCTTTGGGGTCGTCCCACCATTCTTCTCCGTTTGCCCACCCACGGGAAGGTGGTTGTTTATAAATTGGGTGGTCCGTTTTTCCCTTGTGGAGTAGAGGAGGGTTAGAGCAACCTGCACTTTGGGTTGTTTGGTAATCTCCCTATCAATCTACCATACGTTAGTAGCTGCCTCTGTCATGTTTGTCGGATTTGGTGTGTTAACGAATTTGCCGGCCGGGGTAGCCAAGCAGTTAAAGGGGCTACCGTCTGGAACCGCGCGACCGCTACAGTAGCAGATTCGAATCCTGCCTCGGGCATGGATGTGTGTGATGTCCTTAGGTTCGTTAGGTTTAAGTAGTTCTACGTCTAGGGGACTGATGAACTTAGAAGTTTAGTCCCATAGCGCTCAGAGCCATTTGAACCATTTTTTAACGAATTTATTGCTTGGAGTGTAATGTCCTAATACCTGAAATCCGTTTTGGTCTTTGGAAACTTTGGTATTATTGCCTATGATCTTGAGAGGCGGTATCTGTGTACTGTAGAGCATCTTAACTATTGTTTGGCCAACCTTGTAGAATTTTATATAAGATTGCATTTCATGGGCTTTTATTTAAATGATCATTTTAACATATACAGTGGCCACCCTTGCACCGTAAGCCTTTCTTAGAAGTTAAAATCAAGTTGCACCTTCGGTGGCAAGGTTAATATTTTAATTGTTAGTGTTTTGTACCATTTCTATCCCTCCTATGGGGGGTGCATAGTTTGTGTGCTTGTGTAAATTGTTACAACTCTTTGTTTAAAATTAGCTGGTGTGTTGCATATTTGCACCAGTGTAGTCTTCCAGAGGCTGTTGTGAGTGGTCATAACTACGGCCATACCAAAAGGGAGTGGCAAGGTTCTCTGCCCGAGAGCTCATACAGTCAAAACTTGTTTCTTTCTGCCTCTGAATAAATTGTAACTTTGATATTTAGAGGGTGCTTTCTGATTATAATTTCAAATATGTTTCTTTTAAAAAAATGCTTTTAGGCAATATTAAAGTGAATAAAATTCTGATTTGTTAAAAGGAATTTGGTTATGATTTCATCAGTTACTCCCTGCCAACTACTCCCGTGCTTACATAGTGTGATTAAATACGTTAATGTTCTTGACAAATCGTTAGTAAATAAAATAAATTCTTAACAATATTCTTTGAAAATAAATCACGGTTCAGTCGGGTTACTGAATCACCGTTTCAGTGGAATGTGAATATCAACCAGCGCCAAACAAAGGTGTGTGGTAGATCTTACTTTGATTGATGTACACTCCAACGAATAGCTACCGGTACTGAGACACAGTCTTGCTTCCAAACCAGCAACATGGAGGAAACAGAACTGTCAGAATTTACATAACGTCTTGAATCAGACACCACTATTACGTCCCGAAGCCAGTAACCTTACGAAGGCCACGTCCACACTACCATGGAGCGTCGACAACAGTCGCACTGCATGCGACCACTCCCCACTCCCGGCCTTCCAGTCACCCCCTGCTGCGTGTGCAACGAGGAAACGCTCTGCACAGAGCACATAGAGCCTCCTTGGAATCGCTAGTAAACAACTGATGGCGTGTGGGGGAACTGAAATCAACGCTGCAAACGGCGTTAAGAGGAAGAGGAAACGAACTGTGAGGACACACAGTTCAGCCTCCCCCTCCAAAGCAAAACTCGCAGGAAGAAAGATTGCTAATCATCATGAAGCTTAGTCTGACTAACGTGAAACTTCGTAATCCTGCCAGTGTCTGGATGTTTAACTAATAAATTAACTGGTCCCAACACTTCCTGTATGAGATAAGATCCAAGAGAATTTTGAGCCAATTTACCACTACCCTCACCACCAAATTGCTTCCCGGGATTTCTGGAGAAAAACATGGTCGCCACCATTCCACTGGAACTGGCGCCTGCCCTGATTATAGCGAAGCGCCTCTCATTGGTGAGCTCACCGAATACTGGCCCTAGCTCTATCTCAGTTGCTTTTCATAAACTGAGCATCTATTAATTCTGGTAACAAATCGTTGATGTCCCATAAATTATTCAGGGGACAATTCAACTGATAAGCCAGCACTGAGCACACCAGCTTAACTCCAGATGCCTCATGACGAGCGGAATTAAAGGCGAAACTCAACCAGGTGAGAGATTGGTCCCAATTGGATGGCGAATACGTATGATAAATTATTAAAGCGGCCTTCAAATTGCGGTTAACGCGCACTGCAAAGGATGGTTGTTGATGATATGGAGTGGTGGTAACATGACGGAAACCATTACTGAAACAGAATTGCTTAAACTGACGAGATGTGAATGCTGGCGCATTATCACTAAGGTTTTGGGGAGGTCCAAAGACACGGAAAATCCTGGTAAGATGTTGTATTGTCAGACTAGCAGTGACCCTGCGCCTAGAAACAAGCCAAACAAACTGAATAAATCAGTCAACGACCACCAACATACATTTTCAGTCAGTGAATAACTTATCTATGGGATTTTGCTCCCCCTCAGACTGTAAAAATCTCATGCACATGCTGCCACTAGGTTAATCCATCTTACATAAACAGCAACTATTGACAATCCTCTTCACATCATGTCTCATGGATGGCCAAGTCAATTGTTGTCTAATCATAGCTAGGGTTCTGGCAACACCCAAATGACCTCCAAAAAAGGAGTTCTGAAAATAACGAAAACCAGGGCTAATCAACTGTTGGAACTGTTGGGGCAGACAGATTTTAGGCTGTCTATCTGTGCCAGCTTGCTTACATAGTACACCTCTAATTATAGCGTAACTCGGAATGTGTCTGCCTGAAAGCAGATCTTCCTGAATGGCACCCTACCTCGGGTCCTCTTGCTGTTTGCCACCAATGTCCACAAACAATTCAGGAATCTCACCAAGTACCCCTGCTACAATTATGTGATCCATGCCTTGGGAATCTTGTTCTTCCTCAGCGAACATACGACTTAAGGCATCGGCAACAAGGTGTAGCGGCACCACAGTTTAAGATAGTAAAGTTAGATTTGGTGCAACATTCCTGAGCGCACAAGTTACAGCCAGGCACAGGCCTGGTGACAGTAAGTTGCGCTTACCAGCGGCTTCGAAGCAGAATGGATGACACAGGGCTGTATAACCACTGAAGTCGGTAAAAACAGTGGTTGGCATGTCGCAAGTTACAGGCAGAAGGGGCCCACTGGTGCAACCCAGGTGTTGTGTGTATGTGACTTGGAGCAGCACATTAGCAAAACAGTGGTGCACAGCCGAGTATAAACAGGTGCCATTTTGTATGAGATTCATTCAAGTGTGGCAGCTCTCATGGATGGCGGGGCGAATCACACCGCTGGGCTACGTGCAGCAACAGATGGGGCGCCAGTGTCCCAGTCTACAGTGGGTCATTGGTTCTATCCTCTGAGGCTGATGCGTGGTCTGCAGCCAGCCAGCAGTGGGTCACTTTTCGGCTCACTATCGCGGGCAGTCGTATCAGCTCCCGAGACATGCTGGAGACATCCTGAGCGAGGGCTGCAGATTCGGACACCAGATAACGGGAGCTTGTTCGTCGCCGCGATCTCAGCTGCGCCAGCGAGGAAGAAGCAGTAGCAGGAACAGCCTGCGGCTCCCGGCGGAGCAGCGTGGAGAGATCGAGGATGGTGGCCACTGAGTCAGCTGCAATCGCAGCCATCCTGGGGCGTAATCGGAACTTTGCAGCTGGCTTATAAAGGCAGTTCGACACAGCATTGCATTACACTGGCATCTGGGGCACTTCCTCAGCATTGCAGGTCCCTGAGACGCAAACCAAAAGGAACGAGGGCACTGTAGCTAAAAAAACAATAAATCATTTGGAAAGTTCTCGCCGAGTTTTAATACGGCACCTCCTGGGACCCATCCACTACACTTGGTGTCTTCCCGCTACATTTGGTCATCCGGATACATTCGCTGGAAGAAGTCGCCATTACAAAGGTTATATAGCACCACGAATGTATCTGACCTTAAACCGAAAGTCATAAACTGGAACCGCCCAACGAGCAATTCTCCCAGTTTTTCGAGGACGAGTCAACATCCAACTTACTGCATCAGTTTCCAATGAAAATCTGCGATGCCCGCATCTCGTGGTCGTGCGGTAGCGTTCTCGCTTCCCACGCCCGGGTTCCCGGGTTCGATTCCCGGCGGGGTCAGGGATTTTCTCTGCCTCGTGATGGCTGGGTGTTGTGTGCTGTCCTTAGGATAGTTAGGTTTAAGTAGTTCTAAGTTCTAGGGGACTTATGACCACAGTAGTTGAGTCCCATAGTGCTCAGAGCCAAAATCTGCGATGCTCACGGTAAAACCTAAACTTCTTAAGGGGAAGAGCGTGGCCAATGCCTCTAATTCATAAACAGAATAATTGGATTCAGCACCTGACAAACATCTTGAAGCATAAGCGACAGGACGTCTATCGCCATCGACTTCTTGCGTAAGAACAGCCACAAGACTGCCTCACATGGCGTCCGTTTGAAGAATACAGGTGTTACTGAAGTCAGGTACTACTAAAACGGGAGGATTAGTGACGGTAGTTTTAAGTTCCTCAGAAGCCGCTTGCTGGCTCTCTCCCCACTGAAACTCGCTGTTCTTACTACGAAAACTATTCAGAGGAGCGGCTAACTGAGTGAAATTGGGAACAAACGTACGAAAATAGTTGGCCATGCCTATAAATCTGGCAATCTCCTTCTTATTACGAGGAGAACAGAACCGCTTTAAACTGACAATACGTTCTTGATCAACACTGGTCCCAAAAAAGGAAATTTCACCGTGACACATCTTAATTTTGCCAGGTTTAAAAATTAACCCAGCCTCTCCCAAACGATCCAAAACCGACCCCAAATGCTGAAGATGTTCATCAAAATTGGCACCATAGACCACAACATCATGTAAATAATTTTAGACACAGTTAAACTTAAGATCACCCAAAATATGATCCAATGGGCGTGAAAGAACCGATGCCCTGGTAGCAAGCCCAAAAGGAACACGATTGCATTCAAATACATTCCAATCGGTTACAAAAACAGTAGTGGGTTCAAAAATGGCTCTAAGCACTATGGGACTTGACATCTGAGGTCGTATGTCCCCTAGAATTGAACTACGTAAACCTAACTAACCTCAGGACATCACACACATCCAATACCCGAGGCAGGATTCGAATCTGCGACCATAGCAGTCACGCGGTTCCGGGCTGAAGCTCCTAGAACCCCTCGGCCACAACGGCCGGCGCGGCAGTGGGCTTAGAATCCTCAGTAAGCGGTATTTGATAATAAGCCTGATTTAAATCGAACACAGAAAACCAACGTGTTCCAACAAACCACGTAAAGCAGTTATTAAGATCAGGAATGGGGACCGACTCTAATATAACCTTCTGATTGAGCTGACGATAATGGACGACCGGACGATAGTCCATACCATGTTCCTTAGACACCAAAAATGTCGGTGACCCACAAGGAGATGTAGATGGCCTGAAGACGCCGTTGGTTAACATATCGTCGATCTTTCGGTGTAACACCCGGATCCTTGGGGGCGACAGACAGTAAGGAGCCTGACGTACAGGAATCTCATCAACGAGACGGATTTTGTAATGAATACGATCGGTGACCCCCAACCGATTAGTAAGAACCTGAGGGTAAAGTTGTAATAACTGAAGTAAACGGGATCCCTCAAGTCGTGACAGATGACCAACATCGAACTGGTTCAAATGGTTCAGATGGCTCTGAGCACTATGCGACTTAACTTCTGAGGTCATCAGTCGCGTAGAACTTAGAACTAATTAAACCTAACTAACCTAAAGACATCACACACATCCATGTCCGAGGCAGGATTCGAGCCTGCGACCATAGCGGTCGCTCGGCTCCAGACTGTAGCACCTAGAAGCGCACGGCCACTCCGGCCGGCCCATCGAACTGGGAAACCACGTTATTAACGGTTTTTAACCGAAAAGACCCATGAAAAGAACAAAAGGCAAATTTCTCTCTCGGACCAAAGCTGAAACTAAAGGTACCACCAGCAAAATTAAGAATCAACCCAACCTTGCGAATGAAATCTCATCCCAACAGCAGACTGACGGACAAATTCTTAACGACCAACAGATGAACCGGCCAGGAAAAGCCGCTTATCGCAATGTTTCTTCTTATCTCCCCTACCAGAACAACCTCTGGCCATTTACCGCACATCCCTGCATGGGGGAAGACAAAGAAGGGAATTTGCATAAGGCACGAAACTCCAAGTATCACGCATAATCGAATATAGAAACTGCACTACCCGAATCTAGCAGGGCGCAAACAGGTTCATGATTGATCAGGGAGCAGATGCGTGGAAGCCAAGCCCCTGACACTAATTTAATATGGGCGCATCCTTTAGGAGGACGAAATTGAAAACCCCACCCGCTCTTCTATTCTGGCGTCACTTGCTAGCAAGAGCCGTTCACTGCAGTTGCCAATCGCGAACTAAATGATCCCCAGCCCCACACCTAAAACATCCATGCTGTATCTCTGGCGAGAGAAGCGGTCCCTTAAGTTATTTGAAAAGCGACATTTGACCTGGTGCGTCGGATGTTTACTGACGACGTTCATCAGCGAACTAAACGATTCAATAGAATCAATTAGATTCGCCAAATCGGTGTACGAAAGCGGATCCCGAACAAACTGGATCCGCGACCGGTCCTCGGGTCTCATACCCTGCACCATAACTAGAACAGCATCGCATTCACTTACAGACATATTAAGCGTTCGAACGGCCATTCAAACCCTCTCAACATACCGGGTCAAGCTCTCATTGAACCCCTCGACCTTCCAAAAATATTGGGCCTCCAAGTGCCGCCGAACCCTAGGTGAAAGTTTACGCCTGGTAACGGCATCTCTCAACTCACCCAATGTAGTTTGCCCTCGTAAGATTTCCGAAAAAAATTTCAATAAGAACACCGTTAGATAACGGATACAAAAGAGGTAAAATAATTATCTGGGGAACCTGTAAGGCATCAGCGTGCACCTCAAGATTAACGGGTAACCATAACGCCTTCTGAACTTGATCTAAATCGACAATCATTAACTGGGAAATTCCCTGCAGAAGGTACATAATGGAGTTAGGCAATTTGACAAACATTTCCGACACTTCCCCCTTAAACCCTTGGCCCTGCAAACCTTGACAGTTATGGGCTAAGGAACTCAAACTTTCTTCATCATCATCACGCCCCAACACACTGGCCTTAACCTGCAAGCCGCTTAAATTCTGGACCAGTTGGCTAACCAAGTCCTGCTGTTCTTTATTTAACGACAAAAATTCCAAACTGCGAATGCGCGAGTATCATTGAATGCGCGAGTATCAATGTAATCTCCCCCTCGGTTTCGAGGTGACACGTGTACCGTGGAGAAATGCAATATTCTGGGTCAACTCCTCAACGGCACTACCAATCAAATGTAAAGCATCATCCAACAAGTTCCCCCGAAATGACGACAGGACTAGTCGAGGCTCCACGCAATCCAGCGACCAATCCGGCCAGCCCTCCCCCCCTCACCCCTTTGCGCGTGCTGCTGCCAAACACTCAACTCATAAACCAATTGTTCCTCCTTTAAAAGGACGAGACCGGGACAGTCCCGCTGCCCCATCACGACGCAAGTCAAGTGGAATACAATACAAAACAAAATTCAAAATCAGTAAATACTTATCCGAGATCGCTATACAGCAAATGTAAATAGCGAAGCAATATACTAACTACCCTCCCACTGGTAATAGAGGACAATAACCACGCTTTGCTACCATCTAGTACGCTGACAAGTTGGGTGCAGGTCCTCAACTGGCATCCGTCTACCGAACACACGGCCATCACTGGCACCATGATGGAACCAGCATTCATCCGAAAACACAACAGATATTCACCTGCCCTCCTACAAGCCCTCACTTGACACAATTAAAATCGCAAGTGGCGACGGTTTGAGTTCAGTGGGATGCATGCTACAAGGAGTCTGGCTCGGAGCTCTCATTCACGTAATCGGTTTGTAATAGTTCAATGTGTCATAGTTGTGCCAACTGTTGCTCAAACTGCTGCTGCAGATACAGTACAATGCGCTACCCCCATACGCTGAAGACGATGGTCTTACCTCTCCTAAGGGCCACTTGCTTGTCGCGAGCCTGGTCTTCTTGCGACTGTACACTCTCGATGATAACCACTGCCAGCAGTCATGTACCGTCATACTCAAAAGTATCCGAACGACCTGAATTGCATTTCGCCTGATTCGCATGTAACCCACATAATGCAGCTGTCTAGCAGGCCCCCTAATCGCTCCTTGGTACAGTCGTTTGACTGTTGAAAATGGTTCCAACAAGTCACCACTAGAAAACTCTGCTCTGTATCGCAATAACTCAAGATGTAAAGTAATACCACGATACTACAAATATCAGCGAACACCTTATAACAGATAAGACTGTCCTTAAGGCTTGTAAGCGCACATTTATTGCAATAAATGACATACCTGAAATGTTACCACTCTCGTTATTACGTCAGATGGATAATAAACTTAGTAAGTTCGTCGTATTCATGATTTCCTCTTCAAAGTAACATACCATACTTGTTATTTAACACAAAATGACATTAAAAATTTACGTTATTTACTAGCAGCGAGTTGAGAATATGTATGAACTTCAAATGACACGACGAACAGTCTCGTTCTGCATATGGATTCAAACCCAGGCCACGCAGACTAAGATTTCGTGACTGACGGAAACTAACAATTATTTCTGACTAGGCATACGGAGAGTGATATACCTCGATTTTAGACAGTATCACAAATATCAACTTTAAATTACATAACGTAAACACATTTAACGGATGCAAATTCCTACTCAGTATCTACTGTTCCTGTTAACAAACTACGAGAGATGTTAAATATTGATTCCTCACAAGCAACTTACTTGAAATGCCGCGAGGTAAAGCTTTGTGTTGAACAGTGATCCGAACCCAGAACCTAATCGGATTGTTATCGAAGCACAATCAACTGTGATATATCGGATTTTCTCGGCGGTAGCTAGATGTTTTAACTGAATGGACGAGACGAAGTATTACTTTTTTCCTTCGCAGGACTCCAACCCGGCACCTATCGCTGTTATATTCTAGAACAAACGAACGTTAAATATGGGTTTGTTACACCAGCAACGACATGTGAGCATTTTTGAACGGGAAATAATATGGGGAAGAGTTCAGTTCTGACTGGGAATCGAACCCCATGCACGCGTAATATGTGGAGATGCTGAGGAATCTGCAGTTTTGAAGAAACAACAAATTGTAGTCGAGCTGTATTGTCACGAAGGGATCAAATTCCGCGTTAAGGGCGGTCTGAGTTGCATTCCCAGTTAAAGAACCAATTTTTTTAATACAAAAGCTCAAATAAAAGATGGAATAATTGTCCTGTGCCCCTACACAGCGTTTGTTTCGTCACTAGAAATCAATAACTAGCATAAGAAAGGTTACTGGTGATAAGAGTTTCTATATGTCGCCACTCCTGACTTTATTGTGGATCAACCTAACGTGCTAGTGCGAAGTGACCATAGCTGGTGTCTGAAAGATGCGGCTATTACGGCCTGGAATACGAAATGCGTCTCATTCGCATTTCTGTAACTAGATTTAGCTACTGGAGCGTAGTACCTTTAATACTCAGAACCGACTGCAAACTGAGCATCATAAATCAGTGACTCTCATAGATGTTTTTATATTTCTTTCATAACTGTACTGAAAACTAAGAAACTCACTCACAGACGTTTTCGTGCCCCGCCGATAGGCGAGCACACCAAACAAATATAAAAAAGAATGTGTGTGTGTGTGTGTGTGTGTGTGTGTGTGTGTGTGTGTGTGTGTGCGACATATATATAAAAGAATGAGTGAGAGGGTAAAAAATTGTTGTAAAGGAATTGAATACTGTCATGTTAAGAAATCTTTCATTAAAATGACACGTTCCACATCATTACGAAATGTCGTATTCATGATGTATGGAACAAATATTAATCGAATCTAATCATATTATATTGCTGACTAGCTGTGAAGAGTCATGAATTCCCGATATTTTCACCAATATCAGTAACCAAATCTAAACTTGAAAATAAAAGACGACAGTTTTTGTAATAAACCGGGGCTCCTATCAAGACCCTGTCATCCCTCTTACCCAACCACGAAAGTTGTCTGATATACCTCCATTCAGAAGTAACAAAGTGTATATGCATTTAAAGATGAAGCGCATGATGTGAAGTTCTGTGGCGGAGATACGAACCCAACACATAATCGGAATGTTAACTAAGTAAAGTCAAATATTACGTATCGGTTTCTCTCACCAGCCGCTAGGTGTTTGAATCTAAAATAAGGATACAAATTTTGGTGCCTGAGCGACAATCGAACCGCACTCCTACCGTTCTTTTATTTCGTCCACGAATATAGCTTAAGTATGAATTGTTTACTCACCAACAGTAAGATGTGTGCGTGATTGACCAGAAATTGTTGGCAACACATGAACAGACATTAGAAACGCATGTTAATTTTCACTAGCAGGCCGGTGTGCACGTGATAGGGCTTGAAATTAAATTATGAATATTTTTGTCCTGGATCAGGATTCGAACCCACATACTTACCTTTGGAGGAGGCCTAGAGAAGATTGCAGTCTTGGAAAAAGGAACGAAATGGTTGAACTATATTGTTCTCAGAGATTCAGATCCTCGAAAGAGGAGATACAAATTCGAATCACAGTCCAGCACCAAGACCCCCGTTCCTTTAAATGGCTATTGGTTCATCAAATAAAATAAAATTTTCTAGTGTAAGTAAGTTTACTGGCGACAGTATTTCTGTTTACCATGACCTCCACCTATGTTATTTCCCAACGCAAACCGGCTCTGCCCAGTTGTAAATGATGTTTAATGCGGATTCTGGATTATAACGTTGAGGTTACCAGAGGTAAAGTAAATCAGTTTATGCCTCTTAAAAGAAAAGGCCTGAACCCACGCATTGCACTTGTGATAGTTCGCTCCACCACATCATTGTGGCCACATTTCCCAGCCCCAGGAGTGTGCTGTAACGGATGATGTGATTAGCTTACAAAATTAGTCACGGTGGAAAAACTGCGAGTCTATCAAATGGTTAAGTAGAAGCAAGCTTCTGACACGGAGATAATGCTATTCTCACGTCAGTAGGATGTAAAGACTCTTATAGGCATCATAGCCTCGATGTGAAGCCATTTTGAGCCGGCCGGAGTGGCCGAGCGGTTAAAGGCGCTACAGTCTGGAACCGCACGACCGCTACGGTCGCAGGTTCGAATCCTGCCTCGGGCATGGATGTGTGTGATGTCCTTAGGTTAGTTAGGTTTAAGTAGTTCTAAGTTCTAGGGGACTTATGACCACAGCAGTTGAGTCCCATAGTGCTCAGAGCCATTTGAACCATTTTGAAGCCATTTTGAAATTTTCACTAATTCAGGAAATTTCTTAGTTCAAGAAAATCCACTGTGAAGTGTGAATTTACCGGATAGTTCGATTATTACCGTCACTATTACTATCATTTTCTTCATACCGCTGCTGGAACACATGTGCTTGAAGATCGTTTAAGGCCTTTTGTTCATTATAGAAGTAGTTGCCCAAGAACAGGTTCTTTCCCTGTCTACGCAATCCTTTTCATGCTAATATCAAACATCAGCAATCACTCACAGATTACATTAAAATTAAAGTAATTAATGAGACGTTACTTGACAACAAAAACGCGCTGCCTTTCTTCATTTATTTATGCCTAGAAATGGCTGTCAGTTATTCCATATGATTTGGTCGACGTGACCTGTTTCAAGTTTGGTATGACAGAGAATGTTTTAGAAAATCAATTGTTCTCCTTTGCAATAAACAGAAAAATTTCATTCTAATCTATCCAAGTTCATAATTTTCGCAATATTAGTTCAAATTTAATATTCGCTTCTATAATGTAGGAAAGTACTTCACAGTTACAAAACCCGCATCCTACTCGTTGTCCTTATACTTAGTCGCTGATCATAAATGCAAGCTCAGAGTGACACCAGTTTAAGCAACCTAATGTAGCGAAGTGCTCTTTTTCACCGGAAACTATGCAATTCACTCATTGGGCTCCATAACTACACTGTAACAGTAATTTCTGTGTGTATGCAATGCATACGGATTGTAGAATTTAGTGGTGCTCTCTCTTCCACTTCTGTATACAATCTTTCTGACCTAAACGGGTCCTTTATTATTACAGTTCCTGGGTGATGCAACATTATACTGACAACAGTCATGTGCTTATACTGACAACCCCACTGTTCGTTTTATCTTATTTTGGAATCATTTAAATAAAACAACATGACCTTCCAGTTGGAGGCATTTAGTACCCCTTTTCCTTCTGTGAAATTTGTCAGTAAGCTTTTTGCCTTCCAACAAGCGAAATGCGGCAGAGTACAGCCAGTAAACGATTCACAAACCACGATTTAATGCCGTTAAGACGATTTCTTTAAACTGGTGTATTTTGCCCAACAGGTGTCACAAGCAGTGTTTCTGTAGCTGTGGGAGTCATTGGTTGAAAAAGAGTTTAACACCTGTGGGTACAGCAGTGCTAAATATTCAAAATGATTATAAAAAAAAATGTTTCACATGGCTCTGAGCACCATGGGACTTAACTTCTAAGTCATCAGTCGCCTAGAGCTTAGAACTACTTAAACGAAACGAACCGAAGGACATCACACACATCCATGCCCAAGGCAGGATTCGAACCTGCGACGGGTGCTGTGCCGAACTGTAGTCCCTACAACTGCTCAGCCACCCCGGCCGGCAAAAATGATTATCAACCTAAGTCCGAGTTCATCCACAAACTGAGGCGTATTTATAATATTCAAGCTAGACTGCGCATCCTTGTCTTCCTTGAGTGGGCGTTGAAAGGTGTTGACACACACGTATACAATACAGTGAATGAATACTTCGAACGCTATAGTTAACTTTGCTCTCATAGACTATTTTTATTTAAATTGTTCTGGTTCTTATGCGTGCAATATGCGTTGTAGATACTGTATTAGAGAAAAAAAACTGACCGCCGAGTCGTTCACGTAAGGTGGAAAATACAGTCGTGCTCCCCTCTGAATTTTATGTTCGGCAATATGCTCGATCTGGCAACATTGTATACTGCTACACTTCCCAGAGGAAGTCTTCACTGCAGTCTGAGTACATCACTCTTGTCTACGACTGTAGTCTTTAGGTAAAACGCGAGAGCAGCTAATATAACGTCTGGTAACCAATAGCACAAGTCGACAAAATTTTTATCGCCCCTTTCCTCTCGGTGCTGAAGCTATGAATATAATTCAAGCGAATCTACAATATATTTCACTTTCTGTCACATTGGTGTTAACAGTTTGGTTCAACAATATTTTAGCGAGATATTTCTTGGCCGACCATCTGCCTGTGAACACCGCGTCGGTCTGAGGTCTTTGGGACCCATTTGCTGCCTACCGGTGGGGGCTGAGTCACTGTGCTACCTTGCCTTCTGCCGACAGTGTCTGCTCCACTCCTCACTCTCGAAGGTTTTAATGTTGTTGAGTGGTGACCCAGAAAGGCTGTCTATGATTTGTGTTTCACACTCGATAGCAGTGGAGGCACAAAACCAATTTTGTTTGATGAGTATTTTATTACACGGGTATGCAATACATCAATGTGGCATGGAATTAATTTCATTGTTTCTGATCCAGTGCACTATAATTAAAGGGTCACATCCTGTTCTTTTTTCTTTCACAGGAGATTCTTCAAATAATTTATTTTGGTCATGGACTCATATGTGTTAGTCAAGGCACAGAGAGTAAATGCAATGGAATGTGTTTGGTTTCTTTCTTTGATTCCATATGGCAAATTGATGTGAAACATTGTGTCAATACCTGTCAGAATCTGCTCTATAGCTACTAAGGCAAATTGCTTGTTTTGAGGTCCATACATTAATTAATGGAGAATTGAACACTGTTCAAAAGTGATATTTAAAATATTCAGTTGGATTTAAAGCGACAAAATTGCCCATATTTGAAGCTACCCAGAGACAAAGTAAGTTGCTAGAGCCGCTGTTAGCAAATGTCAGCAGAGAGGTCCTAATTGCTACTGTGGAAATGTAGCATAGAGACCTGTAGTAACCAAGAGGTTCATTTCCTTCATACTTATCACCCTGGCATGTGAGTCTTAAGTGAAGAACAATATTGAATTTCGCATCGTTGACGGTCGACTCGAATTTCTTCAGAGACGCTTGTATTGTGAAGCAGCATAGCAGTCAGAAAGCGGAGATCTATGACCATTAACACAACTTACTGTGTCGAGTTACCAAGAGGATTTTGTGTGTAAAGGTTTTCTCCCGATTTTGTTATAGAATTTTTTCTGGAAATTCGTAGCTCCATAAAATAAATCCGAAAAAAAGCTCACACACGCTGGCCCCTACCACCATTAGAACTGACGACTCCTGGAACCGTTGCGACACGAGACACGGGTAGTACCACGGGGCTATGGACACACTGCTGCCAGCACGCCACTCTCATCATGGTGTTGGTTGCTCAGCCTCATAATGCATCGTGAAAGATAATAAAAGTTGTCACTTATGTGAAGAACAGCATTTCTGTAGCCAAAAAATTGAATTTTCTGTCTCAGTGTCTTAGATTACAAGAGGATTATATAGCATGAGTCATTCAAATGAAAAGAGAATATCAAGTAAATTTAGCAAGTCAATTCAGTACAATACGCGGAAGTGATTGCACTGTCACAGTGTTGCCAAATGTTTGTGACGATGTTGCCAATTCTCAGCTGTGCTAGGAACAGCTCTGTAGCGTTATGGGAGGAGAATCCTTTGTTCGTGTCATAGGAGGATACGGAGAGGAGGCGCGGTATTTGGTTAATATGCAGCGTTTCCTCCTACCACTTGTGTCAAATATTCAGGTGTGTAATCTTCCTTCATGATTACAGTTCCCCAGAAAATATATACGAATAAAACACTTACCTTGTTACTTTGCGACAAAAGATTATTTCAGTAGAATGAAAAGTCTTTGGAAATCAACTTTTCCCACCTGTCACGAAAAGTAAGATAAACACTTTGCACCTCGAAATCGATTGCATCTATGTGCAGTCTTGTAATCATACAAGTAGAATTTCATGAATTGCACGAGAATGTAGAAATATATTGGTGCGAATGGAAGCTGTAAGAAACACAGTTAACTAATTATTCTGTGCCACATAATAATCAATTCATTTGAAAATTCAGAAGAGAAGAAACTAAAAATTACGCCCATTAAGACAGAAACTAATGTGCAGATGGCACTGTGCACATCTGCGCTTTTTCATCTTCAGATCTATACAAATAATGTATATTAACCAGCGTATTCTTTGCTTTGGTAATGTTTCCCTCTTGTTTAGTCTTGTAAGGATGAACTGGATCCACACCCATGAGTCTGATTGTTCCTTTGTATCCTTCCATCTACTATCTTTGTTTGTTACTGTTCGGTGTTCAAAAAGCAAAATATTATCCCTGCTCCCACGAGGTATCAAAACGAGGTCGCAAGAAGGCTAACGAATTACAATCAAAATGCAGTGAGAAGCCAATATGTCTGTCGTCATGGTGTTAAGTCGACAGAAATAGTTGGGTGTTATTGCCTGCATCACCGGCATTCTGTTGTCGTCTTCTCTTACTGAGATTTTCATATTACCCTGAACACAAGACGCAGAGATAAATGTGTATATTCTCCGAGACGAAACATCCCACATTCCATTCATCCTGATCCATTCGTTTCGTGCATCGGCAGCAATGAGTGATAGGAAAGTTGCTGTGAGGTGACGAATAACAATAACAAAGGTAGTAGTAACAAATCAGTAATCAAGGATGTTTACTGCATTACAGACAATTTTTAACGATTAACAAAATAACCAAGAAAGGCTGAGTGTTTAATTGGCGTACTGCATACCTGTTCTTACCACTTTGTTACTGAATTCTGTTCTGGTTGTTTGCAGAGAGAAAAGAAAGAACCCTGTAGCCATACACATCGCTAGTACAACGAGATATTACCTATCAACTATCCTTGCTTTACATCACGAGACGAACTTGGTGTCACTGAGCTGATATTTGAAATACATTTCTGTTTTCTCTCTCTCTCCTTTTTTCTTTTTCTTTTTTTCTTTTTTTTTTTTTTTTTGAGGAAAGCATCGATAAGCGCGAATAATAAGCAAGTAGGCATATAGCCTGTTTACAGTAATTTTCATCGGGATACTTAATGCAAAAACAAAACTTTTAAGTGTGTTATTGCGTAATTCCAGTTATTGACAGTCTATTCGTGAGCTTGCTCGCATTCAGTTGGGTGAAACCTATCACAGAATCAAACAAAACACAAATATTTCTTGCACCATGCGCAACACACAAACGAAATCTCGCTGCACTGACGTGTTGTCCGATACATTGCACGGAAAACATATCTGATTCATGTTGCTAAATACAGCTCTATCAGATATCAGTTTTGATGCGTACCAAGTGTATAAAAGTATATCTTGAAATACGCAGAACGGCACATAGAGATATTCGACTGAAACATAGCCATGACCGAGATTGTAACTGGGGTCGACAGCATCGAAGTCTACCACCATGACAACTCGAACGCTGACAGTGCTCGGCCGGTTACTTACGTTTACTGGTATCAAAGCTACAGCTTGAAAACATAAAAATATTAATAACCCGAAGATCATTAACTCTGGAACCCTCAGAAAGTAAAACAGTCATCAGTCGGAAGAGTGGTTTGAACACCACAGTGTTTTAATAGGCACGGTCTTGTTGGAGGTGGTATGCCGTTGCTATCCTCCGACCTATGAGCTGACTTACCTACCCAGTTAACAGGGGAGCCTACAGGTTAACGTGGCTTTCGGACCACAGCGCAACTCGGCATTTTTCACAACAACAAACACTGCCCGAGGGGAAATAAGTGTCAAAGGGCACACAAAAATTGTGTGCCTGGCGAGGGATCGAACCTGAGACCTTCGTAACCATAGTCTTGCTCTGTATAACTTTGCCACAATGCAGCTCCTCCTCTGGTTTCTGGTTGGCATTAAAATTGAACATCTCTCGTCTGTGCCCGCGTTGGCACATTCATGTCCCTCAGGAGATCACACTTACGGGATTACTCTCGTGAACGTGTGTGTAAACGCCTTCCGATGCCCACTCAACGAAGACATGGATGCACAGTCTAGCCTCAATATTGTAAATACTCCTCAGTTTGTGAATGAACTCAGACTTAGATTGATAATCGTTTGAATATTTAGCAGTATTGTACCCATTTGTGTTAAACTCGTTTTCAAACAATGATTTCCACAGCCATAGGAACACTACTTATGATACCTCTTAGACAAAATCCTTACGCAGTGCTATCAGACGAAAAGATCAACCTGACACAAACTGTGGGAAATTTGTTTTACAACCTTGGTACCGGGATAAATAGCTTTTCCTATTTGAGATATTTGTGAACGTTGCTGCATAAGAAGATTTAAGAAGAAACTAAATTCCTTCAGCTACGCCAATGTTTAAAGAAATCGTCTTTACAGAACTAAATCATGGTTTGTGAATCGTTTACCGGCTGTACTCTGCCGCTTTTCGCTGGTTGGATGGCAAAAAGCTCACTGACAAATTTCACAGAAGGAAAAGGGGGACTAAATCCTCCAACTGGAAGGTCATGTTGTTTTATTTAAATGATTCCGAAATAAGATAAAACGAACAGTGAGGTTGTCAGTATAAGCACATGACTGTTGTCAGTATGATGTTGCATCACCCAGGAACTGTAGTGATAAAGGGCCCGTTTAGGTCAGGCAGATTGTATACAGAAGTGGAAGAGGGAGCACCACTAAATTCTACAATCCGTATGCATTACATACACACAGAAATTACTGTTACAGTGTAGTTATGGAGCCCAATGAGTGAATTGCATAGTTTCCGGTGAGAAAGAGCACTGGCAAACTGTCTTCGCTACATTAGGTTGCTTAAACTGGTATCACTCTGAGCTTGAATTTATGGTCAGCGACTAAGTGTAAGGACAATGAGTCGGATGCGGGTTTTGCAACTGTGAAATACTTTCCTACATTTTAGAAGCGAACATTAAATTTGAACTAATATTGCGAAAATTATGAACTTGGATAGCTTAGAATGAAAATCTTTCTGTTTATTGCAAAGGAGAACAATTGATATTCTAAAACATTATCTGTCATACACAACTTGAAACAGAGAGGAGGAGGAGGAGGAGATTAGTGTTTAACGTTCCGTCGACAACTAGGTCATTAGAGACGGAGCGCAAGCTCGGGTGACGGAAGGATGGGGAAGGAAATCGGCCGTGCCCTTCCAAAGGAACCATCCCGGCATTTGCCTGAAGCGATTTAGGGAAATCACGGAAAACCTAAATCAGGATGGCCAGAGACGGGATTGAACCGTCGTCCTCCCGAATGCGAGTCCAGTGTGCTAACCACTGCGCCACCTCGCTCGGTCCAAACTTGAAACAGGTCACATCGACCAAATCATATGAAATAACTGGCAGCGACGTATCTTGGAAGGCAGTAACATCCCTTGGATTTTGGTATGGCAGTATTCGACAGCCATTTCTAGGCGTAAGTAAATGAAGAAAGGCAGCGCGTTTTTGTTATCAAGTAACATCTTCATTAATTACTTTAATTTTAATGTAATCTATGAGTGATTGCTGATGTTTGATATTAGCATGAAAAGGATTGCGTAGACAGGGAAAGAACCTGTTCTTGGGCAACTACTTCTATAGTGACCAAAAGGCCTTAAATGATCTTCAAGCACATGTGTTCCAGTAGCGGTATGAAGAAAATGATAGTAATAATGAAGGTAAAAATGGAATTATCCGGTAAATTCACACTTCACAGTGGATTTTCTTGAACTAAGAAATTTCCTGAATTAGTGAAAATTTCAAAATGGCTTCACATCGAGGCTATGATGCCTAGAAGAGTCTTTACATCCTACTGACGTGAGAATAGCATAATCTCCGCGTCAGAACCTTGCTTCTACTTAACCATTTAGTAGACTCGCAGTTTTTCCACCGTGACTAATTTTGTAAGCTATTCACATCATCCGTTACAGCACACTCCTGGGGCTGGGAAATGTGGCCACAATGGTCTGGTGGAGCGAACTATCACAAGTGCAATGCGTGGGTTCAGGCCTTTTCTTTTAAGAGGCATAAACTGATTTACTTTACCTCTGGTAACCTCAACGTTATAATCCAGAATCCGCATTAAGCATCATTTGCAACTGGGCAGAGCCGGTTTGCGTTCGGAAATAACATAGGTGGAGGTCATGGTAAACAGAAATACTGTCGCCAGTAAACTTACTTACACTAGAAAATTTTATTTTATTTGATGAACCAATAGCCATTTAAAGGAACGGGGGTCTTGGTGCTGGACTGTGATTCGAATTCGTATCTCCTCTTTCGAGGATCTGAATCTCTGAGAACAGTATAGTTCAACCATTTCGTCCCATTTTCCAAGACTGCAATCTTCTCTAGGTCTCCTCCAAAGGTAAGTATGTGGGTTCGAATCTTGATCCAGGACGAAAATATTCATAATTTAATTTCAAGCCCTTTCACGTGCACACCGGGCTGCTAGTGAAAATTAACATGCGTTTCTAATGTCTGTTCATGTGTTGCCAACAATCTCTGGTCAAACACGCACACATCTTACCATTGGTGAGTAAGCTATATTCGTGGACGAAATAAAAGAACGATAGGAGTGCGGTTCCATTGTCGCTCAGGCACCAAAATTTGTATCCTTATTTTAGATTCAAACACCTGGCAGCTGGTGAGAGAAACCGATACGTAATATTTGACTTTACTTGGTTAACATTCCGATTATGTGTTGGGTTCGTATCTCCGTCACAGAACTTCACATCATGCGCTTCATCTTTAAATGCATATACACTTTGTTACTTCTGAATGGAGGTATATCAGACAACTTTCGTGGTTGGGTAAGAGGGATGAAAGGGTCTTGATAGGAGCCCCGGTTTATTACAAAAACTGTCGTCTTTTATTTTCAAGTTTAGATTTGGTTACTGATATTGGTGAAAATATCGGGAATTCATGACTCTTCACAGCTAGTCAGCAATATAATATGATTAGATTCGATTAATATTTGTTCCATACATCATGAATACGACATTTCGTAATGATGTGGAACGTGTCATTTTAGTGAAAGATTTCTTAACATGACAGTATTCAGTTCCTTTCAACAATTTTTTACCCTCTCACTGACACTTTTATATATATATATATATATATATATATATATATATATATATATATATCGCACACACACACACACACACACACACACACACACACACACACACACACACATTCTTTTTTATATTTGTTTGGTGTGCTCGCCTATCGGCGAGGCACGAAAACGTCTGTGAGTGAGTTTCTTAGTTTTTAGTACAGTTACGAAAGAAATATAAAAACAACTATGAGAGTCACTGATTTATGATGCTCAGTTTGCTGTCAGTTCTGAGTATTATAAGTACAACGTTCCAGTCCGTAAACCTAGTTGCAGAAATGCGAATCAGACGCATTTCGTATTCCAGGCCGTAACAGCCGCGTCTTTCAGACGCCAGCTATGGTCACTTCCAAGCCCGCTGTAGGATCACATCGGTTCGTATTCTTCCTGCTGGTATTGTAACTGAGATTTGGCAACAAGGCAAGGTATGTTTGGCAGCTATGTGATCGCCGAGTTACTTCCTGGTGTGCACGGAATTAAGCCTCAAAATTCACTTCGTTTTTCTTGTCATTTCTATT
Organism: Schistocerca americana; assembly: GCF_021461395.2. Classification (NCBI taxonomy): domain Eukaryota; kingdom Metazoa; phylum Arthropoda; class Insecta; order Orthoptera; family Acrididae; genus Schistocerca; species Schistocerca americana. The sequence continues at coordinate 206,131,561 of NC_060126.1, read as the reverse complement.
GAATAATCTGAGTTATTATCGCTTGAGGTGCAACTGAAGATTGTAAATTTACGATTTTCAGCCCAGGAAAGTCGTTGCACGGTAAAATCGCAACTAATCTCTTCCTTTAAATAGCGGTTTACTAGTTCTAGCCACTATTGGTCTCGTGTTAGGAAGGCACAGCACATACAGCCTCGCTAGCTCTGTGGGATGTGGTGACCTATGAAAAAGCGTCGGTTATGGTTCGCAGTTCCAGTCTCGCTGAGTGAAACGTTCTTATCTATTCTATGAAAGAGCTACAACCAGTCAAATCGAACATCGATAACGAAATCGCAAGAAAATACTTTCAGTACATAGTGCAATGGTGAAAAACTAACAATGCTGCGCAACAGGTAACGCCTCTTTCCGCTGCTAACAAGCAAATTTTGAGTTTCTAGGAATACATAACTTTATTTATGAAATACCACATTTGCATACCTGTTGAGTATGACACAGCATACCAATTAAACACAGACCGAATCGAAATATAAGTGAGTAGTATCTTACTAATTCGTGCCGATAGAGGAACGCTTGTGTACAGGTACTCAGTTTTATTAAAACAGACTTTCGCCGTAGGGTATCGTGGGTAGTTTTATTTCATTTCTTATAATACAGAGCAAGATTTTCGTAAGGTTCCTTTTAGTGTTGTTAAAACAATACTGAACATGAAGAGAAATTAATCATCAACGATATATGCGAATTCTCTTATGTTATCTATAACAGTCTGACATGCACCTGCAGTTTATAATACCACTATCAGACGGCAACTAATGTAGAAAATTTTTTTCTGACTATTTGGGCACGATGCGCTCTCCCCATACGTAATACAAAAGCTTCGAGATGAATTTGCTGCCTGGCCATCTGTTAAACCTGAAAAAAACAAAACGTCGCAGAAGTTAGCCGTTTTTCCACATGCGGCTATTTTTGGTTGAGAAGTGAAGGGAATTATGTTCAAAGTTCCATTAAATTGATAACTTCAGCAGACAGCAGAATTGCGTTTTGAAAATGTAGCAGCGAATGTAATAGAACTCGCGACGTCTTATCTACTCTGCGCGACGCTTACCATTACCCTGCTAGCAGCGACGTAGCTACAGCAACTCCAGAAGTCAACAACAGTTCCTCCAGAACCTCAGTATCCCACAGTGCTGTGAGATAATGCAAATGGCCGAATCTAGACTACTGAGAGACAGACAGTTACAGCTTTTCTTTTGCACTGCACGACGTTTTCAACAAACTGATAGCGCAATAGAGTAGCTCAAATGGAAAGGAACACTTCCTATTTATATTTCTGCATCCTACACTTTTGGAAGTTCTGTGTTGGTGGCAGTTACATGATTTTATTTCGGTGATTACAAAATAGAGTCGAACGTATGTACCGGGTAGCCGAGGCAGCTAGTTCATAGCGATTCGGTCAACCAAGTAAATGAATGCGCTGAACATGCTGTAAACCACTACAGGGAGCCTGTATGTCATAATTCTCATCGAGTGTGCCGAAGCTGCGTTATGATAGAAAAATGAGTCTCAGCGAAGAGGATTTGGTGGTCTGTTGGATGGATGATAGGTTCCTATGACGACGGTCTAGGTTCGATTCCAAATTCTGCCTATGATTCTTAATAGGGAGAGACAGATTCTATTCTCCTCTGGCTACGCCAAGTGAAAAAGGTATAATGGCATTGTGGTCTGAAATTCACATTAAACATGATATTCCTTCTCTACCAAGTAGACGTTAGGTTGAACCACAATAAAGTCATGAGTGGCGACATATAGAAACTCTTATCACCAGTAACCTTTCTTATGCTAGTTATTGATTTCTAGTGACGAAACAAACGCTGTGTAGGGGCACAGGACACTTATTCCATCTTTTATTTGAGCTTTTGTATTAAAAAAATTGGTTCTTAACTGGGAATGCAACTCAGACCGCCCTTAACGCGGAATTTGATCCCTTCGTGACAATACAGCTCGACTACAATTTGTTGTTTGTTCAAAACTGCAGATTCCTCAGCATCTCCACATATTACGCGTGCATGGGGTTCGATTCCCAGTCAGAACTGAACTCTTCCTCATATTATTTCTCGTTCAAAAATGCTCACATGTCGTTGCTGGTGTAACAAACCCATATTTAACGTTCGTTTGTTCTAGAACATAACAGCGATAGGTGCCGGGTTAGAGTCCTGAGAAGGAAAAAAGTAATACTTCGTCTCGTCCATTCAGTTAAAACATCTAGCTACTGCCGAGAAAATCCGATATATCACAGTTGATTGTGCTTCGATAACAATCCGATTAGGTTCTGGGTTCGAATCAATGTCCAACACAAAGCTTTACCTCGCGGCATTTCAAGTAAGTTGCTTGTGAGGAATCAATATTTAACATCTCTCGTAGTTTGTTAACAGGAACAGTAGATACTGAGTAGGAATTCGCATCCGTTAAATGTGGCTGGCTGGCTCTGAGCACTATGGGACTCAACTGCTGAGGTCATTAGTCCCCTAGAACTTAGAACTAGTTAAACCTAACTAACCTAAGGACATCACAAACATCCATGCCCGAGGCAGGATTCGAACCTGCGACCGTAGCGGTCTTGCGGTTCCAGACTGCAGCGCCTTTAACCGCACGGCCACTTCGGCCGGCCGTTAAATGTGTTTACGTTATGTAATTTAAAGTTGATATTTGCTAACTGATACTGTCTAAAATCGAGGTATATCACTCTCCGTATGCCTAGTCAGAAATAATTGTTAGTTTCCGTCAGTCACGAAATCTTAGTCTGCGTGGCCTGGGTTTGAATCCATATGCAGAACGAGACTGTTCGTCGTGTCATTTGAAGTTCATACATATTCTCAACTAGCTGCTAGTAAATAACGTAAATTTTTAATGTCATTTTGTGTTAAATAACAAGTATGGTATGTTACTTTGAAGAGGAAATCATGAATACGACGAACTTACTACGTGTATTATCCATCTGACCTAATAACGAGAGTGCATTTCAGGTATGTCATTTATTGCAATAAATGTGTGCTTACAAGCCTTAAGGACAGTCTTATCTGTTATAAGATGTTCCCTGATATTTGTAGTATCGTGGTATTACTTTACATCTTGATTTATTGCGATACAAAGCAGAGTTTTCTAGTGGTGACTTGTTGGAACCATTTTCAACAGTCAAACGACTGTACCAAGGAGCGATTAGGGGACCTGCTAGACAGCTGCATTATGTGCGTTGCATGCGAATCTGGCGAAATGCAATTCAGGTCGTTCGGATACTTTTGAGTATGACTGTACAATGGCTACATTCCTGCCAATCTTTTCTGTAGTGTCGCTCTAGGAACATTGAACTTCTTGTAACCCTATAAGATGACCTCGTTCGAACTCAGTGAGGTGTTGATAATTGCGTCTTTGTCGCCTTAAAGGCATCGTTGACTAACAACAACCCACCATATCCAGTCTCAAAGATAAGTAACTATGATTGTTAGGATTCGATTGCAGGGCAGACCTCACGAAGCTATGGACCCAGATTGTCAACAATGCACTGTGCAAGCGGACGGTGGCTCAATAATGGTGTGGACTGTTTTTGCATGGCGTGGAATGGTTTCTTAGTTATGTTTGGCTACTTTGAGACGATTTACAGCCATTCATGGACTTCATGTACCCAAATAACGATGGAATTTTTATGGATGACAATGTGCCATGTCACCGGGCAACAGTTGTTAACGACTGGTTTGAAAAACATTCTGGACAACTCTAGTGAATGATTTGGGCACCCAGGTCGCCTGAAATAAATCTCATCGAATATCTATGGGACGTAATCGAGAGGTCAGTTGGTGTACACTCACTATTTCTGCAGGGGACTTGCAACGAATTGTTTGGTCCATGCCACGTCGAGTTACTGGACTGTGCCGGATAAAAGGAGGTCCGATATGAAATTAGGAGGTATCCCATGCCATTCATCACCTCAGTGTATATTGTAATGAAATCAGATCTAATTATGCGAAATAATAGCATATGATGAAACTGGCTCTGCCTGAATAAAAAGGAAAAGTAGAAAAGAAAAAAATGCCACTGCAGCACAAGAAGCCGAGGTTCAGCTATAGAATGTTGACGCAAATGAAGACACGGGGATGCAGCTTAAAAAAGGGCTTCTAGCAGGATAAAAACATTGCTATGGTGCGATGCCTCTTGGCAGCCTCCTAGGCCATTCGTTCCCCGCTGATTTTTGGAAGCAATTGCTTGGTTCAGCGCACAAAATCGGTCATCCTGGAGATAACAGCACAATTAAGTTTACCAAGGACAGGTAGGTTTGGCCAAGTGTCAGAAATTACTGCTGCCCGTGGACTAAATCGTGTTTTGTGTTCGAGACACCTACAGTTTGTCGCCACGTTCATAAACCAACAGACCAGTTTTCCGAAACGACATGTCCACGTTGACCAAGTCGGTCCACTGCCTCCATCTGAAGGTTTCAGGTATAACTTCACGGCAGCTGATCAATACACCCATTGGGCCCAGAACCGTAGACATTCCTCGCTACATGGTTCGCCTTATCTGGCTGTGCGATACATGTCACAAAAGAGCAAGACAGACAGTTCGAATCTGCCCCAGATCTCGATCTAACTAAATTTTGTGGACGCGAGCAGCTTCGCACCACTAGTTACCAGCAAGCAATATGTTGACAGAGCGCTGGCAGAGGTCGCTCAAAGCCGCGCTTAGGTGCCATGAGACGACATGGACTGCAGCAGTATCGCAAGTGTTATTTGGTCTCCACACTGCCTTCAAGCAAGACCTCGGCGCGTCAGCATCCGAGATAGTCTACTCAGAGACACTGCGGCTTCCATCGCAGTTTTTCTCATCACAGCAAAAATGGTTCAAATGGCTCTGAGCACTATGCGACTTAACTTGTGAGGTAATCAGTCGCCTAGAACTTAGAACTAATTAAACCTAACTAACCTAAGGACATCACACACATCCAAGCCCGAGGCAGGATTCGAACCTGCGACCGTAGCGGTCGCTCGGCTCCAGACTGTAGCGTCTAGAACCGCACGGCCACTTCGGCCGGCTCTCACCACAACAGTTCCTCTCCGAACTGGATCCGCCCTTCTACTGCAACAAGTTACGGAGTCGAACCACCAGGCTACTCCCTACACCGGCATCCACCACGGAGAATCACACATTTTCATTCATAAGGATTTGAAGAAGTGCTCAAAAGTTATGCTGAGAACAGATGCTGTCCGCTCGCCTCTACAACATCCTTACTCTCGCGCTCACCAATTTTAGAAGCGTAACGAGCTTGCCACGCAAATCTTGCATAACAATAAACCTGCGCCAGCCTCACTCTAAAGTTGAAAGCCAACTTATCAGTAGATCACCTACGATTCGGCAGCCCTGTCCTCCGTCACCAGGTGTGAGGTCAACGGGCCGCCCGTTTCCGTAGCGCCTACACGACCATCGTTCTAGGAGCCCCCAGTATCACATCGCAAAGACATACGCTAGGAACCAGTTTATATGAGTTCCCGACATTGAGTCTGACGCCAGTTTGCTTACATTCCCCGAGCTCCACTATACCACAGGAGTTGGGAGAGGGTATGGTTGGTCTATGTGTGAGCGGAAGTTCGACAAACTGTTTCAAGTGTAGTGTCTTCTCCGTGGTTGAGAGCACAGAATACAAATATCCATGGAGTGAGCATTCTGACGCCCAGAACGAGAGTTCTGTCTGCAGCATCTGCTGCAGCTCAAGTAACGTGATTTTAGGACGCTGTATTTTAAATTGTATAGCCCTTAACTTATTTTGAGTGTTGCTACTTCGCTGTTACAAACATATCACCCTTAGAAGTAGCGTGAAACTTTGTGTGCGCGTTTCACGGAAATCTTAACGATCATATGCCAGGAACTGAACTTGGCTTAAAGATGTGAAGAGCAATAGTATTGTGCTTTTTTGAAACACTGTCATAGCTCCGATTCCACTTCACTTTTTTTTTTTTTTTGGGTGAAGCGATGAAAATTAGCAGTCAACAACATTTCCTTAAGGTTTCTGTTACACTTATTCATAATGTCGAACCTCTATTCCAATTAATAAGTTACAATGACACCATAGACGGCGACAAAGTGTCACGAAATAACAACGCATTTGGAACTACGAAATTCTTACAGTAAGCACGGTATTCGACTTGCACCACCTGTTTGCTATAATTATGTTCAATTGTTCTTTATTCACTCTTTTGCTTTTTGTAGATCCTAATGTATCTATAACATTTTTTGGAATCTGACCAGAAAAAAAACCATACACCATGCAAAAAAAGAAAACATAAATAAAATAAAGTAATATAAAACATACAAGAAGTGGCAGCCGACACAACTTTTTTACTTTTTCTATTGCGCTAATTACATTGTAGAATCTCTTCTAACTAATTGCGCTACAATGACACTGTACGGGAAACTATCTCATGTAGAATTTCCTAGATACAACAACAATTTGAAAATATGCATAAATTGGAGGAAATTAATCAGGCTGTCACGTATAAATTTTATACGGAAATGAACGTTACACTTATATATATATATATTTGCAGAAATTATCTCTACAGTAAAATATTTTATAATAACGTGACTCATATCAATATCACACTCACAATTATACTTTTAACATACACACCTATGAAAAGTAACTGCTCCTCCTTTCATATACTTCTCTTTACATTCGCGGCTACGACAATACCGCATCATGTGCAGAAACGTATATAAAACAAGGCGAATACGTGTAACATTCAAGTCACGCTATTGCCACTTATTGTAGACAGGCGCCGGCCGGTGTGGCCGAGCGGTTCTAGGCGCTTCAGTCTGGAACCGCGCGACCGCTACGGTCGCAGGTTCGAATCCTGCTCGGGCATGGATGTGTGTGATGTCCTTAGGTTAGTTAGGTTTAAGTAGTTCTCAGTTCTAGGGGACTGATGACCTCAGATGTTAAGTCCCGTAGTGCTTAGAGCCATTTGTAGACAGGCAGCGTTGTCCCAAAATCACGTGACTAGCCCGTAAGACGGACTATGCTATGCTCACTCCGTAGATACACAGTGTATTCATTTTAATTGACGACATTGAAGTATTTCGAAAACTGCACATCGGATCAAA